>NC_092751.1:82434083-82738458 GCF_047496795.1 Chiloscyllium punctatum
GTTGAAGCCACTGCACACTAGACTGTTAAAGCCCCTCATTCAGACTGAATTCAAACTGGAGCCACACAGATGGAAGAGTCATGTGCTCACTCACTCCATAATACAGACTTCGAAATTAACTGTGCTCAATGATAGTTACCTTTGGTGTTCATTAGCACCTACTCGTGAAATTCACCCTCTTAACCCTTTCTCACACACACAATCAGAACATCTCAGCCTGCTGTAATCCCACATGCTGCCTCCCATGCGATGGACCTGAAGAGCACGGTTAACAATCTCTCCTGTCTGCAAGGCAATCTTTGCAAGACATCACTGGGCATTGTAGAGGGACCTTCTCTTCATTGTACTCAGAGATATTTAACTTGTCGTATGCTTCTGTGCAGCTCTGTCCTATTGCTGTCATTGACTCCTGTGTCATTGTGACCAGCTGTCTGCCTTCAAACTGCTTAAGTTGACAGTGGAAGGCTATATCTGGAGATCCTGTACAGTCAAGGCAGCAAGTGGCAAAAATGCCCAACACGTCTCGGATGTTTGTCACTGTGAAGTATGAAGTTCCTTCGTGAGGTTCTTCATTTCATTTCTGCTGGGGTGGTGTGACATTAATAGGACAGTCCAGTGAAAAGTCTCATTTGGTGGAGGATGACTCATTCCCGAACACATGTTAAAGTTACAATGGAGCCAAAGTTAATTTCTCCTTTCCCCCTCCTGCTCCCAACTATTCTGCAAAGAGCACTCACCCTATACTGCACAACCCATAATATCACTCTTTAATTCAAATAAGCTAAACCATAGAAAAATATACAATTTTCACCAGAGAAACCAGTCCATTCTGCTGTTTCTTTTCCACCCCAGTCTCCTCCCTCACTGCAATAATTTATAACCTGTTCAAAGTCAGACTGGGAAGCTAATGCATGGCCAGGGATCCAATGTGACAGTGTGGGACAGTTGCTGTGCAAATTATCTGTAACTTCTTTTTCCGCAAATAAACTTTCTTAAATTGAATTGGACCCATCTCCCTCACACATTCTCTCTCTCCGCAGCCCTGCCCCGTCTCTCTCTCTCTCTCGCTCTCTCGCTCTCATTCTTTTGATAATTCAGACCCTCCTGTTGGGCTGTAATCGTGAGGTACTTACAGGAGTAGCCAATCAAAGTAGGCGGCACGGAGGCACAATGGTTAGCACTGCTACCTCACAGCACCAGAGACCGGAGTTCAATTCCCGCCTCGGGCAACTATCTGGAGTTTGCACGTTCTCCCCATGTCTGCGTGGGTTTCCTCCGGGTGCTCTGGTTTCCTCCCACAGTCCAAAGATGTGCAGGTCAGGTGAATTGGCCATGCTAAATTGTCCGTAGTGTTAGGTGAAGGGGTAAATATAGGGGAATGGGTCTGGGTGGGTTGCTCTTTGGAGGGTCAGTGTGAACTTGTTGGGCTGAAGGGCCTGTTTCCACACTGTAAGTAATCTAATCTTCGCCATGAAGCCTGGCATCATGAATTGTGCAGGACTTTTCCAACAGCACCACATCTGAACCCGATCTCTCACACACATTTACCTCTAATAAAGCAGGGAAGGGACACCCAGCCTGAACTTTGACCTACCTTGATTAGAGTGGTCCTGGAAAAGCACAGAAGGTCAGGCAGCATCCGAGGAGCAGGAAAATTGATGTTTTGGGCAAAAGCCCTTAATCAGGAGCCTGATGTTGCCCAAGACATCGATTTTCCAGCTCCTCGGAAGCTGCCTGACCTGCTGTGCTTTTCCAGCACCACTCTAATCTTAACTTTAATCTCCAGCATCTGCAATACCCACCTCTGCCTATCTGGTCTACCTTGTCCAAGGACATCATTGTCAGTTGCTCACCAGGCGATCAACTGAACAACACCAATGGATTTAGCGTTCCTGGATAGTATGTCTCAGTATCACCACAAACAGTATACAAAGGGAATGCAAATATGTTGTATATTATTGTTAGAGAACTTGTTACTGATACAGACATTCCCTAAGAAAATTGACATCATATTTCTGTTAGAGATGTTTTTAGAAAGTTAGGTTATAGGTTTTTGTTTAGCCAATTTGGTATTAGATGGACTTGAATACTTTACTCCAGCTTTGAGATTAATGCAATAAAATCTTGATAGATCATTTTTTCTTTGTAGTTTAATATTTTGACCTGAGTCACTTGTTCAAAGATCTCACGAGGAGACATTTTAACAGTCAGCGATGCTGTACCTTAACTGATCCAATATCATCTGCAGTTGCCCATCACAGGAAGCTAAAATGATCAACAGTGTTCTTAACATGAAGCATAATGTCACTGTTCATGTCATTATTCATATGTTGGATAGTTCCTTTTTGGGTGTTTGGTTATGTTAGTTGGCTGGTTTGCGATGAAGTGTGATGACAACAGTGTGGGTCCAATTCCTGCACCAGCTGAGGTTACCATGAAGGTCTCCACTTCAACCTTTCCCCTTGCCTGAGGTGTGGTTACCTCAGGTCAAACCACCATCAGTTACTCCACTCAAATGAGAGAGCAGGCCAGCAGTCTGGCAAGACAGTGCTGACCTTACCTGCGCCTTTTTGAGTACTGTGTAGAGTTCTGCTATAGGAAAGATATTATTAAATTGGAGAAGGCTCAGAAATGATTTACAAGGAAGTTGCCGGGACTGGGAGGTGTGACTTATAAGAAGAGGCTGGATAGGTTGGGACTTCTTTCTCTGGAACATGGAAGGTTGAAGGGTCACCTTATAGAAGTTTATAAAATCATGAGGGGTATAGATGTTTTCCCAAGGTTAGGGTGTTCAAAACTAGAGGGCAGAGATTTAAGGTGGTAGGGGAAGGACTTGTTACATGGAAATGAAAGATTTATAGGGATATGGGGCAAATGCAGGCAAGTGGGACTAGCTTTAGTTTGGTAAACTTGGTTAGCATGGATGAGTTGAACCGAAGGGTCTGTTTCCATGATGTATTACTCTATGACTTCATGATTCTCTGACAAAACATTATATGCTGTCGCTAAGAGCTAGCTGCGATAATTTGGGTAGCTCCTTTATAACTACCTCATCAAACTACTGTAAGTAGTTCTCAGGTCAGCAGGAGATGAATTACATGTGTGGGTTGGTAGATGTTTGTAAATTTCTGGCCTCCAAGTCAGCAGAAACTACCACAAAATGACTGTGGATGGTATGCTCTGCTCCTGAAGTCGTAACTGGAGGTGGGAAGGGGCCTTATATAGTAAGATGGTGAAATTTACAAGGCCAATATCTTCTCACTTCCAACTAAATTATGTCCTAGGTGGGAAGGCCCATTACTGACCATCTGCCAAATCAGTTCCAGAGGAGAGCAGTTAAGGGCCAAGTCAGGACCTCACCCCAAGACCGTTGGGATTAACCCGGCTGCTGATAGGCCTCTTGCCACACAGAATGCCCATCAGGGTCAACTTGTGTAGATGGCATGTCAGCTCGGGGTTATGGATTCCAGAGGGACTTGATCAAAGGCACTCAGTGGCTGATTAGTCATAGGGCATAGGGCAATAGGGTGCCAACTGGGAATTAGACATTCTTTTGCTACTGGCCCCCTTGCCTCACTCTCCCCAATTCCCCCAAAACTCTCAATAAGACTATATTCTGCCCACCATCCTGGCCCACAATTTGATTGGCCTTTCTATTGATTTCACAATCTTCTGCCCATGGGTCTTGATTCCATGTGAAGGTCCCTGTTGGTGTCCTGACAAATGCCTGCTTGATATTTGGACCTTCTCTAGAAGATGCAGAATGGTCCTCTCCCCAGATCTCCAGCCACTGAAACGATTGCTACCAAACCTCACCACATTACTCAAATTCTCACAGTTCTTTGATGCAGTTGGCACTTTAACCAATACATTGACAGACTTTGCCAATAATGTATAAAAGTGAAATCAAGACATTGCAGGGTGTGCACAAACCTCCAAAGAACCCATCAAACTAACCCTCCAAAAAATACATACCTCACATTTGAAAGATTCTGCAGGTAGAGCATTGATCTAATTAACCCATCGAACGAGAGTAGAACAAAGACATCCTTGATCCTGCAGTACTCCTTAAAGAACACAGAGTCAGGCAGACATGGAGATCTATCAATTCTTTGGAATCTTTCATGAAAAGTCCTATTCCTGCATTAATTGATTTCAGGTTGGCTGGTGTTATGGTTGCACCAATTATTCTTTAGGATTAGGAATAAATCAGTGACATCCCAATTCCTTATTATTTACTGATTTCCTGGAGATATGTGGACCTAAACCGAGGATAAATACAGCCTGGTTCTGATGCTGTTTGTTGTCTAAACCATTTGCTGACACTCACTACCCAGGATTTGAAAAGGCCCAAGCTGCTATACCTCAACAAGAGTTGCCCAAATCCACATCTACATTCTGGTGCACATACCCATTTCTCTACTTCCTTTGTATTTGTATTCAACACCAGAGGATGTCCTTATGGCTGTGCAGGAACCATCCCTGACTCTGAGCAGGAGGCTCTGAATTTGAGTCCGACGCCAGGCCTTAATGACCAAGGGAGGTGTGTTTATCATGTGGCCAAGCAAGTCTTGACTTGAAAATCATTCCAACACATGCCAAAGTCAGGCACTAAGATTGGTAGAGATTCCTGATCATCCAAGCAATGGAAAGAACCTCTGCCATCATTATCCGTAGCTCCAGGCTACAATATAAGTCTACATTTGGCAAAGCAACTCCAGCTTGGGAAGGGAACTGGCCATATGGCCAATATAGATGAGGTTGGATTCAGGACTTCTTCCTTTCTTTACCACTGGTAAAGATAACTCAGCTCTGGGCGGGATCTCCTGTTGAGTAGAGATTTCACAACGCGTAGGTGGTCATCAAACTGTACAAATGATGTTCTTTATTTCAGCATCACTCATGACCAGTCTGATGTCAGCAACAAAGCAGAGGTGATTTGATGATTGATAGTTCCTACAGCAGACAAGCTCCATGTACCAAAATAAACAAAGACAGGGGAAAAAAAGAAATGAGGATCTGGGTTGAGCTTTATTTTAGTTAAGAATGGCCTTTGCTGATATTATATATTGAGTAACAGTTACAACAACATTCAGTGATTACAAAGGGCAACCTGTATTAGCACTGATGCAACAGAGATTATCTAATCATTCTTGTTATTCATTTTTGTTATGGCTTATGGGTGGCACGGTGGCACAGTGGTTAGCACTGTTGCCTCACAGTGCCAGAGACCTGGGTTCAATTCCCGCCTCAGGCAACTGTCTGTGTGGAGTTTGCACATTCTCCCCGTGTCTGCGTGGGCTTGCTCCGGTTTCCTCCCACAGTCACAAAGATGTGCAGGTCAGGTGAATTGCCCATAGTGTTAGGTGAAGGGGTAAATGTAGGGGAATGGGTCTGGATGAGTTGCTCTTCAGAGGGTTGGTGTGGACTTGTTGGGCCGAAGGGCCTGTTTCCACACTGTAAGTAATCTAATCTTTATGCGGGGTATAGTGGTTAAGCACCAGGGTGACTGTCTGCGTGGAGTTTGCACGTTCTCCCCGAGGCTGCATGGGTTTTGTCCGGGTCCTTCGGTTTCTCCCCACAGTTTAAAGATGTGTAGGTTAGGTGAATTGGCCATGCTAAATTGCCCATAGTGTTCAGGGATGAATAGGTTAGGTGCATTAGTCAGGAGTAAATGTAGGGTGGTAGGGTAGGGGTATGGGTCTGGGTAGGTTACTCTTCGGAGGGTCGGTGAGGACTTGTTGGGCCGAATAGCCTGTTTCCACATTGTAGGGATTCTATGATTTACATTGGTTGGCCACAAACTAATTTTCAGTGTTAGAAATTTGTTCTTTACATCGATGTATGTTCACAATATACACATAGTCAATATATATTTTATATATGTGTGTGTCTAGAAGTTATCTGGGTCGTACATCATATAAACCAACAAGGAGAAGCAACCTTGTGTCGAAAACTGTAAACTGCATCTAGTGTGCACGCTAGGATAACCAAGAATGTGTGGTTCTGTAGATGATTAAATCAATAGAATCTTGACAAGACTTGTTGGTACACACTTCTTTATTCTACGCAATTCCTTTCCATCGCGAGGGGCATTTATCACACTGCCTGTCGGCTAATGGAGATTGTTGTTTAGCTCACACTTGATAGAAGGCTACGATTATGATGCATGTCAATAATTTACTGAGATATGACAAAGGAACAAAGAGCAGAGCCCACGGCTGCTAGCCTTTCAACACCAGGCATTCACTCTACACACAAAAAAAAGCAGCCACCGTTTCCTGTCTCGGTGGCGTTCTGCCAGTCACTGAAATGTGACATTTAAGGGTTAAAATACCCAGACACCACAGACAATAGAATAAGCATGAGTGTTGCAAAGAAGGTAGAATGCATGAAAAAAAAAGACGAAAGCTAATGACAGGTGTAGCTGTAAATTCTTCATTTTGCATAGGCTGATTGCATGGCTCCCCTTGTGCACTCACTTGTGACTTTACAACTAATCCTGTTTGTAAGTTATTATTTATCTTCACGAAAGTTTGTCAAACTCGGGCTTTGATTTTTTTTTTCCCCCTGATTTCCCTCTTGCAGCTCGCTCTCACACATGCTCCCCATATAATTTATGACTGCCTCTGGTGCTGATGACAGATTATTAAAAGTAGAATTAGTTTTTTGCGCGGAATTTTTCCACTGGGAATTGGGAAGGCAGTGCTCTCTGCAGAAGGTCTCCGGCGAGGTCCCCATTACTAATAGAAGTTTTTTGATGGGGTGAAGAGACTAATGATTTGAATTTACTGTGGCAGGGATCACGTGGGCTGTAAAGCATCAGTCGAAGAGACTAGAGGTTAACCTCTTCCCTGTGGAGAGGTTTATTGGATTGTTTAGCGGCAGAAGGATAATGTTTTTTGTCATAGACTGCTGCTGCTGTGCAGAAGTTAAACAGCCAGGCTTTAGAAAGGGAAAGAGAGAGAGAGAGAGAGAAGCAAGAGAGGTAGAGAAGGAGCAGACGTAAATGGGAGGCGAAGCAATGTGATGGGTAGGTGTTGGAGAAAGGGTTTGCTTTTTGCTGCCCTGATGAGAAAGGTGAAAGAGAAGCGGTGCAAAAGTGGTGACGGACACCTGTACTGATAAGGGGAGGGGGAGAGAAAGGATGCTTGTGTTCACCTAGTGGCCATTCAAAGCTTGTTCTCCCAGCATGCCTCAGCAGTATGGGAAGCAGAGGGGAGTCACAGCACAGCTGAGAGTCTGAGCTTAATCTTATGCATCATTAAGCACTCAGCAGCAAGCCAGTGCTGCTCATATACATCATCCACGCTTAATAAACATAATGATGACATAAGATGTAATTCTAGATGAATTTTCATTTTATAGGGAAATGGAGAATTCCTGTAGAAAAAAAAAGTAAATTATCTGGGAAGTGCAAAATAAATGATGTTTTTTTCCCTGAGATGAATGGAGTTGTTTGACGCATCGAAAGAGCATGAAAGCCGAAGATTCCTTTGGCTTTTTTTTTTAATCGCAGGGTGTGATGGACAGGCTGGGAGACCCCGAGCCCTCTTCATCCGTCATGGGACACGGAAAGCTGGTGCAACACACACACACTCACACACACACACACACACACTCACACAAAAGCAGAGAGTCGAGTCTTGTCGGTCTCCACTGGCAGGGAGGCAATTGAATTCCGATCAGGAAAGGCGGAGGGAAGTCGGCGATAAGACATCAGAGGGAGACGGGTGTGGGAGGCGGGGGGGCGGGGGAGATGGAGAGAAGGGCATGGATGTCAAAGTTCGCCAGAGGAGCGATAGGGAAATGGTGTTAGCAGTGGGTTTAGAATCACAGAAACATAGAAAATTAGAGCAGGAGTGGGCCATTCAGTCCTTCAGGCCTGCTCCACCATTCCTCTCAATAGCCCATTCCTGCTTTTCTCCAAAGTTCTTTGATCTGTTCAGTCGCAAGTGTTATATCCAACTCCTGCTTGAAGTCATTCCAATGTTTAGGCCTTAGCTGCTTCCTGTGAATTCCACAGGCTGGCAACGCTCTGAATGAAGGACTTTTTCCTCATCTCAGTCCTAAATGATTTACTAATATCCTGAGACTGTGACCCCTGGTTCTGAACTCATATTCCTGCCCTTCCCTCCCCCACCAGGAATATCCTTCCTGCGCCTACACTGTCTGGTCCTGTTAGAATTTTATAGGTTCCTATGAGATACCACCACTCCTAGTCTTCTGAACTGCAGCAAATATAATGCTAACCAATTCCATCTCTCCTATTGCATCAGTCTTGATGTCCTAGGTATCAGTCTGATTTGGAGGTGTCAGTGGAGAATGGTATATAAGAATAGGTAGTGGGGAGGGGCTGATGGATGGATGGATGTGGTTGGGATGGGTTTGCACAGGATAATTTTGAAAGAATTGCTTTGGTGGGGGCGATGGAGGGATGTGGGCTGGATGGAATGAGTTTATCTGGGAACAGAATGAAAAAATTGATTTTAAGGGGTTTTTTTTAATGTGGGGTCACTATTGGCTGTGGCAATGGTCACGATCATTAGCCAAATTGACTTGATGCTGTTGAGCTTTTCATCCGTGAGTGCTTTATGAATGGACCTTTATTTCACAAACACTCTTTGCCTCTACACACTTCTTAAAAATGAAGAAAGAAATCTGGTTGGCAGCCCGAACATTTTGCAAATAAAAATTCAATTTACAGAGCAGTAAGATTTCAAACACAGATAATGTGTCGATACACTGAAAATCTAAGTCTTGGCAATGGAGGAAAAAAAATATTTCAGCTAACCAAAACCACCCAGCGCCGCATAAAATGCACTTCTTGAACTAAAAGCTTTTACATGACCTCAAATCTTATTTGAACCAACATATTTCAACATCATTGACATGCTTAATTCATTTAATGCAACATTTTCAAAAGTAAGACTCATTGTTTGATGGCCATCCTAAATAACACATGACAGGAATATTTGGCCACAGTTCCTTTGAAAATGATGCACAATACTTTCTGAAAAATCTGAAGTTTAAAAGCCAAAATACTTAGATGGAGATATGCCATTGGTTTGCAATTGGAGTCATTACCAGAGTTTCGGGTTGGTTTTATGAAGTAGCCCAGAGGAAGAATTGTCATTGGGATTAACCATTAGGTTTGATGTCAAATCCTGTCATGAACGCAACACATACTCATCTAGACTGGGACTTCCAGCATTCCTCACTCCGTTCTGCAGTGGAATGCGGATGAGTTGGGCCATGGAGAAGAAAAGTTTGTTCTTCTGCTTTCCTTTAATTTCTGTTCCATCCTTTCTTGTACTCTCTTTCCCCTAACACCTTATTCCCTTTGTGTTTCATGTCTCACTCATTCTTTACCCTCTCCTTCTCCACGTATCCCCTTGTGGAAGAGTCTAGGATCGCATTGCATAATCTTGGAATAAGTGATTGAATACAGAAATAAGGAGGAATTTATTCTCTTAAAGGATACGGAATCTGTGGGAGATTCTTCATGGTAGAGGGTTGCGAAGGCCGGGTAGTTAAGAATATTCAAAGCTGAAAAGACAGATTTTCAAGTTTAAGGGGATGTGATGGCCTAGTGTTATTATCACTGGGCTATTAATCCAGAAACCTAGCTAGTGTCCTGGGGATCCAAGTTTGAATCCTGCCATTGCAGATGGTGGAATTTGCATTCAATTTTTAAAAATCTCAAATTAAGAGTCTAATGATGACCATGATTGTCAGAAAAAAAACCCTATCTGATTCAGTAATGCCCTTTAGGGAAGGAAATTGTCATCTTTACCTGATCTGGCCTATATACAACTCTAGGTCCACATCAATGTGGGTGACTCTTAACTGCCTGCTGGGCACTTAGCAATGGCTGTTAGGGATAACCTAGCTAGCAACACATTCATCCCATGAATGAATAAGTATAAAAACCTGTAAAGGGATCAAGGGTTTACGGAGAAAAGGCCAAAAAAGCAGGCACCAATTGTAAACCGACAATACATCCCCATCTCTGCATTTTGGCTTTTAAAAGTGAAACTTTTCAGGAAGTATTTTGAAAAGGAACAGTGGCCATAGATTCCTGCCGTGTGTTATTGTGGAGTTGGGGATTGTCAGATCAGCAACGCTTTCATTGAAAGGCAGAGGAGACTTGATGGGTTGAAGTTGCATTAGGGGTCGAGAGCAAGCCAGACCCATTGCAACATCAACATGCAGCTGATTACAAGAAAAAAAACAGTATATGTGTTCACAAATAATAATATAAATCTCGATCTGTACAAGTTCCATATTAACAATAGTTTTGTAAAACTCCCAACAGAATTGCAAAATCAGATCCAGCGACTCAATTTGTGCTCTCAACGACCAGATTGATGTGAGAAAAATGAGCTCCTCTTCTCTCCTGCAAGTCTCTGGAATGTCAGCTAATCCAGTTCCCAACTGACATTCCCATCTGCACATTTATTCAACATTTGTCACTGGGACAGTAGCTAGGGCCAGGGCTCCAGCATCACTTACTTTCCCCTCCTTCGCTCAGGGTGTTCATCAAAGTCCTAAGAATTGTGTTAGTGGCTAATGCCATTAAACAGGGGAGCTAAACTAGCCTCAATGACCTGGGAATTGACAGGGTCAAAACTGGGCAAAGGTGAGGACTGCAGGTGCTAGAAACCAGAGTTTAGATCAGAGTGGTGCTGGAAAAGCACAGCAGGTCAGGCAGATCCGAGGAGCAGGAAAATCGACGTTTCGGGCAAAAGCTCTCCATCAAGAATAGAGGCAGGAAGCCTCCAGGGTGGAGAGATAAATGGGGGTATTGGGAGGGCTGGGGAGAAGGTAGCAAAGAGTACAATAGGTGAATGGGGGTGGGGATGGAGGTAATAGGTCAGAGGGGAGGGTGGAGTGGATAGGTGGGAAGGGAGATTGACACGTAGGACAGGTCATGAGGACAGTGCTGAGCTGGAAGGTTGGAACTGGGGTAAGGTGGGTGGAGGTTAAATGAGGAAACTGGTGAAGTCAACATTGATGCCCTGGGGTTGAAGTGTTCCGAGGCGGAAGATGAGGCGTTCTTCCTCCAGGTGGCAGGTGGTGAGGGAGAGATGGTAGAGGAGGCCCAGGACCTGCATGTCCTCAGTAAAGTGGGAGGGGGAATTGAAATGTTGGGTCACGGGGCGGTGGGGTTGGTTGGTGCGGGTGTCAAAACAGACAGTGTTGTTACTGGCAATTGCTATCAGGTGGGTCATTATGGTACATAAGGACATAAGAAATAGGCTATTCAACCTCTCAAATCTGCCGCACCATGCTACAAAATCATGGCTGATCTGCCCTAGGCCTCAACTTGCTGATATTTCAAATCTTTACCGATGTCTTCTTTAAATACTTTCAATGATCTAACCTCCACAATTCCCTGGGGTAGAGAATTCCAGCCATTAACTCCTCTCTGAGAGAAGAAGTTCCTTCGCATCTCAATGTTGAACAAGTGTCCTATGAGTCTTTAACTCTGACCACGAATGAGATTTGCTCACTGGTGGACCCTGTCATGCCCCCTCAGAGTCTTGTACGTTTTAATCAGATCACTCTTTGTTCTTCAAAACACCAAAGAACAGAGGCCTAACCTGGTATCTGTATGTGATAAGTCAACCCCTTCATCCGAAACGCTGTGTATGTTTTTTAGTGGGATCGTGTGTGGACAGGTACAGAGTCGGAGAGAATCATAGAAGCTTAGAGCAAAGAAAAGGCAGTTATTTGATTGATTCAAGTCCATAGTGACTTTTTGATCAAACTTCCTACTTTTAATCAAACTTTGTTCTTTCCCCATGGCACTACTTGGGTTGGCTGGATTGTATATTCACTGAAATGAAAGAGCTTGTCCAGGCTCACCCTCAAATCCCATCCATGAATAGTGAGTATCAGAGTGAAGGTGTGAACTGTAGCCTTGAGAGCAAAAGAGGAAGGGAGATCAACTGGTGAAGAGCAGTAGGTCTTGGATCAAGTCCAGGTAAATGGGATTAGTTTAGATTGGTGTTTGTTGGTTGGCATCAACATGATGGGCTGAAGAGCCTGTTGCTGAGCTTTCTGACTCTGACTCTTTAAGACTGGAAAATAGAGCAAGATTTTTCCTCTGTCGCAACATCTTATTACTTCCTTGCATCTTCCTAAAGCTGATGTCGGAATATGCTTCCTGAGAAGCCAGTGGAGACAAATTCAATAGTAACTTACAAAAGGAGATTGGATAAATCACTGACAAAGAAACATTTGCAGGGCCATAGGGGATAACAAAACGCAGGGAACTGCGACCATTTGGTTACTTTGTTTGAAACGCCTGGCAGCAGGCATGAATTTCATGCTGCACAGTTCTATGAGTTGCAATGGGAAACTGGTCCAGGTTAGATATTCCGGCCTGCGCTTGGAATTATCACCTAACCAACACTGCCCTGAACTGCTACAGGCAGCTACTCTAGAATCTCATGAGCCGGAAATTGTTAAGAAGGTTTGTAGGATCCTTGAGTTAATAAATAGATTATAAAAGCAAAGGTGGCTCAGTAGTTAACACTGCTGCCTCACAGCACCAAGGACCCGGGTTCAATTCCAGCCTCAGGCGACTCTCTCTGTGGAGTTTGCACATTCTCCCCGTGTCTGCGTGGATTTCATCTGGGTGCTCTGGTTTTCTCCCACAATCCAAAGATGGGCAGGTTAGGGTGAATTGACCATGCCAATTTGCCCAGAGTGTTCAGGGATGTGTAAGTCAGGTGCATTAGTCAGGGGAAATGTACAGTAATAAGTTAGGGGGAATGGGTCTGGGTGGGATACCCTTCAGAGGGTTGGTATGGACTTGTTGGGCTGAATGGCCTGTCCCCTCACTGCAGGGATTCTATGAAGTGATGCTCCACCTCAACAATTCAATAGTCAGACCACATTGGAGTATTGTGCTCATTTCAGGGTAACTTATTTAAGGGAAGATATTAAAGCTATGGAGTGACTGCAAAGGAGATTTACTGGAGACTTTCTGATACCAGGAAGGAGGGATTTTAGATACAAGGAAAGAGAGAAAAGATTAAAGTGACCTTGTTCAGATGTTCAAAATTATGAATAATTTTTGCCAAGGTAATGAAGGATCTTCTGTTTCAATTAGTAGTTCTGTCAGGAACTCAAGAGTCAGCAAGTGAGCTCGGAGTGGGATGAGGAGAAGCTTCTTTACCCAGAGAGTTGTCAGGATTTGGAACGTGCTGCCTGAGAGAGCAGTGGAGGTGGATTCCATAAAAAGTTTCAGAAGAGAGCTGGATATCTTTTTAAGAACGTTGAATTTAGAGGGCTAGGATTTAGGATTGGAAAATGGGATTTGTTGGGAAGCTCCGTCAGGAACTTGGTGCAAACATGATGGGCCAAATGGCCTTCTCTGTGCTGTGAAATTATATGATAATTTGAAACAATCAGATTGCAGTGTTTGTGAGAGCAGATTGACATATAGGCAAGGCTCCTGCCCCTCAGAGCCCAGGTATATTGATTGGAGCTCTGGTCAGCATATGAAATGAACAGTAAGACCTGAACATTGCATACAAGAGACAGTGTGCCACAGTGTGCTACAGATGTAGCTCCTGTTATAAAAAGTAAGCATGTTACTGGACAGTTTGAGTTATATAGAGAGGCTGGATACGCTGGGACTTCTTTCCCATTGGAAAATCCCATTTTCCAATCCTATCTCTGTGGCCCTCTAAATTCAACATTCTTAAAAAGATATCCAGCTCTCTTCTGAAACTTTTTATGGAATCCACCTCCACTGCTCTCTCAGGCAGCACGTTCCAAATCCTGACAACTCTCTGGGAAAAGAAGCTTCTCCTCATCTCACTCCGAGCTCGCCTGCTGACCCTTGAGTTCCTGACAGAACGACTAATTGAAACAGAAGATCCTTCATTACCTTGGCAAAAATTATTCATAATTTTGAACATCTGAACAAGGAGTAGCAGAGGCTGAACCTTATGGAGGTTTATAATATCGTGAGGAGCATTGATTGTGTCCTTTCTCGAGAAGTAGAGGAGTCCAAAACTAGAGGGCAGAGGTTTAAAGTGAGAGGACAAATATTTTAAATAGATCTAAGGGGCAAATATTTCATACAGAGGGTAGTGCATGTATGGAATGAGCTACCAGAGGAAGTGGTAGATGCGGGCACAGTTACAACATTTAAAAGACATTTGGACAGGTTCATGATTATGAAAGGTTTAAAGGGAGATGGGTCAAAAGCAGGCAAATGGGATAACTTTAGTTTGGGAAACCTGATCAGCACAGATGGGTTGGACTGAAGGGTCTGTTTCCATGCTGTATGATTCTATAACTCTATGCATCATATCAGTTGTTGAAAAGGGAGCCCATTATTATTTAGATATTTCAAGAGTCTTGATGTTGTAAATGATAAACATGGTTTGCAGTCAGGGTAAAAAGCAAAGGTTTAATGCTGTTCTGAAAAAGAGTGTTTTGGCTGAAATAATCAGAGGTTGCAAGTTGTGAAAGATGGAACACCATTCCTCTGAAAACCTGGCACAGAGGAATGGGTGAGTCATGACAAATTGAATGGAGCATAGTTTAATAATAAAACCATTGAGAAATTCAGTGGAATCCATATCCTGAACACTGCATTACCACCTTCTCACCATTTTTTCAAGTTCTTTTGTCGATGTGGGCATCATTGGCAAAGCCTGCGTTTGTTATCCTTCTCAAATTGTCCTGGAGAGGAATGCTTCACTGAGCCATTTCAGGGGGCAGTTAAGAGTCAGCCATATTTGTGTGTGCCCCCAAGCCATAGGTAGGCTAGAACAGCTAGGGGTGGCAGATTTCATAAGTGAACCAGGTATTTGGGTTTGTACCTCAATTTTGAAAGTTATCATGGCCACATTTACAGAGACTAGCTCTCAATCCCAGACTCATAAAGTGAACTGCTATAATGGGATCAACTGCTATAATGGGAT
The DNA here is from genome assembly GCF_047496795.1 of Chiloscyllium punctatum. Taxonomy (NCBI): domain Eukaryota; kingdom Metazoa; phylum Chordata; class Chondrichthyes; order Orectolobiformes; family Hemiscylliidae; genus Chiloscyllium; species Chiloscyllium punctatum. The sequence continues at coordinate 82,449,035 of NC_092751.1, forward strand.
CTGAACCTTTAGCAAAAGACTGGCTTCTGGATGACTAGTCCAATAACATTACCACTGTGCAGACAATCATTGTATGAATATCTGTTATCCATCTGTGGAAAGGGAGGTCCGTACAGCTTATCAGCTATTGGCACTCCCATTGGAGTTACTTCCTGCCTCAGGTTCTTTTTATTTATTCATGGGATGGGCATCATTGGCTGGGGTCACATTATTTCTCATCTCGAGTTGCCATTGAGAAGATGGTAATGAGCTACCTTGTTGAACTTCTGCAGTCAATGTGGTGTAGGTTGACCCATAATGCTGTTAGGGAGGGAGTTTCAGGATTTGAACCAGCCCATGGCAGGATGGTGAGTGGTTTGGAGGAAATTTGGATGAATCGCAATCAATCATGATGTATATGTTGGCTCAGTGGGATGAAGCAGCCTGCTTGATTGACATGTCAACCACCACCTTAAACATTCACACCCTTCACCACTGATACACAGTGGCAGCAACACGGATCATCTCCAAAATGCATTTCAGCAACTTCAGTCCAAACCTGTGTAGGTTAGGTGGATTGTGGACTCGATGGACTGAATGGCTAGCTTCCAGACTGTAAGGAATCTATGATTCAATGAACTCACCCAAGCTTCTTCAACAGCACCTTCCAAACCTGTGACTACTTCTGTGAATAGGAGGTGCTGGTGTTGGACTGGTGTGTACAAAGTTAAAAATCACACAACACCAGGTTAAAGCCTAACAGGTTTATTTGGAGGTACTGGCTCCCAAATAAACGTGCTGGGCTATAATCTGGTGTTGTGTGATTTTTTTTAAACCAATTTCATGTAGAAGGACAAGGGATACAATGGGAACAGCACAACCTGCAAGTTCCCCTCTGAGCCAATCAGCATCCTGGCAGAGACATTTATCATCTTCACTTCTTCACTATCACTGAGTCAAAATCCAGAAACACTGTACCTCATAGCACTATGAGTGTGCCTGTACGACATGTACTGTGGCTAAGACACACCCCATCACAGCTCTCTCAAGACCAATTAAGCGCTAAATTCTGGTCTTCACACTAATGCACTCAACTCATGAATGAAGTCTAAAAAGCAAAAATGGTCAGTTTTATCAGTTTTGCAAAGCATGGGTTTGCAAAGGGGTTGGAGCACAGTTACTGATTGCAGAATTCATATTGCAGTGTATTTTTCCTTTCTGTTCTGTCTTTAGATGAAGATGTTAATTACAACATGGCTCACACATTTATTCAGTGTGTCACAACGCCAGAGTAGTAACAGCATTCTAGGAATGACACCTGGTATCAGTTCCTAACGTCAAGTTCTCAAAGAGAGTAGAGGGCTCTTTTTAGAAGCCCACATGCTCAGTTGTCATTTCTGCACAGATTTAGATTGTGGTTAAACGCAATCAAGCCATGCTACTTATTTTGCAGAAGTTGCAACATGATGGACCAATACCTAGTCTGGTATCCAGCTGACATTCTCCTGCTCCAGGGGAAATTAATTACTTTGGAGAAAATGAGTGAAATGAACAGAGTTAATGGGAAAATGGAAAACAGAGAGGAAGTTCACATTAAAGTTATAAAGTTAGGAAAGCCAAAGGACAGGTAAAGAGAAATATAGAGGAATTGTGATAAGAACATGGTATGGGTTGAATTACACTAGCAAAGAGCTAGCACAATTAGGCAACGTCACTTTGACCGTGTATTGTTATTCACCTGCTCACTTTTATTTTACACTGGGAATGAAATGAAATGTCGATGATCGATCTCCCATCCTCTACTTTCACCCTACACTTATTTGAAGCCCAAGTTATCTCTATCTGCATTACAAGTAGTTATTCTTCTCTTGCACTGTACCTCATTGTGGATCATAATTTTCTTTTTTCTGCACACAGTTGGGAAAAGTTGACACGTTGTATCTTCCTGTTACATACCCATGCTGGGAAGATTCAGCCATCTCAGTGGGCATCTCAGTCTACAGTGCAACGCCATGATTGAATTCACTGAGTAAGTTCTCATTTGCAGAAAAATAAACATACCCTTGAGACTGTTGAGGTCACAATGCAGTGTAAAAACATAGTCTGGTCAGATCAAAGGTTGTCAGTCATATTTCCATTTTATGAAATTCCACAAGTCTGAGAGACAATGGAAGGCATCTAGTCTGTGTATCATGAGATTTATATAAATTGCAATGTTATAACTGATGACATGACTCTGACACAAGTAAAAGTGAAGACACCAGACTAGAAAGAGCACGTGAGACAGAGGTCTTCGTCACCACACTAGGGAGCTACATCAGACAACCTATTATGAACAGACATAAACAGATAAGGTACGTCCGGAGATGAAGAGTCTCACTTACAGCCAAGGAGCAAGCAGCCGGAAGAACAATGTATGTGCAGACTGATATCTCAATGTGCACGTAGGAGAACTGATGAAGCTACTGAAAACAACAAATACAGGACATCACAGTGGGTCAGACAGCATCCATGGAGAGAGAGCAAGCTGACGTTTTGAGCCTGATGAAGCTAATTGGTTGTCAGAAATGATCTTGCAGGTGAAGGGGGTTGTTGGCATCAAAGCTTGCTCGAGGTCTTACTGATACAACCCTTAGTTGCTCAGTTCTCTTGGGTTCTTGGTGTTTGATCCTGTGCTCTTGAGAGACTGCTTTCTGATCGTATTGTCTCCATTCTTTGTGTGCTGCATCTTAGATTCTGTTTTTCATTGGAGTGACTAATGTCTGACTCTCAGAAATTTCAACAAACTGACATTTATGCACCATTGCATGTAGAAATACCAATTCCCTCCATTCGGTATTATGGGTCTATCTATAATACATGGACTACAGTGGTTCAAGAAGGCAGCTCACCACCACCTTCGCAAGGGCAACAAGGGATGGGCAAGGAATGCCCTCATACCACAAGTGAATAAGAAATTAATGCTGATCTCTGTAATACAGCTTTCTCAATTAGACACCCAGGTAATTATTGACCAGTGAGCCTTACTTCTGTTGTAGGAAAGGTTTTGGGGAGGATGTTGGAGAAAATGCAGATGCATGGGATTGAGGGTGATTTAGCAGTCTGCATTAGAAACTGGCTTTCTGAAAGAAGACAGCGAGTGGTGGTTGATGGAAAATATTCAGCCTGGAGTCCGCTTACTAGTTGTGTACCACAAGGATCTGTGTTGGCACCTCTACTGTTTGTCATTTTTATAAATGACTTAGACGCAGGCATAGGTGAATGGATTCACAAGTTTGCAGATGACACTAAAGTCGGTGGAGTAGTGGACAGTGTGGAAGACTGTTGCAGGTTGCCAGGGGACTTGGATAAACTGCAGAATTGATCTGAGAGGTGGCAAATGGAGTTCAATGCAGCTAAATGTGAGGTGATTCACTTTGGTAAGAATAACAGGAAGGCAGAGTACTGGGTCAATGGAAAGATTCTTAATAGTGTGGATGTGCAGAGGGATCTTGGTGTCTATGTACATAGATCCTTGAAAGTTGCCACCAGGTTGATAGTGCTGTTAAGAAGGCACATGGTGTGTTAAATTTCATTGGTAGAGGGATTGAGTTCCAGAGCCACAATGTCATTGCTGCAACTGTACAAAACGCTTGTGCGGCCGCACTTGGAATATTGAGTATAGTTCTGGTCGCCCCATTACAGGAAGGATGTGGAAAAGGTGCAGAGGAGATTTACCAGCATGTTGCCTGGTCTGGAGGGAAGCTCTTATGAGGAAAGGCTGAGAGACTTGGGTCTGTTCTCATTGGAAAGAAGAAGGCTAGAGGGGATTTGATAGAGAGATACAAGATGATCAGAGGATTAGATGCGGTGAATAGTGAAAGTCTTTTCTCCTAGAACGATGATCTCAGCTTGTACAAGGGGGCACAACTACAACTACAGATGTCAGAGGCAGATCCTTCACTCAGAGAGTGGTAAGGGTGTGGAATGCCCTGCCTGCCAATGTAGTTAACTCATCCAGATTAGGGAGATATAAACAATCCTTGGATAAGCACATGGATGATGGTGGGATAGTGTAGGGGGATGAGCTTAGAATAGCTCACAGGTCAGCGCAACATCAAGGGCCGAAGGGCCTGTTCTGTGCTGTATGGTTCTATGTTCTATGTTATTTCATCCTCCCTTCTCAGGGTTTTCCTAGCATCTGACTATTGACGTCAGTATTATATCATATTCAAACATTATTATGACTTTATTCTCATTGTATTTCCACACTGCAATATTATCATTGTTTTCACTTTTTCAGCAGAGATGGTGAGTAACTGTGTTCTCATTCCTAGTGGTATTTCTAGTCTCATGTCAAATCATTTGTTTATCTACAATAAGAATATCTAAATCAAAGCACCAGAACTAAGCCCCGGTCATAGAGTCCTATAGCACGGAGACAGGCCTTTTGGCCCAAATTGGTCCATGCTGACCCTGGTGTGTATAAGCTCCCCATTAGCTGCATTCACTGTGCACGTATGTGCAGATACATACCATGTACATTTTGCTTCTCAGGTCTGCTCTAAGGAAGGAATCTATGTGTGGATAAAAAAGAGGTAGGTGAGGTCCTAACTGAATACTTTATTGGCATTCATCAAAGAGAAGGAATAGGTGGAGGATGATCTCAAGGAAGGGTGTGTTGAATTTTGAAGCCAAGTTGCTATGAGTAAAGAAGGGTGTTGCGCGCCTTAAAAAAAAATTAAGGTAGATTAGTCCCCAGGTCCTGATGGGATCTATCCTTGAACATTGAAGGAGGCAAAAAAATAAATTGCTGGAGCATTGACAGGCGCCTTTGTATCCTCTTTGGCCAAGGGTGAGAATAGCCAATGTTGTCCCATTTTTTAAGAAGGGATAATCCAGGAAGTTATAGGCCTGTGAGCCTCACATTGTTGGTAGGGAAATTATTGGAAAAGATTCTCAGGGACAAGATCTCTATGGATTTATAAGCAAATGAACTTATTAAGGGTAGACAGTGTGGTTTTATGTGTTGGAGGTTGTGCTTGATTGAGTTTTTTGACAAGGTGACAAAGATGATTGGCGAGGGAAGAGTGGTCAATGTTGTCTATGTGGTCTTCAGCAAAGTCTTCAACAAGGTCCCTAATGTCAGGCTGGAACAAAACTTGAAGTCACATGGTATCGGGGTGTGTTGGCAAGATGGATGCAGAACTGGCTTAGTCATAGGAGACAGAGGGAAGCAGTGGAAGGATGCTTTTTGGAATGGAGGGCTGTGACTAGTGGGTGTTCCATAGGGATCAGTGCTGTTCATGGTCTACATAAATGATTTGGAGGAAAACATGGTTGGTCTCATTAGTAAGTTTAAGGACAATACAAAGATTGGTGGAGTTGCAGATAGTGAGGAGGATTGTCAGAAGATATAGCTCAATTGGGGGTATCGGCAGAAAAATGGCAGATGGAGTTTAATCTGGACAAATGTGAGGTGATGGTCAAGTACAGAGAATGGTAGAACCCTTAGGACTATTGATATGCAGAGGTTTCTGTGTACGCAGGCCTGCAGATCACTGAAGGTGACAGCACAGATAGATAAGGTAGTTAAAAAGGCCGATGGCATTGCTTGTCTTCACTGGAAGTATAATGATAGACAACAAAAGGTTTATAGACCTTTAGTTAAGCCACTCCTGGAATATTACATTCAGTTCTGGTTGCCACATTACCAGAATTATGTGGATGCTTTGGAGAGGGTACAGAAAATGTTTACCAGGATGTCACCTGGTATGGGGGATTTTAGCTATGAAGAAAGATTAGATAGACTGTGTTTGTTTTCACTCGAATGCAGGAGGTTGAGAGGTGACCTGATAGAAGTTTATAAGATTGTGAATGGCATGGATAGAGTGAAAAGTATGAGACTTTTACCCAGGGTAAAGGTGTCAATTACTAAGGGAGACAGGTTTAAGGGCAGGGGAGAGTTTAAAAGAGATGTGTGAGGCAAATGTTTCACACAGAGGGTGGTGAGTGCCTGGTACATACTGCAGAGGAGGCGGTGGAACCAGACACAATAGCAGCATTCAAGTAGCGCCTAGACAAATACATGAATAGGAAGGGAATAGAGGGATATGGATCCTGTAAATGAAGACAGTTTTAGTATGGAAAGGCAAAATGTGTTGGCGTGGGCTTGGAGGGCTGAATGGCCTGTTCCTGTGCTGCATTGTTCATTGTTCTATCATTCCAGATCGTAACTGATCATCTACCTCAATGTCACTTTTTCGCATATCTGCCTATCCCTCGATGTCATTCATATCTAGAACTCTACCAATCTCAGCACTCAAAGGCTGAGCTTTAATAGTCTTGTCGGGTAGAGAATTCCAAAGATTTACCACCTCTGAGTGGAGAAATTCCCTCCCTGCTCTTTTTAATGGGATTGTACCCTCTATCATCTCTTACACCCCTGTGACCCAAGCCAGGGTATCCAACCTGTCGTAATTGACCCTCACAAGACCTTTAAGAATTTTGTAAGTTTCTTAATGTCCTTGTCTGAATGCAAAATAGAGTTCAGGTGTAAAGCTGTGTTGCTGCTCATGCATATGTTTCTGCTCACATTAAAAGATTGGAGACCTCTGCCAGGTACTAGAATACCAAAGTACGAGTGGAATGATACCCTGAAAGAGTAAGCATATTTAGAGCGATTGGGGAGGATTGAAAGTAGTTTTAAAAATGCTACCATGAGATCTAACATGATGTATTACTTTGCTATATCCATACACCATTGTGTTCAAGCATAATAGCATTTAATAGTGCATATGATGATAATGCAGTACCCAAATGGATAAGTGTGGTTATGTACTCATAAAGTACCATCTGCTCCCTTCACAAAGTAAGGAGAACCCAGTGTACCATGAACTGTGCCCAAGAAAAGCACCACAGATCTAAGCATCACCATCTCCAATTGTGGTCCACGGGTATTAGAACACAGGAGGCACATGATGTTAAGAAGGTGGTATAGGCGGAAGCAACATGCAATGGTGTGCAGGACTGGTTGCTGACAAGGGGTGCACTGATACAGAACTTGTACTTGCCTGCTGTTTGCCCACTGCAACTGTAAGAATATGTTGATCTTCATCCTATGTGAATTAGTAACTAACCACAGCAGTGTAGGTCCTACGCATTATTACAATTTGCATCGTTATCTGCAGTATGAGTGCTTCATTACATAATTTATATTCACATAATGGTTTGATATTGAACGAACAACAAGGCCGTTGGGCACCGAGTGACAAGGACCACGGACGCACTAGCAACACAGATGAAAAACTGCTTCCACAGTCACTATGATCGATCTTATTTTTTGACAAAGTTGTAACCAAGAAAAATATCAAACTTGCTTTCACTTCTGGTTAAATGCTTTTGGTAGGAGTGTGTGCTTAAATCAATGCTGGAAACTGGTGACACTGTATTACAATATTACAAGTTGTTGTCACTCAACTTTTCAGTAAGATCAAAGAACAAAGGACAATATGGCACAGAGACAGGCCCTTCATCCTGCGCTGCCTCATTTTGCCCTTCCATGCTGTTGCTGTCTGTTGAGGAAGACTGTTGAAAATTCAATTGCTCGGGTGAATGTCCTTTGCCCCTCAGCTCATACAGGATTCCTCTACTTGCACCAAGGTTACATTTTCTATTATTTAGTCTGATTTGCTCTGGAGCTAAAACAGGGTCAGGGTTTACTTTTGTTCACTCGAAGTTGAGCTGAGAATGTTCATTTCAGATTCAAAAAAAGGATCCTTTTGCCCCCTTTAACCTAAAATGCACTTGTGATTGAAAAAGGCACTTTGCCAGCCATTGAAATGCATAGGAGAAAGTGAGGACTGCAGATGCTGGAGATCAGAGCTGAAAATGTGTTGCTGGAAAAGCGCAGTGTTCCTTGGATGCTGCCTGACCTGCTGCGCTTTTCCAGCAACACATTTTCAGCATTGAAATGCATAGTCAAGTGGCCGCTATGTCAATCTTACACGTGCTGGCATACCTATATTCAAGTATCTTCGGTGTCCTTGGTCTAACTTCTTAGAGTCTGCCTGCTTGAACCTGATCGTCTGAATTTTAATATTGTGGAATTTCATTGCGTTATTTACTGCAGAGATTTTGAGATTAATTACCATTAAAGTGCTAAATCTCTGATTCTCAACCAGGGGATAAAATCAACTCATAAATAAGGTTTTTGAAAACCAGGTCTGACTGAGTGAAGAAAATGAATGATTATAAGCTCATGCCTAATTTTACAACCAATCTTGTAGTTAGCAAAATTTCCCGTATATCTTCTGTAACATTATAAGCCTTGGTATGGATTATATTAATAGGGGATAAGCACATCATATGGTTGAAGGGCAGGCAATTCACATCTCTGTTCTTGCTCTGAAATTGGTATCCCCTCATTTCTGAGGCTGTAATCCAAGAGGCGTTCTAAACATCTTCAGAAAAGGACTCAGGGCATCAATGTGCTCTAAATTCAATGCAAATTGCCTAGGTGCACATAACTCAGAAAGACCTCTAACGTGGAGGCAGATGCATATTTTCCAATTAACAACTCATTCTTTAGATCTTCATCTGCAGCAGGAATCTGTGGAACTGTGGGTGGTATGGTGACTCAGTGTATAGCACTGCTGCCTCACAGTGCCAGGGACCCAGGTTCAATCCCACTCTCAGGTGACCTGCCTCGGTGGAATTTGCACATTCTCCCCCTGTCTGTGTGATTTCCTGTTTGGTGCTTTGGTTCCATCCCACAATCCAAAAACGTGCAGGTTAGGTGAATGGGTGGGATCGTCTCTGGAGGGTTAGTGTGGACTCGATGGGGCTGAATGGCCTGCTTCCACACTGCAGGGAATTTATGAGCTCAGTGATGCAGAATCAATCAACAAAAATATATGTTACTGATTAAAAGATGGGATGAAGGAAGCAGGTGGGAAAGTTGAGTTGAGACCAGGATAAAATCAGCTGTGATCATATTAAATGGCAGAGTGGGCTCAAAGGCTGAATTGCCTGCTCCTGCTCGTAATTCCCATGATCCTCCTCACACCTGCCTATTATAAAATTTATCACTAATTGTCTTATTCCTTTACATTTTAATCAAAACACAATCTTTATCTTTAGCTGAAGCATGTTCTCTTGATCTAACTGAGTTTATAGCTGGAGTTGTGAATAGGCAAGGGAACTGAGCCCAATTAACACTGATGACTCAGGTAAGAACTGACGCATTACTGAGCTAAAGAAAGCAGCCCTAGTGACAAACATTTTCTGGAATCACGATTAATGGAAAATGATATTTGGAGGGTGGTGACGGCCTGAAAAAATATCTAGAATGAATAGGCAAGAAATAAGTATCCAGAAATAATAATTATTAGGTTTTAACATCTATTATTTATCTTTCTCTCCTCTGCTGGTTAGCCTTCTCCATGAACTTCTACAGAGCATGTACTGATGATTCTTCCGTCACAGTATTTGAGAGGGAATTCTGGAATGTTAGCCTAATGATGATGAAGACTTTTTCCTTCCTTTATTTGTTAATGGGATATAGCTGTTGCTGACTGGGCCAGCTCCTAATTTAGATTAGATTAGATTCCCTACAGTGTGGAAACAGGCCCTTTGGCCCAACAGGTCCAAACCGATCCTCCGAAGAGTAACCCACCCAGACCCATTTATCTCTGACTAATGCACCTAACACTATGGGCAATTTAGCATGGCCAATTCACCTAGCCTGTACATCTTTTGTATTGTGGGAAGAAACTAGAGCACCCGGAGGAAATCCACGCAGACATGAGGAGAATGTGCAAACGCCACACAGACAGTTGCCCAAGGCTGGAATCGAGGCCAGGTCCCTGGCGCTGTGAGGCAGCAGTGCTAATCACTGGGCCACCGTGCCGCCCCATAGATTAGACTAGTTTCCCTACAGTGTGGTAACAGGCCATTTGGCCCAACAAGTCCATACCGACCCTCCGAAGAGTATCCCATCAAGACCCATTCTCCTACATTTTACTCCCAGCTAATGCACCTAACCCTATGAGCAAATTAGCATGGCCAATTCATCTAACCTGTGCATCTTTTGGATTGTGGGAGGAAACCAGAGCATCCGGAGAAAACCCACGCAGACGCGTGGAGAATTTGCAAACTCCACACAGACAGTCGCCAAGGCAGGGATCGAACCCAGGTCCTTGGCACTGTGAAGGAGCAGTGCTAACCACCGTGCTGGAGGTTATGGGAAACTGGAGTAATAACTGGAGGTGTGAGATCAAATCATCTAATGGCAGAATGCAAAATGAATTCAGTTAATTAAATAAACCTGAGTTTGTGACAATACTAGTATAATATTGGTGAGCTCACTGCAAAACAATCCAACTGGTTCACTCATATCCCTTTAAGAAAAGAAATCTGCCAATCTTACCCAGACTTCTCAATATGTGACGCCAGACCCACATTAATGTGATTCACCCCTAACTGCTCCATGAAATACTCTCAAGAAGCAAGCAAGACTGTGTTCCACCACTTTTGTCAAGGACAGTTAGATACAGGCAATAGAATCTAATGCTTACTTAATGATTTACAGTAATAGAAGGCAGTCCTTCAATCAGGAATCTTGAAGCAAACTAAAGCCTAGGTCTGTTTTCATTGAATCCCTACAGTGTGCAGGCTATTCAGCCCATCAAATCCACATCGCCCTCCAAAGAGAACCACACTCGATCCAGCCCCAAATCTGTCCTTGTAGCACTGCACTTCCCATGGCTAAGCCACATGGCCTGCACATCCCTGGACACTATGAGCAATTTAGCATGGCAATCCACCTTATCTGCATATCTGTGGACTGTGACAGTTGGAAGGCTGGAATCGAACCCAGGTCCTTGGTACTGAAATCCAGCAAACACCTTGAACTCAGAGTTCGGCACTGGTTGGTTTTAAATTTCAAGTTTTATTCAGAAGCTCATTGTCAATTAAAAAAAAAGGAAGATTTGCATTCATACTATACTTTCCATAATCCCAAAGCACTTTGCAGCAGATGTCCTTTTTGAAATGTGCTTATAGTTGCTTTTTTTTAATTCTTTCATCACTAGAAAAGCCAATATCTGTTGCCCATATCTGATTACCCTTGTACTGAGTGACCAGTTCAGCCATTGCAGAGGGCCCTTCAGATTCAATCACATTGGTATGGGGCTCATGTCATACGTAGACTGTTCCCTTATTGGACCTTTCTGGTGCCTCAAATATATGTAAATAATATGTTGCATAAGTAAACAATGCCTTTGGCTTATTGGAACTGTCAGGAGACTCAAACTTCAATGTTTGTTTGTTCTCAATATGAAAACACTGTACAGAACCAAACTGTTCTATGTATATAACGGCATGGATATCCTCCAGGTGCTTTGGTTTCCTCCCACAGTCCAAAGATGTGCAGGTTAGGCAAATTGGCCATTCTAAATTGCCCATAGTGTCCAGAGATGTGTAGGTTAGGTATATTGGTCAGGGGAAATGTAGAATAATAGAGTAGGGGAGTAGGTCTGTGTGGAATACTCTGTGGAGGGTCAGTGTAGATTTGTTGAGCCAAATGACCTGTTTCCACACTATAGGGATTATATCATTCTATAATAAAGATACTTCTATGAATAAGATGTATTTTTGAAATAAAAAATGTTGGCCAGATAAGGTAAAAATGGCAGATTTCCTTCCTGAAAGGACACTAGTGAAGCAAATAAGTTGCTAGCAACAATTGATAATAATTTCGTGGTAAGAATAGGTTTCAATCCATACTTATTCATCTATTTTAAATTCCACAAGCTGCCATGGAGGTGCGGGATATGAACCCCTTGACCCGAGAACAAGACTCTAGGGCCCGTGTCCTACCACTACATCATTGTCTCTCCATGACGGAATGTAATAACATAATCTGTGCACTGAAAGATCCTGTGCACTGCAATATGAGAATTCTTTTTGTCAGTATTAGTTGACAGACAAATATTGGACAGGAGACTGAAGAGAACTCCTCTGCTATTCTTCCAAGCACTGTCTGGGATCGTTTATGTCCACCCAAGAGAACATCTTGATTTGACATCTGAAAGACGATTCTTTCATCAATATAGCCTCATCTCAGGCTGGTACTGAAGTTTCAGCCAGGACTATGTGCTCAAGTCTTCGCAGTGAGACTTGAACCTAGGATCTCCTGAGCGAGAAGTGAGAGTACTGCCACTGCAACATGGTTTTCACAACTGAAGGCACATTTTTGTATGGGTTTCTACCAGTAAGCTACATTCACACTGTTCTTTATGAAGTTTTTGTCTTGATCAGAGGAACAGTGGTTAGCACTGCTGCCTCATAGCGCCAGAGACCCGGGTTCAATTCCCTCCTCAGGCGACTGACTGTGTGGAGTTTGCACATTCTCCCCGTGTCTGCGTGGGTTTCCTCCGGGTGCTCCGGTTTCCTCCCACAGTCCAAAGATGTGCAGGTTAGGTGAATTGGCCATGCTAAATTGCCCATAGTGTTAGGTGAAGGGGTAAATGTAGGAGAATGGGGTCTGGGTGGGTTGCGCTTCAGAGGGTCGGTATGGACTTGTTGGGCCGAATGTTCCACACTGTATCCAATCTAATCATAGCACTTCTTGATTGGATGCTCATGCTAAAATAACCAGGAGAAAGTGAGGACCACAAGTGCTGGAAAATGCTCAACTGCTGCCTGACTGGCTGGACTTTACCAGGGCCCACACTTTCTGATTGCGAAGGCTAAATGCCTGAATCAGAACTGTAGGTCATGAGTCCAAAATGGTTTCGCTAACTCAAACACCGCGTTTTCATAACAAGAAAGGCAGAGCAAAAAAACTTTTTCAAGGGTAGATACATTTGCAAAACTAACCGATTAATAAAGAACTATAAAGTGTAAATGTTTGAAATACACGACAGATCAACTTATTTCACAAGCAAGGAGGTCAACATTTATTGCATGAAACAAACCTTCAACAGAACTGGTTTGGAGGAAGATTTCCATCTGAAATTTGAACCTGCAATTTTTCTCTCTTAAAGTTTGACTACGCCTAGAATTTCCATAAAAGTAGTAATTGACCCCAACGTTTGGATCCGTGTGAGTATTTGAAAGATTGTGGAATGGGCAGGAGTTTGGGAAAGGGGTCTAAGTGAAAAATAAACTTTCTGTAAATAGATAAGCATTAAAATATTTGCTGCAGTAGGAAGTGCCAGGGTCAGCAAATTGAAGCGAATGAGTAATAGACTGTGGACAGTAGTCGAATTGTTTCCTCAAGATTGCCTCAGCGAGTAGGAGTTTGTGAGTCTGGGAGAGATCAACACATAACACAACATCAAAGAGAATGCTTGTCAGCATATTCAACTGTTGTAAAAATGATTTTAATAATTAAAAAGTTCAAGTCAGAGACCCAAGCTGGGAAAACTATTCGTGCCTGGCCTCTGGAATCTCTTTGATGCCCCCAAAATACACAAAGTTATAACTTTGAGAATCTAGTGACCCTGAAGGTGCGAAGTAAGTAGCTTGTAGTCAACCACTATTTTAATCTTTATACAAAGATTCTTACAGTCTACTTAAATATCAATATTATGTTTAAGGTTTATAGGGCATCCAGCTGCTGATTGACAGCTCATTCCAACATCAATGGTGCATTCTCCCATGTGTTAATGATCTTGTCTTGTGACTCAGGAGAATGCAAGGCTTTGGTTGAGATTCCTTTTGAACCTTCTCAGAGGCGAGGAGATAAAAACCAGAGTTACCTGACAGATAGTTTGAACAAGCACAAGACGCCACTGGCAGGTGCAACATGTAAGAGATGTACAGGCTAGACCTCCCAACCTCTGGCCTCTGCTTCATTCTCAGATCTCAACGAGGGCAGAGGGGTGACTACACTAAATGGTGCTAACTCCATCAGTTCAGATCCAGTTTGCTTATCTACTCCTGTATGAAGATGCTGGCTAAAAACCACAGACTCTGAGGCATTGCCTTTCACAGTCCAATAGCCAACTAATAGTCTCTCTTCAGCTCGGTACTTGGGGCCTTTGATTTAGGGGGCTACAAGACCAGGGGAATCGTTGCTCAATGGGAAATGATGCTCTAACATGAGCAAGAGTGGAAGTAATGGAGGAGGTATGGGCCAACTGGAATTATCGCTAAACTATTAATCCGGAAACCCATGTAATCCTGTTTCACATCCCAGCGCAGCAGATGGTGGAACTTGAATCAATACAAATCTGGAATTAACAGTCTAATGATAACCATGAAACCTTTGTCAAGTATTGGGGCACAACCAATCTGGTTCACTCATGTCCTTTTGGAAAAGAAACTGCATTATGCAGTTTATCAGTGACTCCAGACCCACAGCAATGTGGTTAACTCTTAACTGCCCTCAGGGCAATAAATACTGGCCTATCCAGTGATGCCCATGATGCTAGTAAATCAGATGGATTTTCTAGCAGTGGTTTAATAGACTCTTAATTCCAGTTTTTTATTCAATTCAAATTCCACCATCTGCCATAGTGGGATTTGAATCTAGGTCCTGGAATATTACCTGACTCTCTGGATTAACAGTGATATTATGATATTATTAGGCCATTGCCTCCCCCTGTGAATGAATTAAAAAGAAAATGATGTGGGGAAATGCCATTCAAAGCAAATGATATGTCTCAAATACTTATGTTCAACACTCAACTCAAGTTCTTTTGCTTATTTGTTTTTCAGATGTGCTCAACTCTGTCAGGATTACATTGACTGCCAATCCCAGGTTTCATTGAGAAGGTGGTGGTGGTGGTGACTCTAACTCTTCAGTCATGCGTTGCCAAGTGGCATAAGCTGGGCAATTCCAAGATATTGACCCATGTCCCGTTCAGGAGGGAACGATGGAGCTGATGATCTGCCTATGCTCTTGCTGTAGCAAGTTTGTCAATTGCTATGTTTGGATAACAAGATGTAACAAGGACACCACCAAACAGGAGAGATATAAAAGCATGAGAAAAGAGATGAGGGAATCAGCAATGAAGAGGGGATGGAAAATTTAGAACAGAGAGGAATAAGTGGTAAATTGATGGAGAATTTCAAGAGAATAAGAGATTTTTAACAGACTAGATCGAAAAATTAAATATTGCCTCTGGTGAGTATGTCAATAACAAGAGGTCATTGATTTAAAATCATTGACAAAAACCTTGGAAGGAAACGAAAGGAATTCTTGCCACTCAGAGAGTTGTCAGGATCTGGAATCCTCTATGTGAAAAGTGAGTGAAGATTGACACTGCAAGTATTTTTTTAAAAGTAAGTCAAAGTCATATCACATTAAAACAGACCTTTCAATCCAACTTGTCCACACTGACCAGGTTTCCTAAACCAAACTAGTCTCACTTGCCTGCATTTGGCCCATATCCCTCCTTACTTTTTCCTATTCCCACTAGTTGTGGGTGAGAAGCATCAATGGTTACAAATTCAAAGTTTGGTAGAAGATTTGTAGCTCGGGTTGTCGTTGTTGTGGTTCTATTCGCAGAGCTGGGAATTTGTCTTGCAAACGTTTCGTCCCCTGTCTAGGTGACATCCTCAGTGCTTGGGAGCCTCCTGTGAAGCGCTTCTGTGCTATTTCCTCCGGCATTTATAGTGGCCTGTCTCTGCCGCTTCCGGTTGTCAGTTCGAGCTGTCCACTGTAGTGGCCGGTATATTGGGTCCAGGTCAATGTGTTTGTTGACTCTACAGACTCTATCAACAAACACATTGACCTGGACCCAATATACCGGCCACTACAGTGGACAGCTCGAACTGACAACCGGAAGCGGCAGAGACAGGCCACTATAAATGCCGGAGGAAACAGCACAGAAGCGCTTCACAGGAGGCTCCCAAGCACTGAGGATATCACCTAGACAGGGGACGAAACGTTTGCAAGACAAATTCCCAGCTCGGCGAACAGAACCACAACAATGGTTACAAATAAAAATGAGCGATGTGGGAATCATTCATAAATACCCATTCAAAGATCAGTTCAAAAAATATTCTTTCATCAAAGAAAACCTAACAGTTTAATCTTTGATTATCTCCTTTGACACCAAGGATTCTCCAATGGAGAAAGTGTTACAAAATCTCTTCTCCCTCTCGCACTTTGTAGGAAGAAGATATTGCTGAGGCCAACATTAGCACTGTTAACAGCGAGGACTATTATTTGCCTTTACCCCTCTAAGGGGAATGCTCATACAATCCCGACAGCAAGGAAGCAGGCCATTCGGTCCTGTGAGTCTGCACTGACCTTCTGAAAAGCATCCCACCCAGACCCATCCCCTTACACTATCCCTGCATTTCCCATGGTTAACCCAACTAGCCTGCATACTATAGGCAACTTATCATTGCCAATCCACCGAACCTGCACAACTTTGGACTGTGGGAGGAAATTGGAACCCACACAGACATGGGGAGAACATGCAAACTCCACACAGACAATCACCTGAGGCTGGAACTGAACCCGGGTCCCTGGCACTGTGAGATAGCGATGTTAACTGCTGTAGATTATTAGCTGTTGTAGATTGGGTAAAGAGAGAAGAGATCCTCGAACACTCCCTCCAGTTTTCCTCCTATTTTAAACCAATTGTATTTGTCTTCCTTTCTCAAACAGAGATATCAGTCTCTACATAATATTATTAGGTGGCTCCCAGATCATTTCGTAATGGCAAAGTTTTGCTGCCTTTCCCCAGACTGATGTCGAAAACTCAATGAGCTTCCTATTACATCCAATGACGACATACATGAACGGCTGGAAACATTAATTCAATGTTATAAGTGATCATTTGCTTCCCATTGATGTGTGATTTTGTTCTTCATCTCTTTTCTTACAGACACATGTCTTCTCCCTTTCAGACTATGATCATACTGTCAATTTTGTTTGCTGACCTCTCTGCTTTGTTGAACCAACTAACCTGGATTCAATGCTCCTCTGGATAGGATCAGCATGCAGCTCCAATCTCAGTTCAGAATAATTGGGAAATAACAAGATCCCTTATAGAGGAAGATTGGAACTCGGGAATGAGTAGACCATTCAGCTCCTTGAACCTGTTCTGCCATTCAACAAGTTCATAAATGACCATCTGTCTTAGCATCTTCTGTACTGTCCTCACATCCCTCGATATTTTTAATACCTAGAAATCTACTGGTCTCTGTCTTGAACACACTCAATAACTAAATCTCAACAGCCTTCTGTGGTGGAGAATTACAATGATTCTGTGTGTAAAGAAATTCCTTTTTACCTTAGTCTTAAATAGTCTGTCTCTTCTACTGAGACCGTGTCCCCTAGTTTCCCCTCAGCAAGAGGATACAGTCGTCCTGCACCGACCCTGTCAAACCCTGTAAGATTTTTGGTGACTTTAAAACAGTATCTTGTTAAGTCCATGTTTGACACAAAGACCCCAATGGGGGGCTAGGCTATCCATTGGTCCTTTGTGCTACCATTGCTCGCCATGCTGATCTGCAGCTCAGTCTATCTTTACCCTCCTCCAATGAAGTTTCTGGTATGTTAATAAAGCATCGAAGGCCATGGGTTTAAGAGCCATTCCAGGATTTGAACACACACTGCGGTCCTACTGAGATGTTGCATTGTGGCGTGGTCATTCTCCAGGCAGGAAACTCACAATCAATAACCCAACTGAACCCAGTTCAGATCAATTTACAGGATTGAAGAACCATGGACACATACTCTTCACATGATGGTCAGACTACACTGAGTGAAACTTGGGCTCTAAATGGTCAATTACCAAGTAAAATTGTGCAAGCTCGACTTGCATTCCCTGAAGTTCAGGAGTTGATCTGATTGACCTTTCCAGCAAACCAAGGGGAATAGACAGGGTATATTGAGAGAAACCTATCCATTAGCTGAGGAATTCAGTAACAGGGGCACAATGTGACTATTACAGCTCCTTTTTCAGAAATAATATGAGAAACACTTCGACGTGAAGTGGGTGGTAGAACTTTGGAAATCTTTTAGGCAAACATTAATTGATAGATTTTTCTTAATCAAAGTTATCCAGAGACATGGGGCAATGGAAAGTTCATGGTAATATGGAGGTGATTAGTCATTCTTATTAAATGGCTTCCTTCTATTGCCGTGTTCCTCTAGTCAATATTCTCCCCCAGAAGCAGATGAACTGGTCATTTGTTTGTGGGAGCTTATTGTGCACAATTGGCTGTCAGATTTTCCAAAATAACTATACTTTGTATATTTTTAAAATAGAGGAAATGTTGCTTTAACCTTTCAACTTAGGGATGGGTAGTCTTGATAAACTGGCAAAAGTCATACACTAAAAAATCAGAAGTGTACTGTATTACAGCGATGTCAGAGTAGTCAGCTGAGAGTGAAATTAAGAAGGCTTTCGGCTGGTAGATCTTATTTAAGGCAAAGTTGCATTATTATGTTGGTGATTTCTGCTGTTAGTAAAGTCAAACAGTGATGTGCATACGCTCTGTATCATGTTTCTATTACCTTACTGTGTGTTTTTACATTGATTAAGTGGACCTCTTGATCACCCAGAATATTTGATCACTTCTGGTTCCAACGGAGCTGGTTGATAAAACGTTTGCTGTAATTCATTGGTTGTGATGTCATTGAGTCTGCTCTGCCATTCAATGACATGACGGGTAATCTGATCTTTAACTCCCATGTCTGGGCTCCCTCCCATTACTCTTGACTCCAAAAGCTACCAAACCCAACCTTGGATATATTCAATGATCCAACCTCCACTGCTCTCTGTGGAAGATAATTCCAAAAACAAGTGAGCCTCTGACAGGAAACATGTCTTTTATCTCAGTCTTTAATGAGAAATGACTTATTTTTCAACTGTACCCCTTGGTTCTAGATTTCCCTTGAGGTAGGGGGAATATGATTTCAACATCTACCCTGGCAGAATTTTATATGTGGTAAAAACAATGACTGCAGATGCTGGAAACCAGATTTTGGATTAGAGGTGCTGGAAGAGCACAGCAGTTCAGGCAGCATCCAAGGAGCAGCAAAATCGACGTTTGTCAATAAGATTGCCTCATTCATCATCAAATCTCTACAGTGTGGAAACAGGCCATTTGGCCCAACAGATCTATACTGACCCTCCAAACAGTATCCCACCCAGACCCATTCCCCTACCCTATTACTCTATGTAAACCCTGACTAATGCACCTAACCTACACATCCCTGAACACAATGGGGAATTGAGTATGGCCAATTCGCCTAACTCATATATCCTTGTACTGTGGGATGAAACCCATACAGACATGGAAAGAATATGCAAACTCCACACAGACATTCACAATATAAGTATATCCCTCCTCAAGGAGAAAGTGAGGACTGCAGATGCTGGAGATCAGAGCTGAAAATGTGTTTCTGGAAAAGCGCAGCAGGTCAGGCAGCATCCAAGGAGCAGGAGAATCGACGTTTCGGGCATGAGCCCTTCTTCAGGGGCTATCCCTCACAAGTAAAGTAACTAAAACTGCACACAGGACAATTTCATCAATTCACTGTGCAGTGGGAGCAAAACTTCCCTACTTTTATCCTCCATCTCCCTTGTGATAAAGACCAATATAGTGTTCACCCTCTTCATTAATTGTTGTATCTGAGTACTAACATTTTGTAATTCATTTGGCACAGCAGCTCAGCACTGTTGCCTCACAATGCCTGCCTTGGGTGACTGACTGTGTGGTGTTTGCATATTCTTCCCATATCTGTGTGGGTTTACTCCAAGTGCTCTAGTTCCTTCCCACAATCCAAAGATGTCCAGGTTAGGTTATTTGGCCATGCTAAATTTCTCATAGTGTTCAGGGAGGTGTAAATGTAGGGGTGAGTTACTGTTTGGAGGGTCTGTCTGAACTTGTTGGGCTGAAGGGCTTGTTCCCACACTGTATAGATTGCATATATCATACACAAGATACCTAGATTACACTGGACAACAACATTTCGCAGTCTCTCCGTCTCTTTCTCTATTCAAATAATAGTCTCCTCTTCTCTTCTTCCTGCCAAAGGGCAAAACCTCACTTCTTTCTACATTATGCTCCATTTGAGAAGGTTTTTCCCATTCAGTTTGCAGATTCTTTGCATCCTTCTCACAATCTGCTTTTGTGGAGTCATACAGCAGGGAAACAGACCCTTTGGTCCAACAAGTCCATGCTGAAAATAATTCCAAACTAAACTCTTCACCCTTGCTTGCATTTGGCCTATAACCCTCCAAAGCTTTCTATTCATGTACTTGTCTACATGTCTTTTAAACATTGTAATCATACCCACATCCACCACTTCCTCAGGAAGCTCATTCCACACATGAAACACAAACTGTGCAAAAAAAATTTGCCTGTTTTTCTAATCTTTCTCCTCTCATCTTGAATAGAAGTATTACATTTGTAATGTACCCCCAAGTCTTGAAATTCCCTATCCGAGGGAAAAAAAACTTCCATTATCTTATTATTTTCCAACTTATTTTGCATAATCAGAAAATTTGGATTCATAGAATGTGGAATCAGGCCCTTCAGCCCAACAATTCCACATCAAGCCTCCGAAGAATAACCCACCCAGACCCATTCCCCTACCCTACATTTTATTCTTGACTAATGCACCTAACCTACACATCCCTGAACATTATGGAAATTTAGCATGGCTAATTCAGCTCACCTGCACATCTTTGGATTGTGGGAGGAAACCGGAGCACCCGGGGGAAACATGTGGAGAATGTGCAAACTTCACACAGTTGCCCGAGGCTGGAATTGAACCTAGGTCCTTGGTGCTGTGAGGCAGCAGTGCTAATCACTGAACCCACTGTGCTGCCCCTCCAGCTAATTATTCAATCCAATAATATAGATTCAAACTAGTTGAGATTCGATCACAGTACTTCATGACATGTTGAAAATAATCCATTTATTCTGCCTGTATGTTTGCTTCCTGTTAGGTGACCATGGTAACATGTCACCCTAACACCGAGCTCTTTTCTTGTGTAGAAACATTTTGTGTAGTATCTTTTGGAAATCCAAGTAAACTACATCTTCTGGTTCCCCTTTAGCCAAACTTTTTTTGTTGGATTCTTGAAGAACTCAAACAGATTTTCAAACTCAGTTTATCTTTCTCAAAATCATAAAACTCTATTTGACTTTGTGATGATTGTTCGTCCTGTCTTGTCGCTACGTCCCTGCCGATGGATTCAAGCAATTTTACAATCGGAAAATGTGAACTAATTGGCCTATAGTTTCCTGTTATCTTTCTTGAATAGAAGTATTACATTTGCAATTTGCAATGCTGGGAACCTTCTAGATTCTGGGGAACATTGGAAGCTTACAAACAATGCAACCACCATCTCTGCCAGCATTTATTATCAGATTTAGGACCTTGTTCATCGGGTCCCAAGACAAGTCAGCTTGAAGTCCCATTTGTTTTCTTTAGTTTTTCTCATTCTGGTGATTATGATTCTTTTTAATTTCCTATCTCTCTTTTACCTGTTGATTTTCTATTACTCTTGGATGTTTTTGTGTTTTCTACTGATACAAAATATTTGTTCAAATTCTCTACCATTTTCCCATTTTTAATCCCCCAGTCTCCTCCCCTTAAGAGATGAAGGTTTATGTCAGATGTGGTTTTCCATTTGAGGTCTAGCCTGAAGCTTTTGGCACCCATTTTATATTTCTTAGCTTTCTCTCATGTTATACTTGTTCCATCTCCCTTTTTTTAATCTTTTGTTTGGTCCTTAAAATGTCCCAACCATGAATATTTACGTTATTGTAAGCCTTTTCCTTAAATTTGACACCATCCTTAACTACATTCATTAGCCACTCATACTGAGACCTTTTCATACATTTTTCTTTCTCAGTGGAATTTATGCTTGCTCAGACCTATGGATTATCTGCCCCTACTTCTCTAGCATCTTACTATTCTTACTATTTTAGTCCAGTCTAGCACAGCCAACTCTGTCTTTGTGCCTTCTAATTCCTTTTATGTAAGTTTAAAAGCTGAAATTCCACCATGTTGTGATCATTTCTGCTCCGAGGATTCTTTACTCTGAGGCGATTATTTAATCTGGTTTCAGGTTGAATCTTGATTGCCTCCTTTTTAAGGTCCGGAACATACGAACATATTTTGCCAAGTGACTGTCCCAAATATATATTCTATGAATCCACCTTCACGATTAGTTTTGTTAATTTGATTTGTCCAATATCTAGTTGAGAGTGTGCTGCTGGAAAAACACAGCAAGTCAAGTAGTATTTGAGGAACAGGAGAATCGAAGTTTCGGGCATAAGCCTTTCATCAGGAATCCAGCTTATGCCTGAATCATTGATTCTTCTGCTCCTTGGATGCTGCCTGACCTGCTGTGCTTTTCCAGCTCCACACTCTTGGCTCTGATGTCCAGCATCTGCGGTCCTCACTTTTTCCTTTGTCCAATATCTATCAAAATTAAAATTACTCAAGGTTTTGCCAGTCCCTTTCTTGATTTCTATTCAGTATTACAGTTCAGCTACTGTTAGATGGCCTGTGACCTACTCCCACTACTTTTGTTTCCTTTGCTTTTTCATAGAATCCCTACAGTTATTCAGCCCACCGAGTCCATACCACCCCTCCGAAGAGTATCCCGCCCGTCCCTGTAATCCTGCATTTCCCACAGCTAACCTACCTAGCCTGTACATCCCTGGACACTATGGGCAATTTAGCATGGTCAATCCACCTAACTTGCACATCTTTGGACTGTGAGTAGAAAATGGAGCACCCAGAGGAAGCCCACACAGACACAGTAAGAATGTGCAAAAACCACACAGAAAGTTGTCCAAGACTGGAATCAAACCCAGGTCTCTGGCACTATGAGACAGCTATGTTACCCACTGAGCCACTGTGCAGGGATATTTCTTGTCTCTACCCAAACAGATTCTGTATTGTTCCTGTCCTTTATTACCAGGCCTATCCTACTTACCTTTCCTTGCTTCCTGTCTTTCTAAACTCTCAAGTATCCTTCCTTAGTGGGCAGCACAGTGGCACAGTGGTTAGCACTGCTGCCTAACAGCGCCAGAGACCTGGGTTCAATTCCCGACTCAGGCGACTGACTGTGTGGAGTTTGCACGTTCTCCCCGTGTCTGCGTGGGTTTCCTCCGGGTGTTCTGGATTCCTCCCACAGTCCAAAGGTGTGTAGGTCAGGTGAATTGGCCATGCTCAATTGCCTGTAGTGTTAGGTAAAGTGGTAAATGTAGGGGAATGGGTGGGTTGTGGGTCGGTGTGGACTTGTTGGGCCTAAGGGCCTGTTTCCACACTGTAAGTAAGCTAATCTAATATTCATCTCCAGTCTTGGTCACATTGTAACCACCTTTTTTTATGCTTGTTATCATATTTATTTACTTCTGTTCATGTTATCAATTTATTAATCATGCTACCGGTGATGTATATAGCTCAAATAAACGGTATTTTATTGTCTCTTTTCACAATTGTTTCTATTCTGACTTTATTTGTTGATGCACTTTAATATTTGCATGCTCGATGCCTTTCTGTCACATATTCATTCCCATTGCCGCTAACTCTTTTAATGCATAATTGCCTTCAAAGTTTGTGAGAAGATTTGTAGCTCGGGTGCTCGTTGTTGTGGTTCTGTTCGCCGAGCTGGGAATTTGTGTTGCAGACGTTTCGTCCCCTGTCTAGGTGACATCCTCAGTGCTTGGGAGTTTCCTGTGAAGCGCTTCTGTGATCTTTCCTCTGGCATTTATAGTGGTTTGAATCTGTCACTTCCGGTTGTCAGTTCCAGCTGTCCGCTGCAGTGGCCAGTATATTGGGTCCAGGTCGATGTGTTTGTTGATTGAATCTGTTATAGGACTATTATAGGACAAGCCAATCAGAGAACAGCCAGGGAATTCCCAGAGGCATGGCACTCATCCACAGATGCAACACAAATTCCCAGCTCGGCGAACAGAACCACAACAACATAATTGCCTTGTCAGTTACCCTTTAACTTTTCAAGATTCCTTTCACTTGCAACTTCCCACTACTAACACATCTTCCCCCATTTATCCTCTTTAAACCCCAATTTAATTTAAAGACCACTCTACAAACCTAGTTACACAATTCATCGAAGACCATTTGTCCCAGCAGAGTCAAGGCAAAGAAATCTCAGCTTTCCCCAATATTGTAGCCAGATCCCATTTCTCCCAAACCAATCTTTGTACTCCATTCATTCAATTATCTGATCTTAAAAGCCTTATGCCAATTTGATTATATCTGGGATAATGATTCAGAGTTTATTATCTTTCCTGCATCTAATTTAGCTCCTTGCTGCTCATATCCCCTCAGCAGAACTCTTTCCTTAATAACCTACATTACGCTACTTACTCCCCCTCCCACTCCGAGCTCTTCTCCAGCCCCGTTACCTATTAACTTAATTATGTTGCTAGATTTCTCCTGTCAAACTTTCAGAACTTGAAGAGCCATAACTCTACTCGCTGTTTTCATTTTGCTTATCAAAATGATAACTCATCCACACAAACTCATCGAATACCAAACCCATTGAACAAGTACAAATGCTGGCATCCTCTAGATCCCCAAAACTGACACATTGCAGCCACACCCTCCTGTCCATGCCCAGACAAATTCTGCAGTGCCTCATTTAAGGGTGTGGCTGCATCCTGGACCCAATTCTCCAATTAGCTTGCTCCCTCCATGAAGTGCCCCAGTGTCAGAATCTTTGTCTGCAGCTCATCAACTAGGAGTCAAAATTCTTAGAACTGCTCATACTTACCACAGGTTTGATTGACAATGGATCACACAGGTGTCCACCAACTCCCAAGTGCTACAACTGCAACATATCACCTGCCCTGCCAGCATTATTGTGTTTTATTTATCCTATCAGGTTTCACGTTTAGAAATATCAGTTAACAATTATTGGTATTTTCTGAAGTAGTTTAATTAGTTATGTTATCATCTTAATGCAATACTTTTATCCCTCACATATGAGATAACCTTACTGCCCAAAGGAAGTGATTAATGCAGGTGCAGTTACAAATGACATTTGGATAAGTTCACGAATATGAAAAGTTTACAGGGATATGGGCCAAACACAGGCAGTTTTTTCAGGAAACTTGATGGGCGTGGACTAGTTGGACTGAAGGGTCTGTTTCTATACTGTATGACTCTAAGGCTGATTTCCAACCTCAGCCTCAACGTTTCTGCACTATTTTGAATTTAATATCCAGAAATCTACTCATCCCTGTTCAGAATATATTTAATAATTGAGCATTCACAGTCCTTTGGGGTAGACTGTGGTGAAAATTCACCAACGTCTGGGTGATGAAATTGCTCTCAACTTAGTCCAAAATTGTCCAACCCGTACTATAGCTCCTAGTTCTGGACAAGCCAGAGGGAAACATCCTTCCTCCATCTACCCTGTCAATTAATTTGTGTGCCTCCGTTAAATCCCCTCTGATTCTTGCCAAAATCTCGAGAATATACGCAGTCTTCTCAAAAGTTCCTCGTGGGAAGTCACGTGTTTGTTGTGGCCCAGGTTAAGAATAGCACAGTTTGTGTGATTTCTTAACCAGTACTGTATTTCCTTGGAGTGGCAACTAGAGTAGAAAGCTGTGTTACTGAGTATTCTCTGGGTGCAAGCTGACTTTGCAGTGATAGGCCCGATTTCTGTGTGGAATGTAAGGTCAGTAGGCCTGTGAACAAGGGAGAAAGAACGAATAAAAGGGCTACATGATACAATGACAAAACCTCATAAAGTAAAATAGTGTCTCATCGTTGAGATTGAAGATCCCAGTATGGTACTCCTTTACAGATAAGGAAAATCATGTTATCGAGGTAAGGGCATAAAAAGGAGAAGTATATTTAGAAAAGAAAAATGGTTCAGATCAAAGTGTGCAAGTTATTTAAATGCTTCACTCTTTTCTCTTCAGAGGTCAAGATCCCATGTACAGACTGTGTGGGCTATCCTGGGAGGATTTTCGATTAAAAAAATAGCAATGTTGTCTATCTGAAAGGCTCCGAAACATCACACGACTCCCAGTGACCTTGCCAACAGAGAGGAGGCTTCAATTGCTGATTTAACCGAATGTTAAACATGCCTTTGTGACTTCATCCAAAATAAGAAAGGTGAAAATTAGCTCATGTTGGCTTTCCTTTAGAAATAATATTCATCTTTAGATGTTAGACCTAAAAAAAAATTATGGCAGGAGAGTGACTGAGCTGAAGACAGATGAATTGTGTGATTCTGAACTTTGTTACATTGTGAAGAGAGAGTCAGGCAACAGAGTAAAGATTAGAAGCCAGATTCTTTCAAGGGAAACTTCTGAGGGAGCCCCTGACATGGTATTGTATGAATGGGCTTGCCTTAACCCCTTCGCTACCTGGTTAAAATGCAATACACATACTCAATGGAAACTATTGCAGCAATTTTGACTTTGGATAACAGGGAAAATGAGCTTTTTTTAATGGGGAGAATTGTTTATCGTGTTATGGATTCAATATTGAAAGGCGCTGTTAGCCAAAGTCAAAATTACATTTCTGACCTTCTCACATCATGCAGGGTCTTATGTGCTTCTCCCAGGCATGGGAAATATAATGGGAATGGAAGAGCAGCAAGCAGATTCTCAATGCCAGAATTAAGAAATAAGTTTAAGGATTGCATTCTTAGAGATTTAAAGGCAGGATGAGCTACCTGGCAGCAACAGAGTCGAGAGTGCGGTGCTGGAAAGCCACCGCAGGTCAGGCAGCATCTGAGGAGCAGGAGAATCAACGTTTCGGGCACAAGGCCTTCATCAGGAATTTGATTTGACCCCTGATGAAGGGCTTATGCCTGAAATGTCGATTCTCCTGCTCCTCGGATGCTGTCTGACCTGCTGTGCTTTTCCAGCATCGCACTCTCGGCTCTGATCTCCAGTATCTGCAGCGCTCACCTTCTTCTTCCTGACAGCAACCGTTGAGCAGCCTCTTTGTATGGAATACATGCCGACTGAAAGGCAAGTTTTTGAGAATTAACTCCCCCCCCCTCCGAGCCACCCCCATTGGGTTCTTTGCAAGCATTCATTATATGCCTTCAGAGTCATAACTCGATAGTGCTGGTTTACAGCAAGAAAGGCAGCCATCCTCTTGGACTTTGAAGTGAGTAGCTGTGGCTTTGACTTTCTTGGGCAGTGACCGTTTATACCAGGTACTGGTTAAAATCATTTGATGGCTGTCTAAGATGTTTTGGACATGGGAGTGACTGTGGGAGTGAGGGCGAGATGCTTGGTTTGTAATGGGCACGGGCCAAGGAGCCGGTTGGGAAGTCTGTCTAAGGAAAGCGAAGCAGGCTGAATGGGGACACGACGGTTTGAGGAAGAGCGCCTCATCTTCCGCCTAGGAACCCTCCAACCACAAGGGATGAACTCAGATTTCTCCAGTTTCCTCATTTCCCCTCCCCCCACCTTGTCTCAGTCAAATACCTCGAACTCAGCACCGCCTTCCTCACCTGCAATCTTCTTCCTGACCTCTCTGCCCCCACCCCACTCTGGCCTTTAAATATGACATCAGGATCATTGACCTCTTGAGGTTATATTCTGGATTAGTTGTGCTGGAAAAGCACAGCAGTTCAGGCAACATCCAAGGAGCAGTAAAATCAACATTTCGGGCAAGAGTCCTTCATCAGGAATGAGACTTGTGAGCTGAGGAGTACAGAGATAAATGGGAGGTGGGTAGGGATGGGGTGAAGGTAGCTGACAGTGCGATAAGTAGATGGAGGTGGGGGTAATGGTGGTAGGTCAGAAAGGAGGGTGTAGTGGATAGGTGGGAAGGAAGATTGTACAATAGGTGAGTGGGGGAGGGGATGAAGGTGATAGGTCAGGGAGGAGGGTGGAGTGGATAGGCGGAAAAGAAGATAGGCAGGTAGGACAAGTCATGGGGACAGTGCTGAGCTGGAAGTTTGGAACTGGGATGAGGTGGGGGAAGGGGAAATGAGGAAACTGTTGAAGTCCACATTGATGCCCTGGGGTTGAACCTCTTGAGGTTATAGCAGATGTATCAACTTTTTGTCTGTCCTCTGCTATGAGGTTCCCCATATGTAATTACACAGAAAGAGCTGAGCCACCCCCATTTGCAAAGCAGAGTGACACTCGTGTATGCACACACTGCCAACCTCTGTCATCCATAACAAGGGATTCAGTCCTGTGGGTTCTTTCACTCACTCCAGGGCTTCAGTCTATAATCTCAATTGATACCCCAATTTTGCAATATTACAGGATGAGATTTGGAAAAGCTTCTCAACACGAGGTCTTGTGTAGTTGGTGGATATGGAAGATGCTGAACCGCAATTTCAGGAAGACCATTGGACCATTGGTCAGCATTTGCTATTTAACTATAACCATCACAGGTTGCCTAATTGGTAATTCATTGCAATGCTGTTGGGGCAGCTACATTTACCTGTTAAAAAACAGTGACTGCATTTCCAAACGAGAGATCTCGGTGGGCACCAGAAACAAATTTGGGATTTTGGAAGAAGTTTCTCGACTCAGAGACTGGAGGGGGAACGTGGAACTTGTTCATCTTAGGTAGAAATTCGAGCTAGGTATCCTGTTCAGGGCAGAACAGTGGCTCAGTGGTTAGCACTGCTACCTCACAACACCAGGGGCATGTGTTCAATTCCACCCTTGGGTAACTGATTGTGTGTAGTTTGTACATTCTCCCCATGTCTGCGTGGGTTTCCTTCAGGCACTCAGGTTTCCTCCCACTATCCAAAAATGTGCAGTCTTGGTGGGATGCTCTTCTTTAGAGTTTTGGTGTGGACTTGATGGACCGAATGGCATGCTCCCACACTCTAGGGATATTTATATGAATATAGAAGCATTGATGAGGAGGTTATATAAGTAGTTGGGGGAGATGGGACAGGGTTACTCTAATAGAGTTAGATAAGGAAAGATGATCAAGTAGGTCAATGTTTCGGCCTGAGTAGTGTGCTTTTGTTGTGCATATTTTATGTAACATTGCAAAATTCTTTAGAACATCTTATTTTCAGAGGGTTATGAAGATATATTTAAGAAGTTGGGGTAGTTTTCTTTGCAGAGAATATCGAGAAGGATGTGATGGAGGTTTTCACAATCATGGTTGGCTAGATAAAGTTGATAGAGAGAAGCTAAAAGGATCATTAAAGAGAAGGCATAGATCTAAAAGAAACAAGATTCCCTCCAAAGGTTCCTCACAAGGTGACTGATGTGCCAATGGATTGACTTCCAATTTTGGATGTCGCTGCTGTATATGGACCTCAAAGATCCAAGCCCAGATAGAATGTTGGAGGAGTGATTGCTGGTTACAGTGTGTGAGGGTCATCAAGACATCATCCACTTACTTGACACAAGACTTCCAAATCCAGCTCTGCATTCTGAGGTTCAGCACAACATATGGTTACAAAGTGGACAGAGGAAAATGCAATAAGGACATCCTTAAAGCACCCCCACCCCCAAAAACTACATTATTCCACTGACCCATGGATATCTGTAGCCAAAACAGCAGACACTGCAGGCTGGAGTTCTGAGACCAGTGGTATTCTACAGGGACCCAAGTATCGGGTACACTCTTGTTTGTCATGTTTATAAATAGTTTAGAGTCATAGAGTCATCGTCATACACCATGGAAACAGACCCTTTGTTCCAACTCGTACATGCCGACCAGATATCCTAAATTAATCCAGTCCCATTTGCCAACATTTGGCCCATATCCCTCTAAAATGTTCCTGTTTAGATGAGAATACAGAAGGCATGGTTAGTAAGTTTGTGGATGACACCAAAATTGGTGGTGTGGTGAACAGTGAAGAAAGTTATGTAAAATTACAAAACGATCTTAACAAATTGAGTCAATGGACTAAAGAGTGGCAGATGGAGTTTAATTTGGATAAATGTGAGGTATTGCATTTTGGTAAAACAAACAATGACAGGACTCACACAATTAAAAGTTGGGCCTTGGTTAGTGTTGTAGGACAGAGAGACCAAGGGGTTCAGGCACAGAATTCTTTGAGGTTTAAGTCACATGTAGACAGGACAGTTAAGAAGGCACTTAGCACGCTTGCCTTATTGCTCAGACCTTTGAGTGTAGGAGTTGTGATGTTGTTTTGAGGTTGAATAGAACATTGGTAATACCTCTTTTGGAGTACTGTGTCTAGTTCTGGTCACCCTGTGATAAGAAGGATATTATCAGGCAGGAGAGGCGTCAGAAGAGATTTACTAGGATGCTACTCAGAATGGAGGGTTTAAGTTATAAGGAGAGGCTGGATAGACTGGAACTGGGTTGAGGAATGACCTTTTAAAGATTTATAAAATCATAAGGTGAATAGCAGATGTCTCTTCCCCTAGGGGTTGAGATTTCAAGACTAGGGAACATATTTTTAAGGTGTGAGGAGAAAGATTTTGAAAAGACATGAGATGCAAATTTTTTTTACACAGAGAGTGGTTCGTGTGTGGAATGAACTTCCAGTGGAAGTGATGGATGCAGGTACAGTTACACTGTTTAAAAGACTTTTGGATAGGTAGATGAATAAGAAAGGTTTGGAGGGATATGAGCCGAGTGCAAGTAGGTTGGATTAGTTTAATTTATGAACGTGGTCAGCATGGGCTGGTTGGACCAAAGGGTCTGTTTCCATGTTGTATGACTCTGCGACTCTAAGCATCCATGAAGGTGTCAAAAGAATTGAGGCCCCAGATAAACATCAAGTGCAAACAGCCAAACGAAAGCATAAAAACCCAAACATCCCCTACCATCTTCGTGGGGTGCACGTATCCAAAATTGGACTATTTAGTCACCTCAGAAACCATAACAGCATCACCCACCAGAAGATCGTCATCCTTAATCCTAAGGGATGGCCTAAGAAGAAGAGAAGCTGTGCCGAGAAGCTTCTTATGTAGATTTTTACTACTAGGATCTTTTAAGATGTGCCTTTGCAGTTAAAATAAAATGTTCTGCTTTACTTGATCACATGAATGATCACAAAAGAGCAGAAATGCGCAACGGTTATTATTGTTACGTTACCTAGTAACTGGAGCTATCCACCGATGCCAGAAGCTTGTAAAATCTGCTCTGCAATGCCAGCTAAACTTCCAATGATCTCTGCCACGTGACCACTTTAATCAGCTGGATTTTAACACCGTTAAATATATGCAGCCCATTAAAGAAAGAAAATATCTAAATTAAAGTCTGCTGCTAAAGCTACGATCGTCTTCAGTATTAAGCCTCCATTAAAATGATGAACAGTGCCGTAATATTTCTAAGTGTCAGATTAAAATATTAATTTAATTTCCACTAAGTTATTTCAAACAGTACTTATATTTCTGTGACTTCCACCCCTCTCCCAGCTCTCAAGTGATTTGTGTGACATTCTTGGAATCACTGCGACGTAAAAATGAAACTCATGTTGATTGTCAATGAAGGCTTTTAGACATTGAAGATCTGTCGTGGTTCTTTTTCCACTCATACGCTGTAGAGGCTTCTCCAATGACCCACTATGTGAAGGCACACTCCAGTGTTATACTGAACTCTCCTTAGATCAAAGGTCCTTGTTTCAATTTCAGGCTTGAACTCCGTCATTGAGTCATAGAGCCAAACAGCATAGAAACAGACCCTTCGGTCTAACTCGTCCATGCCAACCAGATATCCGAAATAAATCTAGTCTGATTTGTCAGCATTAGGCCCATATCCCTCCAAACCCTTCATATACCCATCCAGATGCCTTTTAAATGTAATTGTACCAGCCTCCACCACTTCCTCTGGAAGTTCATTCCATACACGCACCACCCTCCATGTGAAACAGTTGTCCCTCAGCTCCCTTTTATATCTTTCCCCTCTCTCTCTAAACCTATGCCCTCTAGTTTTGGACTCCTGCAACCCAGGAGGAAGACCTTGTCAACCACCCTATCCGTGCCCCTCATGATTTTATAAACCTCTATAAGGTCACTCCTCAACCTCCGACACTCCAGGGAAAACAGCTCCAGTATATTCAGCCTCTCCCTATAGCACAAACCCTCCAACCCTGCAACATCCTTGTAAGTGTTTTCTGAACCTTTTCAGGTTTCACAACATCCTTCCGACAGGAAGGTGACCAGAATTGCATGCAGTATTCCAAAAGTAGCCTAACAAGTGTCCTGTACAGCTACACAGCTTCCAATTTCTATACTCAATGCACTGACAAATAAAGACAACCATACCAAACACCTTATTGACTATTCTGTCTACTTGCAACTCCACTTTCAGGAACTATGAACCTGCCTGCCAAGGTCTCTTTGTTCAGGCTGCTGTTGCTTCAATTCTAGACAACCATAAGACATAGGCCATTTGACCCATCGAGCATCTGGCATTTATTGAGATCTTGTCTGATCTGATAATGCTCAACTCTGCTTTGATACCTTTTCCCTATAATCTACAATCCCTGTGACCTTTGTTCAGTGGAACAGTGACAATCCAGGACAATATTGGCAAAGTTGCATTTCTGAACCACCTTTAGGTATCCAAGAAGGTGTTGGGCTCATGCTTGCAGAACTAAATGGCTTTTTCAACTATTTCAGAGATCATCAGAATCAGCCATGTAGTGAGAGGTTAGAACTTTGTGTTAGCCACATGGGGTAGGAGCTGGGAAACTCATCCGCCTGAAGAGCATTAGTTGGTTTTGAATTATCCAAAAGGGCTGCCAGTCACATTTTACCTGGTGAAATCTCCCAAATGATCACATGAAATGAATCTAATCTCAGAAGTGAATGGTGGGATTTATGCTTCAACTTGTGGTACTATAGTGGTAATGTTCTTAGACAACGAATCCAGTTGTTAAGACTAATACTTTAAGACTATGGGTTCAAATCCTATCATGGCAATAGAGAATATTAATTCAATAAATGTGAAATGGCAGACTTTTGGTAGGAAAAGTAGCCATGGAGCGACTAGATTTTTGCAAAAGTCCACTGGTTCACTGATCCAGTTCAGGGAAATAGATTGACTAAAATGGCCTCACAATTTCTCTGTTGTGACTAAGTAGGTAGCTCATCACTACCTTTCAAGGGAAGTAGGAATGAGAGTTAAGTGCTGCCCTTATCAGAAATGCACTCCATGAAAGGTTAAAAGTAAATAAAGGCACGTGGAGATCCCGAGAGTGCAATGAGTCTTGGGTGTGGCTGCTAAATAGACCCATTGGTCACTTGTCAAGCATTCCACCTTGATATTCAATTCTACTGGATGTATTGGATTGGGTATTGAACAGGGAAGGGAAGAAGTCATGGATGTGGCCTGTCCACTGAAGATGCAAAAAAGCATCTCTATCCATATCACGACTCCTAAAAAGTCATTGCCTGTAAATTTCTAACTCCTTACTAAGTAATTAAAAACACCTCAGAATGGTGGATCAATATATAAAAGATCCATTGAAAATAACCAAGAGTTAATTGGGTGGCATGGTGATTCAGTGGTTAACACTGCTGCTTCACGGCGCCAGGGACCCGGGTTCGATTCCAGCTTGAGTTGACTGCCTGTGTGGAGTCTACACATTCTCCCCGTGTCTGCTTAGGTTTCCTCCCACTATCCAAAGATGTGCAGGTTAGGTGAACTGGCTGTGCTAAATTGTCCATGGTGTTCAGGGATATGTAGGTTAGTCAGGGGAAATGTAGAGTAATAGGGTAGGGGAATGGGTCTGGGTGGGGTACTCTTTGAAGGGTCAGTGTGGATTTGTTGGGCCAAATGGCCTGTTTCCACACTGTAGGGATTCTATTCTATGATAATTATTTTGCCGTATAAATGTTTCCCTGTGGAATCTGCGCTTGTGTGAAAGCACCATGCATGACCTACTGGGGGCATGGGATTACAGAAGAACAGTACACCTCTGGTAAAGCTCAGCGATATTACCGAGAAATCTGAATGAGGCATTATTAATTCTGAGATGTCTCAGTTTCTGGGAAGAAACCAAGAACAGTAAAAAATAGAAAAAGGCCTAAGGTGATGACATAATGTCCTCATCAAGCGCACAAAGAATTTTCCTTAGTTCTCAATTAGAACAGTAAGCCAGTGACGAATACTCAGGAACGCAGCCAGACTGAAGGTATGTTAGCAGGAGATTGTATGCAGGGCGCACTCTATTTGAAGTTCGGCACCACAGAAAGCTGTTTAAATCCTGCATTGTGGCCAGAATTTAGCCATGCAAGTTACACATGTGTTACACTGTAAAATGCAGCACTGCCCACCCAGAGATTATTTATTCAGCAGGAGCAGTTCCAGTTCCAGCTTCCTCTCACAACCTTTCTTTCTTTCCACAAGCAGACTGCAACCTCCATCCTTTCCTGAGTTATCGCAACCCAGGTTTAATCATTAACCTCAATCTTGGTGAAAAGCCGACAGGAGAGCAGGTAGGTTGGCCACCACAAGCCTGTCAATACATATTCACAACACTAGACCACTTTGTACGAGCTTAGCTCCTGGTCAGATTTATTTGCACTAAAAATAATTCAACAGACTTAAATATGCAGCACAGCGCAATTAATAATTTACAGAACATTTACTTAGAATGGCTATATATAAACATAGTCTGTACAGATCTTTCTGGAAACCTCATGAAAAGGCAAAGGCCTGAAAATTGATCCCATCTTTCAGACACTGCTCAGATACTAAGGACCCAACATGGCAGGCAGCAGGAGTGAAGGGCACTGGCCAAAAGATGTGCCTTTCACTAAGACAAGTGATGAAGTGATGCAAGTTAAATGAGCCTCGCACCGGCGCGAGGGTGAGAAGGATCCTTGGAGCTAAGCAAATGCAACTCCATTTGCTAAGTTAAGACCATAACTTAATCTTTTGTTGAGCTAGGAGCTTGACAAAAGTTGACCCAACACACCAGTTTTTTGCTGGGAATCAGGCTGCCTGGAGGTTCTAGCACTGCCTGTGCTCGAGTTGCCAATGGTGATTAAATCTATTCCTGCAGGTTTCATCACATGACTCCTGGTTTGTGATGTAGAGTGATACTAACAACGTGGGTTCTCTGGCTCTATAATGACCTCACACTCCGTTCATTAATTGGCCAACACATTCATTCTGGTGATTCGCTGCCTTACTACACCAATAGAAATTCCAGAAGACTCATTCTCCAAATTGAATGACACTTTGGCTGTCAGCTAGTCAGCCATTTTCCTCTCCTTTCTGACATTTTTATATGAGCTAAAGAGAAATGTTAAAAAAAGACAAACAAAAACACATCTTTTCTCATGTCCCTGTGTTTTTTTTCCAAGTTTATGCACAGCAGTGGGCCCAGAGATTGATTTTCAGTTGCTCGAGACTCCAGAACATTCCCAGAAGGTTGGCAAGGCCTACTTTCCCATGAGCAGCTCCACATTGTGAATATAAGACCATGCAGTCTGTTCGCTGTCCAGAGATGACATCTTCTTGAACCTTACCCTCAGCAGGTAACAAGTCAGAATGTTAATGTTCTGAAAAGTAGGTCACAGTCACTTCCTTTCCTGACAAGCTCTCCAGACAAGAGGTCAAAGTGATTGCTTTATTTCCTCCCCTAACACCCCACCCCCACAACACCTCAATCAGGAGAGTAAGGGATAAATCACCAGGGGATAAATTGCCGGTGTCAGAGAGACAAACAGGCCAGAGTTGGCGTCTGCTCCATGTTCTGGTGATCAGACTTCTCCAATCACTCTTGCTGGTCAGGAATGTAAAGGATGCTAAAGCAAGATCTTCAGGGTCCAAGAACCTGTCTCATAGTCTGGCTCAAGTGGCTGTGTACAGGACAATCACATCTCAGGCCCAGCACTGCACACTGAACATCGCAATGTGACACAGGTCTGGTTTGAGGAATGGCTTTGGAATACTGTGAGGGACAGCATCATTAATCCTCAATTAAAATACTTCAGTGTGGTCAGAGCTTCTATTGTAACACAAACCCCTGACTGACCTTCTGGGCCATTACAATTCTTCTTGACCCTGATCCACCTTTAATGATAACTTGCAATTTGGGACTTGAGGCCTCTATTAAGAAAGAATGCATGCTGCAGGTATATTTCTGAAAGTGCACATGCTGATGAATGGGTCTTTGAATGCATAGCCATTAACAGTGAGATTTCTCTTCTCTGTGATGTGGTTTACCATTTTTATTGATTTGATTTGATTTATTATTGTCACATGTACCAAGACACAGCAAAAAGTATTGTTTTATGTGCTATCCAGATAAATCATACCTTTCACACGTATATCAGGGTAATAGAACATAATGCAGAATGTAGTGTTATGGCAACAGAGAATCATAGAATCCCTACAGTGTGGAAGCAGACTATTCGGCCATCAAGTCTACACCAACCCTCTGGAGAGAATACCTCCAAGATATAGTCCCTACCCAACTCCTGTAACTCTGCATGACTAACCCACCTAACCTGCACTTCCTAGATGCTATGGACAATTTAGCATGGCCAATCCACCTAACCTGCACACCTTTGAACTGTGGGATGAAACTGGAGCACCCAGAGGAAATTCACACAGACATGAGGAGGATATTGCGAACTTCACACAGACAGTTGCCCAAAAAGGGAATTGAACACAGGACCCTCTTCCTGTGATGTAGCAGTGCTAACCACTGAGCCACTGTGCCGAAGTGCACAGAGCAATCAACTCTAATATATGCAAAATCTGTTCATCAGTCTAAAAATAGTGGCGAAGAAGCTGTTCTTGAATCTGTTGGTACGTGGTTTTTAAACCTTTATACCTTCTGCCTGATGGAAGAGGGTGGAAGAGCATGTAACTGGGGTGGGAGGGGTCTTTGATGATGTTGGTTGCTTTCCTGAAGCAGTGGGAAGTGTAGATGAAGTCAATGGACGGGAGGCTAGTTTGCGTGATGGACTGGGCTGTGTTCACGACTCACGGTAATTTCTTATACCGAGCTGTGATTGGATGCTTTCTGTGGTGCATCTATAAAATTTAGAAAGAGTCCTTCTGGACTTCCTCAGGCTATATCAACATTAATTTGTGAAATTTAGCCCCGCTGCAATGTATGAAAATTTATCAGTACAGAGCAAAATCCACAAACAACACCACGGGATCTTGCTGTGTAAAGATGGGACAGTTGTCAGCCTCTCCGTCCGCATGACTTTCAGCTCTTGGATAGATAATGCTAGGGCTGCTTTACATTCCCCAAATGAACTAGGACTGGCCGAAGAGGGATCATTTCGACATCCCATCTTGTCTTCGGCGACACAGCCTTCTTTTCCATTGAACTCAGCTGAGGTCAGGTGCCCAAGGCCTGGAGAGCGGTTTGAAACACTGAGATGCTATAAACACATATTAACATCCCATCGCTGACTTGATTAAGCTGTCACTTATGTACAGGGGAAAGTTAACTCTTGCCTTTCTCTTTCAGGTACCTCAGTACCCCAGTACCTCATTGCTTTGATCATTAGAAACTGGTCTCAGCATTTCCTGTTTCGAATTCGACATTTAGATTCATAGAGTCATAGAGATGTACAGTGTGGTAACAAACCCTTCGGTCCAACCCGTCCATGCTGACCAGATATTCCAACCCAATCTAGTCCCACCTGCCAGCACATGGCCCATATCCCTCCAAACCCTTCCTATTCATATACCCATCCAAATGCCTCTTAAATGTTGCATTTGTACCAGCCTCCACCACATCCTCTGGCAGGTCATTCCATACACGTACCACCCTCTGCGTGAAAAAGTTGCCCCTTCGGTCTCTTTTATATCTTTCCTCTCTCATGCTAAACCTGTGCCCTCTAGTTCTGGACTCCATGACGCCAGAAAAAAGACTTTGTCTTTTTATCCTATCCATGCCCCTCATAATTTTGTAAACCTCTATAAGGTCACCCCTCAGCCTCCGACGCTCCAGGGAAAATAGCCCCAGCCTGTTCAGCCTCTCCCTATAGCTCAAATCCTCCAATCTTGGCAACACCCTTGTAAATCTTTTCTGAACCCTTTCAAGTTTCACAACATCTTTCCGATAGGAAGGAGACCAGAATTGCATGTAATATTCCACCAGTGGCCTAACAAATGTCCTGTACAGCCGCAACATGACCTCCCATCTCCTGTACTCAATACTCTGACCAATAAAGGAAAGCATACCAAATGCCTTCTTCACTATCCTATCTATCTGCAACTCCACTTTCAAGGAGCTATGAACCTGCACTCCAAGGTCTCTTTGTTCAGCAACACTCCCTAGGACCTTACCATTAAGTGTATCAGACCTGCCAAGATTTGCTTTCCTAAAATGCAGCACCTCACATTTATCTGAATTAAAATCCATCTGCCACTTCTCAGCCCATTGGTCCAGATCCTGTTGTAATCTGAGGTAACCCTCTTCGCTGTCCACTACACCTCCAATTTTGGTGTCATCTGCAAACTTACTAACTGTACCTCTTATGCTCGCATTCAAATAATTTACGTAAATGACAAAAAGTAGAGGATTTAGTGCCATTCGATTCCATATACAGGCAGCTTTATGTTCCATGAGTTATATGTACCTGAAACTGAAACTATTCCCTCCCCCTACATCAACGAGTATTTCAGCTTGGGTCAGGTTCAGAATCAGATCCAAATGCACCATCATACTTCTCTCCACTACTCAGTGCATCCTGCACCTACTTTGTGAATTTCAACAGGAGGTACACTTCAAAAATAATCAATGTTAAGTAGTTGTGGGATGTCCTGAAGTTGTAAAAGGTGCTCTGTACATATCAGGCTTTGTTTATGCTCAGAGTCTCAGTGTGTAGCTGAGGTGTGTCTGTGTGAACGTATGTGTGTGTATGTTGATGAGGGCAGAGCAGTGGACATGATCTTTATAGAGTTCAGTAAGGCAAAGAACAAGGTTCCCCGTGGGAGACTGTTCACATGGAATACAGGGAGAACTAGCCATTTGGACACAGAACTGGGTCAAAGGTAGAAGACAGAGGGTGGTGGGGGATGGTAGTTTTTCAGACTGGAGGCCTGTGACCAGTGGAGTGCCACAAGGATCGGTGTTGGGTCCACTACTTTTCGTCATTTATATAAATGATTTGGATGTGAACATAAGAGGTACAGTTAGTAAGTTTGCAGATGACACCAAAATTGGAGGTGTAGTGGACAGCGAAGAAGGTTACTTCAGATTACAATGGGATCTTGATCAGATGGGCCAATGGGCTAAGAAGTGGCACATGGAGTTTAATTTAGATAAATGTGAGGTGCTGCATTTTGGGAAAGCAAATCTTAGCAGAACTCATACACTTAATGATAAGGTCCTGGGGAGTGTTGATGAACAAAGAGACCTTGGAGTACAGGTTCATAGCTCTTTGAAAGTGGAGTTACAGGTAGATAGGATAGTGAAGAAGGCGTTTAGTATGCTTTCCTTTATTGGACAGAGCATTCAGTACAGGAGTTGGGAGATCATGATGTGGCTGTACAGGACATTAGTTAGGCCACTGTTGGAATATCATGTGCAATTCTGGTCTCCTTCCTGTCGGAAAGATGTTGTGAAACTTGAAAGGGTTCAGAAAAGATTTCCAAGGATGTTGCCAGGGTTGAAGGATGTGAGCTATAGGGAGAGGTTGAATAGGCTGGGGCTGCATTCCCTGGAGCATCGGAGGCTGAGAGGTGGCCTTATAAAGATTTCTAAAATCTTGATGGGTATGGATGGAAATAGAAAAAGTTGCTTCCCTCGGATGGGGAGTCCAGAACCAGAGGACATTGGTTTAGGGTGAGAGGGGAAAGCTATAAAAGAGATCTAAGGGGCAATTTTTTCACTCAGATTGCGTGGATGGAATGAGCTGCCAGAGGAAGAGGTGGAGGCAGGTACAATTGCAACATTTAAAAGGCATCTGGATGGGTATATGAATAGGAAGGGTTTCGAGGGATATGGGCCGGGTGCTGGCAGGTGGGATTAGATTGGGTTGGGATATCTGGTCGACATGGACGAGTTGGATCAAAGGGTCTCTTCCATGCTGTACATCTCTATGACTCTATGACTCTTTGTCTGTACGTGTATGTATGTACATGTCCGTGTGTGTGTGTGTATCAATGTGTGTGTGCAAGACAATGTGTGTGCCTGTATCTGCTGTGTGTGTTTAAGGGTGTGTGGTGGGTATGTGTGTCTGTTTTTGTGTGTGCATGTACGCGTATATGCTTGTGTGTTTGAATGCATGCATACATTTGTGTCTCTGCAAATGTGGCTGTGCACAGGCATGTGAGTGCATCTGTGTGAATTGTCCAGCTGAGTAGTCATACGTGCATGCATAAGCACATGCTTGAATGTGTGTATGTGTCTGTGTCTGTGTGCGTGTGTCTGCATGTTTGTCTGTGTCCATATCCTTCAACCAGGGCTTTGAGTTGGATAATTAGAATGAATGTTCTGGGGGAAGAGAGGGCAATTAAATGAACGTAAGTCATTTCTTTACAATCAGTATTCTCTAAATAGATTCGAAAATGTTATCCTTATGATATAAAGGAGAGTGATGTGGAAATTCTGCTGCACAGGCCTCAGAGGGGTAATTAGCTGACAATGCTTGGTATTTTCAATTATTCACATTTCAAAAGGAGAACTGAAACAAAGAGGGTGTAGATGTGAATCATCCATTAGTTATTGAAACCAAATTAATACCAGTCCTTTAACCCTAGAAACCCTGAGAGTGACCGACACCGGAATTGCTGGGGATCGGGTCAGGATTCCTTTCGGGATCTCTCAGAGCACATTTGGAAATGGGGATTCTGCAGGACACTCAGTGTCAGTACAATGAAACAGTACTGACACTGAGTAAGGAGTGACAGTAAGGAGAATCCCAAAGCATTTTATTCTTATATAGGAAGCAAGCAGGTAACTAGAGAAATAATTGGTCCACTAAAGGATAATGAAAGAAGCCTGCGTGCGAAACCTGAGAGAATGGATGACATTCTGAATGATTACTTTGCATCAGCATTCACTGTGGAGAGGAACATGATGAATCTTGAGATTAGAGATAGAAGTTTGATGAGTCTGGATCACATTATCATAAGTAGGGAAGATCTGTTGGGTAGCCTAGAGATTATTAAGGTGGACAAATCCCCAGGACTGGATGCGATCTATCCCAGGTTGCTGAGGGAGGCGAGAGAGAGGAAATAGCTGGGGCCCTGACAGGTGTCTTTGTGGCATCCTTAAATACAGGTGAGGTGCTGGAGGACTGGAAGGTTGTTCATGTTGTCCCCCAGTACAAGAAGAGTAGTAGGGATATGCCAGGTAACTACAGACCAGTGAGCCTGATGTCAGTGGTGGGAAAGTTGCTGGAGAGGGTACTGAGGGAAGGGATCTATTTATATTTAGAAAAGAATAGGCAACATGGCTTTGTGTGGGGGAGATCGTGCCCTACCAACTTAATAGAGTTCTTCGATGAAGTGACCAAGTTGATAGATGAAGGAAGGGCTGTTGATGTCATATACATGGACTTTAGTAAGGCTTTGATAAGATTCCCCATGGTAGACTAATGGAGAAAGTGAAGACACATGGTGAACAGGCTGTTCTAGCTGGGTGGATAAAGAACTGATTGAGCAACAGGAGACAGAGAGTAGTAGTTGAAGGGAGTTTCTCAAAATAGGGAAAGGTGACCAGTGGTGTTCCACAGGGATCAGTGTTGGGGCCACTGTTGTTTGTAATATACATAAATGATCTTGAAGAGGGCACTGTTGGTATGATCAGCAAGTTTGCAGATGGCACAAAGATTGGTGGAGTAGCAGAAATCATAAGGTACTGTCAGAGAACACAAGAGGATACTGATAGACTGGAGAGTTGGGCAAAAACGTGGCAGATGGATTTCAATCCAGACAAGTGTGAGGTGATGCATTTAGACAAGTCTAATTCTAGGGCGAATTATACAATGAACGGAAGAGCCTTAGGAAAAGTTGATGGGCAGAGAGATCTGGGAGTGCAGGTCCATTGTACCCTGAAGGTTGCTGCACAGGTGGATAGAGTGGTCATGCTTGCCTTCATCGGATGGGGTATTGAGTATAAGAGCTGGCAAGTCATGTTAAAATTGTACCGGACATTGGTTTGGCCACATTTGGAATACTGTGTACAGTTCTGGGTGCCACATTACCAAAAGGATGTGGACACTTTGGAGGGGGTGCAGAGAAGGTTTACGAGGATGTTGCCTGGTATGGAAGGTGCTAGCTATGAAGAGAGATTGAGTAGGTTAGGCTTATTTTCATTAGAAAAAAGGAGATTGAGGGGGGACCTGATTGAGGGGTTACAATATCATGAAGGGTATAGACAGGGGGGATAGAGACAAGCTTTTTCCCAAGGTGAAGGATTCAATAACCAGAGGTCATGCTTTCAAGGTGAGAGATGGACAGTTTAAGGGGGATACATGCTGCAAGTACTTCACAGAGAGGGTGGTGGGTGTCTGGAACACATTGCCAACAGAGGCAGGCACGGTAGATTCATTGAAGATGCGTCTGGACAGTAGTTGGGGAGCAGAGTGATAGAGATGCTTAGGAATTGACCAATAGGTTTAGACAGTACATTTGGATAGGCACAGGCTTGGAGGGCCGAAGGACCTGTTCCTGGGTTGTAAATTTTCTTTTTTCTTTGTTCTTTGTTCTAAGTAGCTCATCACCCCCTACCCATGACCTTTACTCCCCTGACACCCTCACTCACCCCCTACCACGATTGCCTGTTCTTTCCCCAGTGTCCAGCTTGCTGACTCCTAAATGGATTGACTTTCGCCCAGGTACAGATCCTTCAGCACCTCTGCTAACTCACCAAGTCACCATTTTTTTCAGAAATGGAGTGTCAAAGTGGAGTGTCACCATGCCGTTGGACTACAGGAAGCTTCACAGTCAAACCCCAGCCCTTTCCCATGCGGGAAAGCAGGGTTGCCGCACAAATCTGGCAAAAAGTGAATTAAGAAACTGGATTGATTTGTTTGATTTATTTATTGTAAAATATACTTTGTTACATGTGAAGAGAGTTGTATTGTGTCGTCACTCTCTGGTGCCATTTTAAAACAGAAAAACAAACCAAAGCATGGAATAGGGAGAAAGTGAAGGCTGCAGATGCTGGAGATCAAAGTCAAAAAGTGTGGTGCTGGAGAAGCACAGCAGGTCAGGCAGCATCCGAGGAGGAGGAGAGTCGACGTTTCAAGCATAAGCTCAGATGAAGAACGAAATAAAAAAGTATTCAACTTTACAGTCCTTCTTGTTAAATGCTCCATTAAGGGCCATGGGCTTGGTGGCCAGGTATGAGTCAGCATTGTTGCTGGAATAAAAATCGCCACTCTTTGACACCATCTTGCCTCCACCAACGACCTTAAGGGCTGAATGGCCTCTCTCTGTTCCTATGCTCCAAGACTATACCAACTGTTTTGAGTGTAGGTTTGCTCGCTGAGCTGTAGGTTTGTTATCCAGACGTTTCGTTACCTGACCAGGTAACATCATCAGTGGCGACATCCAAGTGAAACGAAGCTGTTGTCTCCTGCTTTCTATTTATATCTTTGTCCTGGATGGGGTCCCTGGGGTTTGTGGTGATGTCATTTCCTGTTCGTTTTCTGAGGGGTTGATAGATGGTATCGAGATCTATGTGTTTGTTTATGGCGTTGTGGTTGGAGTGCCAGGCCTCTAGGAATTCTCTGGCATGTCTTTGCTTAGCCTGTCCCAGGATAGATGTGTTGTCCCAGTCAAAATGGTGTTTTTTTTCATCCGTGTGTAGGGCTACGAGGGAGAGAGGGTCATGTATTTTT
The DNA here is from genome assembly GCF_047496795.1 of Chiloscyllium punctatum. Lineage (NCBI taxonomy): Eukaryota > Metazoa > Chordata > Chondrichthyes > Orectolobiformes > Hemiscylliidae > Chiloscyllium > Chiloscyllium punctatum. The sequence continues at coordinate 82,492,667 of NC_092751.1, forward strand.
GTGGCTAGCTGGTGTTCGTGTATCCTGGTGGCTAACTTTCTTCCTGTTTGTCCTACGTAGTGTTTGTGGCAGTCCTTGCATGGAATTTTGTAGATGACGTTGATTTTGTCCATGGGTTGTACTGGGTCTTTTAAGTTTGTTAGGTTTAGTTTGAGCATGTTGGTGGGTTTGTGTGCTACTAGGATTCCTACAAACTTGCATTCCTGGACATCACAGTCGAAAGAAAGGACAATGGAGAACTACAAACCTGCGTATACAGAAAACTGACAAACACTGACCAAATACTTAACTACACCAGCAACCATCCCAACACACACAAACAAAGCTGTATCAGAACACTATTCCAACGAGCCACCACACACTGCAGCACAGACGAACTTCAGAAAACAGAGGAGAACCACCGATACAATGTATTCAAGAAGAACGGATACTCAAAAAATACAGTCCGCAGATTCCTCAAGAACAAACCACGACAAGCAGACCAAACACAGCCAGAAGCCCTAACCACCTTACCATACATCAAAGCAGTTTCAGAAATGACAGCCAGACTACTAAGACCCCTCGGAATCCTAGTAGCACACAAACCCACCAACACTCTCAAACAAAAACTAACAAACTTAAAAGACCCAGTACAACCCATAAACAAAACAAACGTCATCTACAAAATTCCATGCAAGCACTGCCACAAACACTACGTAGGACAAACAGGAAGAAAGTTAGCCACCAGGATACATGAACACCAGCTAGCCACAAAAAGACACGACCCTCTCTCCCTCGTAGCCCTACACACGGAAGGAAAAAAAACATTTCGACTGGGACAGCACATCTATCCTGGGACAGGCTAAGCAAAGACATGCCAGAGAATTCCTAGAGGCCTGGCACTCCAACCACAACACCATAAGCAAACACATAGATCTAGATACCATCTATCAACCCCTCAGAAAACAAACAGGAAATGACATCACCACAAACCCCAGGAACCCCATCCAGGACAAACATATAAATAGAAAGCAAGAGACAACAGCTTTGTTTCACTTGGAGGTCGCCACTGATGATGTTACCTGGTCAGGTAATGAAACGTCTGGATATCAAACCTACAGCTCAGCAAGCGAACCTACACCCTAAACCTGAGCTACATAACTTCACAAACCTTGTTATACCAACTGTTTCCTTTAAGGGAGACGGTGGCATTGTGGTAATGATACTGGACCAGTTAATTAGACAGCTCTGTAGGAACATGGGTTCCAATCCTGCCAGGGCAGTTGGTGAGATTGAAATTTAATTAATAAATCTGCACTCGATACCTCATCTCAGTAATGATAGCCATGATAATAATCATTGATTGATGTAGAAGCCCTCCTGGTTTACTAATGCCCTTTACAGAGGGAAATCCCCTGTCCTTACCTGTTCTGGCTTACACATGACTCCAGATCCACAACAATGCTTTCACATACCCTCTGAAATGGCATGGCAAGCAACCCATTTCAAAGGCAATTAGGGACAGGTAATCAATGCTGAACTCACCAACAATACTCTCATCCCATGGAAATCATCAAAATAAAGTCTCAGGAATGAATTAATTGAATGAAGGGATATGATCGAGGGGCCGAATGACTTCTGATGTTCCTCGGATACCCCAGTTACTTCCTTTGGTTCCTAATGGGGTTCAGATTCAAAGAGGGGCATTTCTCCAGGTCTCCTACCATGCCTTTGACAGAGGGTTGAGCATGGTCTATCAAAAGGTCACAATCACTGGGTGAACCTTGAACTCTGACAGAAATTTATCTCCCCCAAAAAGGCTTCCTGTGACACCTGCTGAGCTCCTGAGTTACAGAATGAGCTTCCCGGGCTCAGAGATGGCATTTCCTAGTGATGGTCCCGATTGGCACAATTCCAAACGTGGCCTAAAGCTGTTACATTATCCATCTGACAAACCTAAAGGAGAAAGAGCATATAGTGATGGCATTGCATTTAACAGCAAACAGTGAGGTAAAGGAAGGACTGATGGCCAGAGGTTGGACCAGGATCAAAGGGCTGAATGGACTCCTTCTGATAGGATCTGTCTAACATGAAACCCCCACAAGACACCAGGAAATTCTAAACTGGCCATACGACTGTTCCCAGTAATATGTTGGTATGGTATAGTGCTGAGAGGAATAGGGTCTCGATCTAGAACATTATCCATGCTGCCTCTTCAAATTACAAACCAATTAGGGACACCTTCAGAGGCCTTCTCCTGGAATCAAGATCCCAGATGGCTCCTCCATAAGAATTGTTTGTTTTGATCGTGCTCAAACATTCATTCCTGGGATAATAGACAGTGAAGAGGGTTATTTTGGGATCCTGATCAACTGGGCCAATAAGCTGAAGAGTGGCAAGTGGAGTTTAATTTAGATAAACGTGAGGTATTGGTAAGAAGAGCAAGGGCTGAACTTATACAGTTAATGATAGGCCCTGGCAGAGTGTTGTTTACTCGATACAAATTCTCCATTCCCTCACAGTGAGACCGAGGAATTCAGGTACATAGTTCCTTGAAAGTGGTGAAAGACATCGTGGTAAAGAAGGTATCTGACACGCATGCCTATATTGCTCAGATCATCGTGTAAAGGAGTTGGAAAGTCATTTTGAGGCTGTACAGGACGTTGGAGAAGCCACTTCGGAAGTACTGTGTGCTGTTGTGGTTGCCTGTTGCTGGAAGGATATTATTAAATCACAGAGGGTACAGAAAAGATTTACAAGGATGTCACTAGGACTGGAGGGTTTGGGTTATAAGGAGAGAATGAATAGACTGGGTCTTTTTTTTCACCGGTGTGTAGGAGGGGTGACCTTATGGAGGCTTATAAAATCACGAGATGCTTCGAGAAGATACCTTTTCCCTAGGGTAGAGGTGTTTAAAACTCAAGACCATAGGTTTAAAATGAGCAGAGAAAGATTTAAAAGGGACCCGAGGGGTAACCTACCTTGTGTAGTTCGTGCCAAATTTTGTTTGGCAATGCCCATGTGAAGAGATTTGGGATGTTGAAAGATTTTCGCACAGAGGGTGACTCATATGTGTTATGAACTCTCAGAGGAAGTATTAGATGCAGGTATACTTGCAACATTTAAATGTCATTTGGACAGGTACGTGAATAGGAAAGGTTTAGAGGGATATGGGGCAAATGTAGGCAGATGGGACTAGTTTGGAAACATGATTGGCATGGATCAGTGGACAAAAAGATCTATTTCTGTGCTGTATGAATCTATGATTCTATGAGGGCATCGCTGGCTAAGACCAGCACTTATTGCCCATCCCTAATTGCCCAGAGGGAACAACATAACATAAGAACATAAGAAGGTAAGAACTAGGAGCAGGATTAGGCCATCTGGCCCTTTGAGCCTGCTCCGCCACTCAATAAAATCATGGCTGATCTTTTTGTGGACTCAGAACTGCTTAACCCCCCCCTCTCATCATAACCCTTAATTCTGTTATTGTTCTAAAAAAACTATTTTAGCTTTTAAAATGTTTACTGAAGTAGCGTCAACTCCTTCACTGGGCAGGGAATTCCATAGATTAACAACCCTCTGGGTGAAGAAGTACCTTCTCAATTCAGTCCTAAATCTACTCCTTCTAATTTTGAGGCTGTGCCATCATGTCTTAGTTTCACTCATCCGTGGAAACATCCTCTCTACTTCTATCTTATCTATTCCGTTCATAATTGTATATGTTTCTATAAGATCCCCTTCAAATTTCTGAATTCCAATGAACATAATCCCAGTCTACTCAGTCTCTCCTCATAAGCCAACCCCCCCTCAATTCCAGAATCAACCCAGTGAACCTCCTCTGCACCCCCTTCAGTGCCAGTACATCTTTTCTTAAGTAAGGGGACCAAAACTGCACACAATACTCCAGGTGTGGCGTCTCCAGCACCCTATGTAGCTGCAACATAACCGGCTTTTAAAATCAATCCCTTTAGCAATGAAGGACAAAATTCCATTTGCCTTCCTAATTACTTGTTGCAGATAACCTTCTATGATTCATGCACAAGGATACCCAGGTCCCTCTGCATAGCAGCATGCTGTAACTTTTTACCATTCAAGTATTGATCCTTTTTACTATTACTGCTACCAAGATGGATGACTTCACATTCACTAGCATTGTATTCCATCGGCCAGAACTTTTCCCACTCATTCAAAGTATCTATGTTCCTCTGCAAAGTTTGACAGTCCTTTGAACACTTTACTCTGCCACTCATCTTAGTGTCATCTGCAAACATTGACACCTTACACGTAGTCCCCAACTCTAAATCATCGATGTAAATTGTGAATATATTCAGTCCCAACACCAATCCCTAAGGCACACCACTAGTCACTGATTGCCAGCCAGAATAGCACTCATTTATCCCCACTCTTTGCTTCCTGTTAGTTAACCAATCTAACACTTTGCCTATAACACCATCCTCATATTATGCAGCAGCTTCTTGTGCAGCACTTTGTTGAAGGCCTTTTGAAAATCTAGGTGCACCACATCCACTGGGTCCCCATTGTCCACCTTGCTCATAATGATTTCATAGAATTCCAAAAGATTTGTTAAGCATTACCTGCCCTTCATGAACCCATGCTGTGTCTGCTGACAGGACAATTTCTATTGAGATGCCTTGTATTTCTTCCTTGATATAGACTCAAGCATCTTCCCCACTACAGAAGTTAAGCTAACCAGTCTATAATTCCCCATCTTTTGTCTACCTCCCTTTTTAAACAATGGCATTACATTTGTTGTTTTCCAACCTGCTGGGACTGCCCTAGAGACCTACGAATTTTGGCAAATTACCATTAGTGCACTTGCTATTTCTCCGCCATTTCTTTTAGTGTTCTGGGATGCATTCCATCAGGGCCAGGAGACTTGTTTATCCTTAGCTCCATTAGCTTGCCCAACACTACCTCTTCCATAATAATGCTTAGTATCGTCCAAGGCCGATACAAAATACCTGGTTAATGCCTCAGCCATTTCATCATATCCCATAACTAAGTGACCTTCTCATCCTCTAAAGACCAACGTTTACTTTAGCCAGTCTTTTTCATTGTATATATTTATAGAACCTTTTGCTGTCTGTCTTTATATTCTGTACTAGCTTTTTCTCATGTTCTATCTTACTTGTCTTTATAACTCTGCTTGTGGCTTTCTGTTTACCTTTAAAGTTTTCCCAGTCTTCTAGTTTCATGCTGTTTTTGGCCACTTTGTATGCCTTCCCTTTCACTTTGATAACTTCCCTTATTTCCTTAGACACCCATGGCAGTTTACCCCTTTTCTTACATTTCTTCCTTTTCCCTTGGAACATATTTTTTCTGAGTATTTTGAAAAATTGCTTTGAAAGTCCTCCACTACCTGTCAACTGTCCCACCATAAAAAAAATTATTTCCAGTTTACTTTAGCCAAGTCCTCCCTCATTCTAAGGTAGGCCCCCTTGTTTAAGCACAGGACCCTGGTATTGGATTTTATCTTCACACTCTCCACCTGGATTCTAAATTCAACCATATGTGATCACTCCTTCCAAGAGAATCCCTAATTATGAGGCCATTAATTATTCCTATCTCATTACACAGGATCATATCTAGGTTAGCTAGGATAGGAAGTTGAGAGTCAACCACATTGCTGTGGATCTGGAGTCGCATGTTGGTCCAGGCCAGGTAAGGATGGCAGTTTCCTTCCCCAAGAACATTAATAGGCCAGTTAGGCTTTTCCCAACAATCAATAATAGATTCATTGTCATCATTACACTCTTAATTCCAGACTCCTTTTTATTGAATTCAATTTCCAACATCTGCTGTGGCAGGATTTGAACCTGGGGCCCCAGAACATTGCTTCGGTCTCCAGTGATAACACCATGTGGCTGTGCCTCCATTGTCATGGAGGAGGCCAGGGCTGTTAGTGTTTGGAGTCCGGGGCAAGGGTTTGGGTCCCATTTGCCACACCGTGCCTAATGTCCAGTGCCCATTCACCCCAGAGGTCCACACAGGTCACCCTGGCAGGAAAGCATGTAGCAATGGGCCACGTGGAGTTGACAACGGTCGATGCCCTTAACTAGTCCTTAAGTAACCACATAAGACCTTCAATTGGCAATAGCATTGGACAGTTGGACATAGGTCTATGCACCCAGAATTCTATTCCAGAGGAAGTGAGAAGGTGGGGTGTGCTCTCCATGTTTGACATCTCTAGGAACAGACTATTTGACCCATTGTGTTTAGTAGGGGGTCAGGTATAGATTTTCTTCCTTCTGTCAGCCCAGCTCCTTGGCTCGTACTCTTGGTGAGTTACAAGGTTCTGGATTCAAATCTTGCCCCCCCCGGTTTTTGATGTAAAAACCCCAGGGTCACACTCTAATCCAATATCAAGTGAGTGCCAAGCTGTGCTGTTGGAGGTGCCATCTTTTAGGTGGGCCATGATACCAGCGTTCCATTTGCCTACCCGTGAATGTGCAAAAGCTTCCATGGAACCATTCCAAAGAAAAGCAGGTGAGGTCTCCCAGAGGTCCTGACCAATATCTATCCCTCCATCAACATCACATCAAACAGATTGTCTGGTCATTGTCCCATCGCTGATTGTGGGATCTTGCTGTGTACAAATTCACTGCTGGGTTTCCTACATTGCAACAGAAACTGTACTTCAAATGTCCATCCTTAGCTGTAAAATGCTTTGATATCTCTGGTGGTTGTGGACGGTGCTATGTCAATGCACGTGCTTCTTTCCTGTGAATGGATGGAAAGTGTACTTTTGGCTGGTGATCTATTAAAGCCAAGCCTTAAATATGTTGAGTTGAAAGGATGCTTTACACTGGAACACTGAGCATAACTGCATCAGCTAGTGACTCGCTTTGCCTCCAACTGACAAACATCCCTCAGATGTATGTTCACAGAAATTTGAGGGTGCATACATGAGGATCAGTGGTTGGCACAACATCGTGGGCTGAAGGGCCTGTTCTGTGCTGTACTGTTCTATGTTCTATGTACTTTGCCCACAGGTTATCGTAATAAGGAGGTTGGGGTATCATAGTTATCCTTAAGAATCATTGCATGGAGAGATGGTTGAAGGTGTGTGAGAGTTTTGGGTGATCCTTCAACACGATGGTTGGCCGTTCAATATTGTGTTCAGTCCATTTCAGCTCCCCTCCAACTCACTTCCTGCTGAGGGGGTGACCTTATAAAGGTTTACAAAATCATGAGGGGGCATGGGTAGGGTGAATAGCCAAGGTTTTTTTTCCCAGGGTAGGGAAGTCCAAAACTAGAGGGCATGGGTTTGATGTGAGAAGGGGAAGATATAAACAGACCTAAGAGGCACCTTTCTCATGTAGAACATGCTATGTAGATGGAAGGTGCTGCCAGAGGAGTGGTGGAGGCTGGTACCATTACAACATTGAAAGAACGTCTGGATGAGTGCATGAATAGGAATGGTTTCGAAGGATATGGACCAAATGCTGGCAAATGGGGCCGAGAGCAATTTCAGAAATCTGGTTGGCATGGATGAATTGGAAGGAAGAGTCTGTTTCAGTGCTGTACTACTCTATGACTCTATGACACATCACTTTCAGTCATTAATGGTTAAATAGACCTGAGGTTGTCAACCTTTCCCTTTTGCAGGAGCTACGTATTGTTATTCTATGAATGTTTTCTGCAATGTTTTTTTACCCTGAATATAAAGTTCAATTCAGTGCCTTGACTTTAAAATTCTCTTTCTTATTTTCAAATCCCATCATGGATTTGCCGTGGCCCACCTCTTCTCCAGCCCCTAAAAGATACTCAGCCAATTTTGGTCTCTGTGCATTCCTCAATTGCAATTGCTCTACCATTGACAGTCAGACCTTCAGCTGCCTAGGTTTTGGCCAGTCTTTTGGTCATCAGGCCTAATAACCTAGTGTTGTCCTTAATGTCTTTCTTTATTTTACAAATCTCCTGTGAAGTACCTTAAGACATTTTGTAAAGTTAAAGTAAGTATACTTGCTGCAGCAGAGGTTTTTAAAATTAACAGAGTTTGGCATAACAACATTACTAGATTTGTAATCCATAGCAGATGGCAAAATCTGATTTTGAATGAAAATAAGAATTAGATTTTATTGTCACATGTACTCAAGTATACAAATGTTAGTACAGTGAAAAGTGTACAAAGTAGCCATTTTCCAGCACCATCTTGGATACAGACAGAATTTGAAAAAAACACAGCACAAGTAAAAGGAAAGCAAAAGGTGAGAAAGATCTCAAATTCCAAGTCTTATCTCCATAAAGGTGTTTGGAATGACTGATACAGGCACCCGGGCCTAGTCTGGAGTCTCGGTCATCCTGAGAGTCTCGCATCAATCACTGGGAGGAGCCATGTCACTCTCGCTGCCTCAGACCACCAGGAGGTCATCAACCAATCCACTGCAAAACTGTTTAAAAGAAAGAAAAATGAAAAAGAAAGAGAACCAAAAAGTTTAAAACAGCCTGATTGTAACCATTGGTATAAGATCTCAACTGGTTCACTAATGACTTTGAGGGAAGGAAATCTATCATCCTAACCTGATCTAGCCTTCAAGAGGGTTGAAGGGCCTGTACTGAGCTGTAACGCTCTATGTTCTATGTTCAATAGTTCTTAACTACTGTATTACTACTGCAACCAAATGAGAATCTCATTTCCCACAATCAGCAATATGATCATGATCCTTCAGTGACCAGCCATTACACTGAGGAGACAGTTCACAGTCACCAAAGAGAAAAGGATCTTAGTTTAATATTTCCTCTAAAAGTTGGCATTGCTGCCAATGCAACACACCCTTAGTGCTCCATTGCAAAGTCAACCAAGATTTTATGCTCAACTTCCCTTAAAATCGCACCCTTCTGGTTCAGAGATTGAACATGCTACCAATCAAATCCCACCTGACATTATGAGCTCTGAAAGAGAAGACCCCAGCAGAAAGATGTTTATTTGAAGACTTCCAGAAGACTAGAAAAGAGAAGGTCCCAACTGAATGTGGGAATGATAATACAGAGAGAGACAGGCAGTGGATGTCAGAGAGAACGGACCTTGGGGAGCAATGTAATCAGAAAGTGGAATCACAGATAGACAGGGCAGTGAAGAAGGCTTTTGGCACACTAGCCTTCATCAATAAGGTCACTGAGTATAGAAGTTGAGATGTTATGTTGCAGTTGCACTGGGCGTTGGTGAGGCTGAACTTGGAGTATTGTGTTCAGTTTTGGTCACCTTGTTATAGGAAGGATGTTATTAAACTGGAAAGAGTGCAGAAGAAATTTACAAGGATGTTGCCTGGTGTCAACGGTCTGAGTTATAGGAAGAGGTTAGACAAGCTAGGACCTTTTCCTTTAGAGGTATGAGACTGATGGGGGATCTTATGGATAGGGTGAATGCACTCAGTCTTTTACCCAGGTTTGGGGAATTGAGGACTAGAGGGCATCAGTTTAAGGTTAGAGGGTAAAGAATAAAAGGGAACCTGAGGGACAAAGTTTTTACACAGAGGATGGTACGCATATGCAATTTGGTGCCAGTGGAAGTGGTTGAGGCGGGAATATTAATTATATTAAAAGGCATTTGAACAAATACATGGATAGGAAATGTTGAGAAGGATATGGGTCAAGTGCAAAGAATGGACAGGCATCTTGGTCAACATGGACCAGTTTGGGCCAAAGGGCCTGTTTCTGTGCTGGAAGATTCTTCGACTCTATGAGGATTCCCCTGCCAATTACCACTACAGGCATAGATACCAAATAAAGATTGGACCGTGATGCCTATACAGTTGAATAGTCTTCCAATTCTTAATGTTTTGATTTATACTGGAGAAGGATCAATTGGATCTCCTATGATGTCTCACCTTGGAGTGAACAACATAAGGATTTCTTAGTGCCCAGGGAGCTCCATATTCCAGTATCAAGAAGGTATATGAGACAGTGACAAAACTAGATAAAATGTACATTCTTTACGAATGAGAAAAGCCACGTTTTTTGATTTGACTTACAAAAACTCAAATGGGCATTGAGTTATTGCACATCCAGCCCATCAGATAGGGAGATAATTTCTACTTGCTGTTTTTCCCCACTTGCTCTGGCAGCACTCCCACCAAATGCGACACTTTCCCTCTAATTAGGAGGCCCTTTAGCAGAGCTCAACCTTTATTACATACAGATCTTTGAAATTTCTGCATAGACAGCGCAAGTAATGTTTTCCATGTTTAAAAGTCATTTCCATAAGTAAGTGCAATTTCTCTACAGTTTGTTCCTGTTTAATGAACTGAAGTCATGTTTGCATTCCTCCCAATATCACAAACTGAGGGCAGCCAAGCATTAGCTAAAAATTAAGGGGCAAAATTAAAACCTACAATCCAAGCAGAAGATGGCAAAACACTCCAGGAATCGTGCTCCAAGTCTGGCAAATGCATCTCCATTTGTTTAAGATATTTTTATATATATATCTATATTGTAGAATTAATGACCTTAATGATAATAAATGCAAATGACAAGAAGGGAAAATGGTTAACATTTATTTATTCTCGCTGTTATCTTATCTGTCGATGCCATTACAATAGCTCGTTCCAACCCATTCTCTCCCATTAGCTTTACTATCAGGAGTAGCCCAGCAAGATTCCAACAGGGCTATAAATAGTTGTCAGAGACCACACAGAGCTCACATCATCTAGCTGCAGCTAATGATAGGGAAAAAAAAGCATTTTTTTTTTATTCCGCTTTCTTCATAGAATTTCACTCTGGCTTCTCAGAAAATCAGCTGAAACCTACTTCCTATGGCCATCTCTTTGTTTCCTTTCCTCTCGAGGCTGTGTGGATTTGAGTCACGGGTGTGTACCCAGAAAGGCAAGGAAATGGTCTGGCAGATTATCCAGGCTGGTGAACAAATGTTACTTTTAGTCCCTGTGCGTGTGCCTGCGGTTTGGGCCACTTCCTTATAAAAGTTGCTCAGTGTATCCTCTTCTCCCTCAGCTGGCCTTTTGAAATTAAATTGCTTGCATTGAAAAAAACATGTAATTTCTCACCATAACATCTCTTGTAGTTTACACAATACACTGTAGTGTGACATGGCCTAATACAACTGAAAACCTTTATTTTCAATCGTCTTGTTGTTTTATTATGGTACAAAAAGAGGCCATTCAGCCCTATTTTTTTAAAAAAACTATCACTTGATTCATTAATATAATGCACTTTCAGCCATTTGTTGTTTTCAGACTATGCAGCTACAGTGATACAATATTTACTGCATAGTTTATTTTATTAAATTTCGATAAAAAGAATAGTTCTGAAGACAGGTCTCTGGACTCAAAACATTAACTTTATTTCTCACTCCACAGATGCTGCCAGACCTGCTGAGCTTCTCCAGCAATTTCTGCATATGTTTCATATTATCAGGATATATATGTTTCATTGCTATGAATAAACTGCATTTTCATACAATGTATATCCCATAGAATCGGTAATTTAATATATTTCATACAAACAGTTAAACAGCACACATCCTAACAAATTGGGGCGATAGATTGGCATATTCAACAGAGATTAATTAATTATTTATTTGCATTATTAATAATTATTGACATTTATTATTGGCTTTATGTGACGTTTTTCCAGTATTTTGCATATTTCAGTTCAAGCTAATTGCCCATCCCTAGTTGCCCTTGATAAGTTGGTGGTGAGCTGCCATCTTGAACTGCTGCAGTCATTGGAGTGTGAGCATAGTGCCGTTAGGGTGAGGGAATAAATCCCTGTGCCAGGATTTTGAGCCAGCGACAGTGAAGGAACTAGGATAGAGTTCTAATTCAGGATGGTGAGTGGTTTGGAGGGAACTTGAAGCTGGCAGTGGTCCCCGTATCTGCTGCCTTTTTCCATTTAGATAGTTAAAGTCATAGGTTTGGAAGAAGTTATTCGAGGAGGCGTGATGTGTTGCGGAACTGGATTTGTGGATGGTCTTCAATATAATTTATACTTTATTGTTTGGATCGTGCTTGAGCTAATGGTTAATACATGTTATGTTTCAATATATGCAAATCTTACAGCCCAATACAATGCAAATCATAACTTAATATATTGCATTGTGTATTGTAGTAATTGGAACCGGGTAGATCTTATTGATTATGAGATCCTTGATTGGGTTTGTTAACCTGGGTTGAAAAATGTGGTGCTGGAAAAACACAGCAGGCCAGGCAGCATCCGAGGAGCAGGAGAATCGACGTTTCGGGCATAAGCCTTTAACCTGGGCCAATCAGGGAGTCCTGGCTGACCCGTGTGAACAGGGAATTTAGCATGTCCTCAGACTGACTCCGAGCTGGCTGGCTGTAGCCAGTGTACTATGCACAAGTTAGAGGAAGTCTAGAGTAATTGGTGTAGGGGAATGGGTGAGTGTGGACTTGTTGGGCCGAAGGGCCTGTTTCCACATTGTAGGAATTCTAATTCTAATTCTAAACAAAGTAAATAACGGGTGACTTGATGGTGGGATACCAGCCTCTGTGCAGTTATTTCATATACCTTGTAATTTTTTAGAAGATATATATGCTTTGTTGTAATGAATGAACTAAATTTTCATATAGTGTATATCCTATAGAATCTGTATTACATCCTCTATAGTTTAATATATTTCATACCCAGTAGCATGATAGAACAAATCCTAACAAGTTAGGGTGATAGATTCGTAGAGTTTATTCAATAGTGATTAATTTTCAGTCATTCTGTGTGAAGGAAATACAATCATTTGAAAAAGCAAGTGCCCTACTGAAACAGAAAACAGGAGCAGGAATAGGCCACTCAGCCCTTCATGGTGGCTCAGTTCGATTCCAGCCTCGGGCGACTGCCCGTGTGGAGTTTGCACATTCTCCCCGTGTCTGCGTGGGTTTCTTCCGGGTGCTCCAGTTTCCTCCCACAATCCAAAGATGTGCAGGTCAGGTGAATTGGCCATGCTAAATTGTCCATAGTTGTTAGGTACATTAGCCAGGGTGGATAACTCTTCGGAGGGTCGGTGTGGACTTGTTGGGCCGAAGGGCCTGTTTCCACACTGTAGGGAATCTAATCTAATCTAATCTAAAGCCTGCTTCACCATGAAATATGATCATGTCTGATCATCTAACTCAGTATCCTGTTCCAACTTTCTGCTTGTTTCATTTGATGTCTTTAGTTCGAAGAGTTATATCTAACTTCTTCTTATAAACATGCAATGTCTTGGCCTCAATGCTTTCTGTGGCAGTTTAGTGGGATAACTTAGTACAAATTTATATTTATGTTTTGAGCAATACATTAACAGTCTGGAACAAAGTTCTAACTATTGCAAACCCGATGAATATCCTGGCTCACTTGCTCATGGGAAGATGCTGGTGTGGTGTAATGGTGGATTCGTCATCCAGAGACCCAGGTTATTGTTCTGCTGCATTAATAGCAGCTAGTGAATTTGAATTCAACAAATAAAATCTGGAATATAAGATTAATTTCAATAATGATGACAATGACAGCGATGATTAATTGTCTGAAAAACCCACTTGGTTCACGAGGTTACTTTAGGGAGGGAAATCTGTCACCTTGGCCTGGTCTGGCCAACCTGTGATTCCAGACACATAGTAATGTGGTTAACTCTTAACTGTCCCCTAAAGTGGTCTGAGCAAGACAGTTAGCTGGAGGCACAGTGGCTCAGTGGTTGGCACTGCTGCCTCACGATTCCTGGGTCATGGGTTTGATTCAACTCTTGGGTGAATTTCAGTGTGGAGTTTGCACATTCTCCCCGTGTCTGCGTGGGTTTCCTCTGAGTGCTCTGGTTTCCTCCCACAGTCCAAAGATGTGCAGGTTAGGGTGGACTGGCCATGGGAAGTGCACAGTTGCAGGGATGGAGTGGGATAGTCTTTAGATGGGCAGAGCGGACTCGATGGGCCAAATTGCCTGTTTCTACACTATAGGGATTCGATGAAAAGCAATTAACGATGAGCAATAAAGGCAGGACTTGCCAGTGATGTCTCCATTCTTTAATAGAATAATGGGCAGCAGTTATTGCTCATACCTAATTGCCTTGGAGAAGGGAGTGGTTAGCTACTTTTTCAACAGCTGTCTTTGGGTTTAGGTACACCCACATTGCTGAAGGCAGTGCGGGGTGGAGGTACATTCACAGTGGTGTAGTCAGTGCAGGGTGTAGGTACACCCACAGTGGTGTAGGCAGTGCAGGGTGTAGGTACACCCACAGTGCTGTAGGCAGTGCAGGGAGTAGGTACACCCACAGTGCTGTAGGCAGTGCAGGGAGTAGGTACACCCACAGTGCTGTTACAGAGGGAGGGTTGTAGGTACAAGCACAATGCTGTTGGGAATGGAGGGGTGTAGGTACACTCACAGTGCTGTTAGGGAGGGAGGGGTGTAGGTAAACCCACAGTGCTGTTAGGGAGGGAGGGGTGTAGGTAAACCCACAGTGCTGTTAGGGAGGGAGGGGTGTGGGTACACCCGCAGTGCTGTTAGGGAGGAAGGGGTGTAGGTACAAACACAGTGCTATTAAAGAGGGAGGGCTGTAGGTACACCCGCAGTGCTGATAGGGAGGGAGGGGTGTAGGTACAAACACAGTGCTATTAAAGAGGGAGGGCTGTAGGTACACCCACAGTGCTGTTAGGGAGGGAGGGGTGTAGGTACAAACACAGTGCTATTAAAGAGGGAGGGCTGTAGGTACACCCGCAGTGCTGTTAGGGAGGGAGGGGTGTAGGTGCATTTATAGTGCTGTTAGGGAGGGAGGGGTGTGGGTACATCCACAGGGCTGTGAGGGAAAGGTGTAGGTACTCGGAAAAGGTGTAGGTACTCCCACAGTGCTGTTGGGAGGGATCAGGTACACCCATGGAGCTGTTAGGGAGGGATCAGGTACACCCATGGAGCTGTTAGGGAGGGATCAGGTACACCCATGGAGCTGTTAGGGAGGGATCAGGTACACACACAGAGCTGTTAGGGAGGGATCAGGTACACCCACAATGATTAGATTAGATTACTTACAGTGTGGAAACAGGCCCTTCGGCCCAACAAGTCCACACCGCCCTGCCGAAGCGCAACCCACCCATACCCCTACATCTACCCCTAACTAACACTACGGGTAATTTAGCATGGCACATCTCTGGACTGTGGGAGGAAACCCACGCAGACACAGGGAGAATGTGCAAACTCCACACAGTTAGTCGCCTGAGGCAGGAATTGAACCCAGATCTCTGGCGCTGTGAGGCAGCAGTGCTAACCACTGTGCCACCGTGCCACCCACCGGTGCTGTGAGGGTGGGATCAGTTACACCCAGGGTGCTGTTAGGGAGGGATCAGGTACACCCACAGTGCTGTGAGGGAGGGATCAGTTACACCCATGGTGCTGTTAGGGAAGGATCAGTTCCACCCATGATGCTGTTAGGGAGGGATCAGTTCCACCCATGGAGCTGTGAGGGAGGGATCAGTTACACCCATGGAGCTGTGAGGGAGGGATCAGTTACACCCATGGTGCTGTTAGGGAGGAATCAGGTACACCCACAGTGCTGTTAGGAAGGGAACAGGTACACCCATGTTTCTGTGAGGGTGGGATCAGTTCCACCCACAGTGCTTAGAACATAGAACATAGAAAATACGGTGCAGGACAGGCCCTTCGGCCCTCGATGTTGCGCCGATCAAAGCCCACCTAACCTACACTAGCCCATTATCCTCCATATGCATATCCAATGCCCGCTTAAATGCCCATAAAGAGGGAGAGTCCACCACTGCTACTGGCAGGGCATTCCATGAACTCACGACTCGCTGAGTAAAGAATCTACCCCTAACATCTGTCCTATACCTACCACCCCTTAATTTAAAGCTATGCCCCCTCATAATAGCTGACTTTGTATGTGGAAAAAGGTTCTCATGGTCAACCCTATCTAAACCCATAATCATCTTGTACACCTCTATCAAGTCACCCCTAAACCTTCTTTTCTCCAATGAAAACAGCCCCAAGTGCCTCAGTCTTTCCTCATACGATCTTCCTACCATACCAGGCAACATCCTGGTAAACCTCCTCTGCACCCGTTCCAGTGCCTCCGCATCCTTCCTATAGTATGGCGACCAAAACTGCACACAATACTCCAGATGCAGCCGCACCAGAGTCTTATACAACTGCAACATGACCTCAGGACTCTGGAACTCAATTCCTCTACCAATAAAAGCCAGTACGCCATATGCCTTCTTCACCGCACTATTTACCTGGGTGGCAACTTTCAGAGATCTGTGTACATGGACACCAAGATCCCTCTGCTCATCTACACTACCAAGTAGTCTACCATTAGCCCAGTATCCCATGTTTTTGGTATCAAAGTGAATTACCTCACACTTACCTACATTGAACTCCATTTGCCACCTTTCTGCCCAGCTCTGCAACTTATCTATATCCCGCTGTAACCTGACACATCTTTCCTCACTGTCAACAACTCCACCGACTTTCGTATCATCCGCAAACTTGCTCACCCAACCTTTTAGCCCCTCCTCCAGGTCATTTATAAAAATGACAAACAGCAATGGTCCCAAAACGGATCCTTGCGGAACACTGCTAGTAACTGCACTCCAAGATGAACCTGTACCATCAACTACTACCCTCTGTCTTCTTCCAGCCAGCCAATTCCTAATCCAAACCTCCAACTCACCCTTAATGCCATACCTCCGTATTTTTTGCAGTAGTCTACCATGGGGAACCTTATCAAACGCCTTACTAAAATCCATATACACCACATCTACCGCTTTACCCTCGTCCACCTCCTTAGTCACCTTCTCAAAGAATTCAATAAGTTTTGTGAGGCACGTCCTGCCCTTCACAAAACCATGCTGACTATCCTTGATCACATTATTCCTATCCAGATGTTCATAAATCCTATCCCTTACAATTCTCTCTAAGACTTTGCCCACAACAGAAGTGAAACTCACCAGCCTATAGTTACTAGGGTTATCCCTACTCCCCTTCTTGAACAAGGGAACCACATTTGCTAGCCTCCAGTCTTCTGGCACTATTCCAGTAGACAATGAGGACATAAAAATCAAGGCCAATGGCTCTGTAATCTCCTCCCTTGCTTCCCAGAGAATCCTAGGATAAATGCCATCAGGCCCAGGGGACTTATCTATTTTCATCCTTTTCAGAATTTCCAAAACCTCTTCCCTACATACCTCAAAGCCGTCCATTCTAATTAATTGTGACTCAGTATTCACATCGGCAACAATGTTCTGTTCTTGAGTGAATACTGACGAAAAGTATTCATTCAGTGTCTCCCCAATCTCTTCAGCCTCCACACGCAACTTCCCACTACTATCCTTGACTGGACCTATTCCTACCCTAGTCATTCTTTTAGTCCTGACATACCTGTAGAAAGCCTTTGGGTTTTCCCTAATCCTACCAACTAAGGACTTTTCATGTCCCCTCCTTGCTGCTCTTAGCTCTCTCTTCAGGTCCTTCCGGGCTACCTTATAACTCTCAATCGCCCCAATTGAACCTTCACGCCTCATCTTTACATAGGCCGCCCTCTTCCCTTTAACAAGGGATTCCAATTCCTTATTAAACCATGGCTCCCTCACAAGACCCTTTCCTCCCTGCCTGACAGGTACATACTTATCAAGGACACTCAATAGTTGCTCCTTGAACAAGCTCCACATATCAATTGCGCCATTGCCTTGAAACCTACTTTTCCAAGCCACGCATCCTAAGACGTGCCTCACCGCATCATAATTTCCCTGCCCCCAGCTATAACTCTTGCCCTGCAGTGCACACTTATCCCTCTCCATCACTACAGTAAAAGTCACCGAATTGTGGTCACTGTCCCCAAAGTGCTTACTTACCTCCAATTCTAACACCGGGCCGGGTTTGTTACCCAGAACCAAATCCAGTATAGCCTCACCTCTTGTTGGCCTGTCTACATATTGTGTCAGGAAACCCTCCTGCACACATTGGACAAACACCGACCCACAATGCTGTTAGGGAGGGATCAGGTACACCCATGGTGCTGTGAGGGAGGGATCAGTTACACCCATGGTGCTGTGAGGGAGGGAGCAGGTACACCCACAGTGCTGTGAGGGAGGGATCAGTTACACCCATGGTGCTGTGAGGGAGAGATCAGTTACACCCATGGTGCTGTGAGGGAGAGATCAGTTACACCCATGGTGCTGTGAGGGAGTGATCAGTTACACCCATGGTGCTGTGAGGGAGGGATCAGGTACACCCACAGTGCTGTGAGGGAGGGATCAGTTACACCCATGGTGCTGTGAGGGAGTGATCAGTTACACCCATGGTGCTGTGAGGGAGGGAGGTATCATGTAAACCTTGCCATAAAGGCGGTCTGGGCTTTTGACCCAGCGATGCTCAAGGAAAGCTCTTGGATTTCCAAGTCTGGATGATGCGTGGCTTGGAGTGAACTTGCTGGCAGTGGTGTTACCAGTCATCTGCTCCTCTTGTTTGTCAAGTTAATGTGTTTGGAACGAGCTGTTGGAGGAGCATTTGTGAGTTTTGCAGTGGTCGCCCCTGTGTGCTGGTGGTTAAAGGACAGAACATTGTCAACAGTGAATGGATGCAAGTCTATTGCACTGTTTTTCCTGCCAATCAACCTATGTGGTGTTGGAGCTGCATCTATCCAGGCCAGTGGGGAGTATTCTATCTTCCTCCTGACTTAATGGCCTAAGTTCAATCCACCTTGGAATTTCAATGTTTGGTCTCTTGTGCAGTTAAGTTCCCATAGCTGCCTCACGTCCCACTTTTGGGAGTAGCAAAAGATTATGTTCCACTCTGGACTGTCTCTTTCCTATCTGGAGAAGTGCCATTTAATATTTCTCTCCTGTTTTATCACACAGTACTGAGAGTTGAACAGTGTTTACTGACCAGGTAAAGTCCCAGGGATTATTCTCACCATATCTATATTTAAAAATCTTGAGATTAACACCTCATACAGATACGCAGGGCAATAAGTATGATTGGTTAAATAACTGATGCAGTTGAACTGAAGTATTCATTTCATAAAGACAAAGGAATCAGGTCCCACTTGCCATCCCTGGCAATCAGCAACAAACCACAGCTGCAAAACCATCCAGTAAAATTGCCCATTGCTTAGAAAATAAAAATAGTGTAAAATCAGAGGTTATTAGAAATTGAACAAACCAAATCAAATTTCTTTTTACTTCAGCAAAAACTGTCATTTTGCCTTCTTCACTCAATATACACATCTCAAAATGGCTCTTGTGGCACTTTTGTTTGTGGCCCTTCCTCTGGACCAGGAAGCCTTGGTTCAAGTCCCATCTGCTCCAGGATTGTGTTGTCTAAAATGACAACAAGTTTCAAAGTACCAGCTGCGTTTCTGTTAATCCCTGTTTTTGGGCTTTTGTAGTGCAGAGGTGATGTCCCTACCTCTGGGCTACGAAGCCCAGGTTAAAGTCCTTTCAAAAGGTAAAAGCATTACTGGACTCAAACTATTCACTCTATTTTCCCTCTACAGATGCTGCCAGACCTGTGTAATGTCTGTTTCTGTTTCAAATCTCTAGCATCCGCCGTTCTGTATTTTATCTGAATGGTAACAGCATTGTTTGTGGTGCCTCTAAGATTCCACTACCAAAACTTCTGGCCAGTGGAGAAAATTTACAATTAATAGCCAAATAAAAATGTTAAAATAACTACAGGATGACTGACCGCGATTCTAGTATGTATCACTGAGATCCAACATTAAAGGCATTTACTGAAACACCGGTTGGAGTCTTCTCTTTCCCAGAGTGATGAGGGATAGTTGAAAGAACTGTCAGCATGTAGCCTCCCAATGTCAAGGTCAAATCATCCCATTTCCAAACAAAGTGTTAAACAGTGCGATGAAATTCTCCTTCCCAAGCAGTGTGAGGACTTCCTCATTATGACATTGTACCATCTCATTGATATGCAGTTTCCCGTTCTTCCAACCACCGAATAAAAACTGGATGGCAGGTGAAAGCAAGGACTGTGCAGATACTGGGGATTAGAGTCGAGAGTGTGGCACAGTCGGTCAGGTAGCATCGACGTTTCGGGCAAAAGCCCTTTTCATCGGGTGCCAACTTCTGACCTGAAAGTCAGTGCAGTAATCTGGCATCTCTAACTCATCAGTCAGCAGCCTCTGAGGGCACACTCATGGGCAGTGACCATCCACAGCTCCCTGTCACCCGGACATCACGGTCAACATCAACAAAGGGTGATGATGCCAATTTCCCTCGACACAGATGGGGCGATTGACAGGAACCGTGCAGGGCAAATGCATTGCAGACTGCTATCCTTCAAGCTGAGCTTTAAATATGGCATGGGCACTGGAATCTCTGTAGGTCCCTGGCAGCGCTCATTTCTTTCACCTGTGGTAGGAGGGAGAACGAGAGAGGAGCCGTAGGGACACGGTGCATGGGCAGTAAGGCGAGTTTTGGAAGATAGCACAAGAAATCTCACGAAGCCTTGTGGAAAGAATTTAACTTGCCAAAATTGACACTTAGCTGATTTCTGATCAATTTCACCTGAAAATATCACATGACTGACGCAGGGTTGAAATTAGTAAACATCATAACAACGTGGACTTTCAAATTGAAATGATAATTTAGAAAACTTGTGACAAGAATTATTTGTCTTTGCTGGATGTTCGTGTTCTTCTGTGGGATTCTTCAGAAAGTGAACAGTAGGTGTTTTTACAGGAGGGTCATTACTAGCTACTTCACTGATATCAATCTGACAGTGATATGTCTCAGTTTCTATTGTGTGTCGGATACAACTGTAATCCGGAGATTTATCAGCTTTCAATTCAAGAGCCTCTGGTTTAATAGAGGGCTTTCATTGCTGCTATGAATGCTGGGATAGACCTACCGTCATGACTGTTTCTTGCTTTAGATTTTTTAACAAGGGAATGTACATCAGATCTCAGAGCCAAGCACGTTGTGAAGAAGGAATCAATTATGTGGAAAAAAGGATAAAGAGGGGAAGAGGGAAGAAAGATGGAAGGAATGAAAGACTGAAGGAAAAAGGACAGAAAAAAGAGAAATTGAAGGATGGAGAGAAGGAGTGACAGAAAGGACAGAGATACTGGAAGGAAGGAGAGTCAGGAAGGAATAAAAGAAAGAACAAATGAAGGAAAGGAAAATAAATGAAGAAAAGAGCAAAGGAAGAGAAAACGTATTGATGTCTTTGACCCATCTGACAGTGGCCCATGTAACTGAGGCAAGATTTACCTTTTCACCAAGTTAGACTTATGAGACCAGTGGAAATCTCAGATGTTTGACATCAAACAACTGCCCAATATTGGCAGCTCTATTCTGAGACCCCTGTAAACATAAAATGAGGCAAGTCGACATGATGCTGGTCTCAATACCTCATTCACTCCCTCCATAGGATTGAATCCCGACAGTGTGGAAACAGCCATTCAGCCCAACAAATTCACACCAACTCTCTGAGGAGCATCTCACCCAGACTCACCACCCCCCTTTGCAATCCCCAGTGCTAAACCACACATCTCCAAACACTATGGGGCAATTTAGCATGGTCAATCCACCTAAGCTGCATGTTCTTGGACAGCAGGAGGAAATGCACACAAACACAGGGAGAATATACAAACTTCACACACACTTGCCTGAGGCTGAAATTGAGCCCAGGTCCCTGGTGCTGATAGGCAGCAGTGCTAACCCACTGAGCCACTGTGCTGGTCCTTTGAGACAGTATTTCCTAGACATCTGTAAAACCCACACCAATGAAGAACAAATAGTTTTATGACCATGTAATTGACTAGCGACAGGCCTGAAGATGTTTGGCTTCAGCTTGTCCAGCAATTACCACAGTACTACTTTGCTTCATGCTGGGCGGAGGCATTTTAGTGTCTTGATGTCAATTGTGCATCAAATTCAGGGGCCATCGTTATCTCTAAAGTCTCCAGTGACTGTCAGATTCCACAACTAAACTTGCGCTATTACCAGGCAGCGAAGTCAAATGGAGGGGTTTAGACCACGTTCTCCTCTAAGTATGACAAACAACAGACTTTCACCAGCTCACTGCTTTGTGCCAGCATGATAAATGGTTGCATCGAGTTGAAAGTTTTCTAGAATAATGCACATTCCTCCTATATTAATGGGTGCAACCAACAAGCATTAAAACAATAGATTGACAGAGCAATGATTAGACCTCTATTTTATTAATGTATCTTTTAGGTATTCTGAAAAGACAGCACAGACAGAGGGAGATCAACAGGACTTCAAAGGTAATGTAATTTCTACAGACCAGAGGAAATATACTGATATCTGCTGGTGAAGGCATCAATTGGATTTGCATATCAGACACATTCTCATTGACCCCGGTTCTCAAAGTGACTCCTATATAATTTACTGCAGGTACTGTCAAGATAAGAGCTATAAAAAACAGCAACATTTATAGATGCACAGCTTATAAAGCAACCAATTGAGAAATTAAGATTTGGGAGCCTTACAACATTAGGGCAAGAGCTCTGATTTGACCTCTGCAACTCAAGACTTTGTTCTTTTCTTTTCCTCTGCTGGGTGTGTGCGATATCTTTTGGTTCCATTTGTTTAGAATGATACCATTTGTCTGTACTTATCCAGGCTGCCGTTCTCTAAGGCTAGTTAGAGAGGAATTACTTCCTTGGGAGCGCTCAGAGGGGAGACAAGCATGATGTTAGGGTTGGATTTTTCAGAGGTGATTTCCACGGACAAGGGGCAGTGTAATCCTGACATTCTCTTCCCCAAAATAGGTTTGTGAGGCTGGGCGTCAGTTTGACATTCCAAAAATGGAAATTGATTGACTTTGACTTGTCAAACATAATTGGGGGGTAAGGTGGAGGTCAGAGAAGGTGTAATTCAGTACCGGAGCAGACACGAGGCACTGAATGGAATGGCCTCCTCATGTTCCTGTGAAGTCAGGTACTAATTGTCCTCTGCAGGAGAGTCGACGGAAGGGCTTATGCCCGACAAATCAACTCTCCTGCTCCTCGGATGCTGCCTGACCTGCTGAGCTTTTCCAGCACCACACTTTTCGACTCTGACTCTCCAGCATCACTTTCTCCCACTAACTGCCCTTCATAAACTAACTACAAACTAGAGGGTCTAGTTCATTAAATCAGAAGCAATCTGGACAAAGTTGACACTAGTACCCCAAGTTAAGTTCACTTCTCTTCTTCATTATTATAGTGCAGGCAAAAGAATGGGATATGGGCCAAATGCTGGCAACAGGGACTAGATCAGTTTAGGATATCTGGTCAGTGTGGACGATTCGGACTGAAGGGTCTATTTCCATGCTGTATAATGCTATGACTCTATGGTCTTGATTCAGCTCACTTTATAAGTTGCAACTAAACAAGGCAAGTGTAGGAATCCAAGAGTGGCATGGATACTAGAGACTTTATTTCCAAAATGGAATATGACCTGTGCTCATTTCACACAAACACCAGGCCTACCTGAAATAAAAGATGTAGGCAATTTCGTTAAAGGTCAAATTGTGGCATGATCAAGTCTGCCCTGCTACATTGCTTGTTGTAACACAGGTACAAAACCGTTTAGTCTGGCCATTGAGAATTACAGACATAGGCATCGCGAATCCTTTCTTATTGGTATTATTTAAATGTTCCATTATGCAGTGAGTATCAGCCCAGGCTCAGAGGGTGACACTGACACCCCTGAATCAGCAGGTTATGGGTTCAAATCCCACACCAAAGATATGAACACATGATCTAGCCTGGCACCTTAATGCCATACTGAAGAGTGCTACTGTGTTGAAGGTACCTTTTTCAATAGATCATTAAACTGGGGCTCTTTCCACACTCTCACATGGACACAGGATGTTGTGTAACACTATTTCAAAGCAGAGAAATGGAGATACCTCTGATGCCCTTTAACCAACAAGGCTAAAACAGAATATCTGGTTAGTATCACATTTGTAGCTGAAGCTGCAAATTGGGGGCGAGATGTTCTGTGACATTCTGAGGTCAGAAAATATGACATATAACCACAAGTCTTTTCTTTGAGAATTTTCTGTAAGTTTGCAGCCTTTGTGCATGAGATTACTGCAATTGGCTGGAATGGGAGTCATCCATGTGACTCAGCAATAACCCGTGTCCATTTCCGAATGCACGCTATGGTGTAACTGAGGTGAATCCGATAGATGTGAAAAAATTACAAAAGAAAATCATCAGAATATGAAGATCACGTCACTAAGAGCTAACTACTGGAGGCACTGAGTGTCGAATCTTCCCTTGTCTACAAACAGTAGGGAAGGTGCTGGGGAGGAGGAAAATCTGGCAGGTTGGCATTGAGGAGATAGCCATCACTTTCTCACCACCGGTTCACACCATAGCCACGATTAACTCAATTTCAGGCAGGGGGGTACGCCGATACTTGGGAACTGGAATTTTGCAAACTATGGTTTGATTGCCAGTTTTGGAAGAGGTTGGGTTTTGGTCAGCCCCAAATGGAGGGATCACCCGGCTGGTTGGATGGGGGGGATCTGCAGATCCGTAGCTCAAAGTCAGGCATCTCATTTCTGACATTCATTCATCCCAGCTGCGGCTCACTGGAGCTTCCAGCCAGAGTGGCTGGCAACTTGACCAGCCACAGTAATGGAGGTGAGGACAAGGGGGTGGATGTGGAAACCCCATGTCCATATTTATAGCTGTCACTTATAAACGGTCGAAAGGTCCACTCTTAGTGTGGAAAAATATCACTTTCACACAAGTGGCAGCATGATTCATGAGGATAGCAGGTAAAGTTCCAAGAAAATCATTGTTGTAAAGGAACTAAGGAAGAGCTATGTATAGCTTAGGAACAGATGAACTGAAATAGTCCATTCAGCCCAGAGAGCTTGCTCTATCACTCAGTAAGATCATGGCTGACCTTGCTGCCACTCACTCACACTATCCCCTTGGTCCTTGATGTCATTAGTCTCAGAAATTCTTTTTTTAATCTACTTTTCCAATCAATCTATTCAGAGGTGTTATCTCACATCTCTAGAGCAGGTGGGACTTGAACCGGGACTCCTGGTCCAAGGGTAGGGGCACTATCACTGTACCACAAGAGGGCCCCTTTGAGAAATCTATTGAATTTGGCATTGAACATGATGAATGACTGAGCCTCCACAACTCTCCAGAGTAGAGAATTCTATTGATACACTATTTACTGAGAGATGAAACTCTTCCTTATCTCACTCTTAAATGGTTGCCTCAGTCCTGAGATGTGCAATGCCATAATTAATATAATGAGTGCAGAAGGGGACAAGTGGTTGTGTAATAAGCAGTGTCGCCAATTCTCAGTTCTTGGCTTTCAGCTCTTCCTGAAGCTACACTCATCCTGTGTTCAGAGATGTAGCAGTGGTGTTAACTCTGGGTTTTGTGCAGGCAACTGTATCCATAAAATGGGCTTGCAGGCATCTTGATGGGAACAGTGGCTATGAAAGTGGATAAAAAATGACCTCCCCAGCACTGGACTGAGAGAATCTTGAGATTCCAATGTCAGGAGTCTCACTGAATATAAAAGTTGCCTCATGTCAACAACTGGCTTAGGAATTCGGTTTGACAGTATAGCACCAGGGGTGCATGTTACTCATGGCCTCATGTGTATTATATTTCTAATCCATAGGTTTAACTCAAGTCACGACACTTGTGCGTGTAGCTTTGCTGGTGAGTGTTGCGAATGAGTCAGGTTATAATCTACTTCACTGATAGTTGGACTTCAAAACTAGTCCAGGTCCTATGTCTGCTTTCACAATGGAATTTGATGCTTATCTAAGCTTACAATGAGGCATCAAATTTAAAATTCTCATCCTTTAAAAGCATTCACAGCTGTGCTTCTCCTTATGCCTATCTGGTCAGACCTCATTTAGAGTATTGTGAGCAATTTTGAGCCCCATTCCTTAGAAAAGATGTATTGGCCTTGGAGTGGGTCCAGAGGACGTTCATGAGAATGCTCCCAGGAATGAAAGGTTTAACATATGAGGAATGTTTGAGGACTCTGGGACTATACTCCATGAAGTTCAGAAGGATGAGGGGGCTCTGATTGAAACTTTCAGAATACTGAACGGCCTGGACAGAATGGATGTTGGGAAGGTGTTTCCATCGGCAGGAGAGACGAGGACCTGAGGGCACAGCCTTAGAGTAAAGGGGGACCCTTTAGAATGGAGATAAGGAGAAACGTCTTCAGCCAGAGTGGTGAATCTATGGAATTTATTGCCACAAAAGGGTGTAGAGGCCAGGTCATTGAGTATATTTTAAACAGCGACAGATAAGTTCTTGATCACCAAGGGGTTCAAAGGTTTTGAGGAGAAAGCAGGAAAATGGGGTTGAAAAACCTACCAGCCATGATTGAACAGTGGGGCAGACTCGATGGGCTGAATGGCCTAATTTCTGCTCCTATGTTTTATGGTCTTATGGTCTTTCCCTATTCCAGCCTGGAGCCCTCCAACAGCTCAATGTTCCTCAAATTGTTCTTTTCTCCACCCTACTCTAGAATAAATTGAAATAGAATTTGCTTTATTGTCATGTGTATTCAAGAACAGGAGTACAGTGAAAACATTGTAATATTGCCCTTCATGGCACCATCTAAGGCACAATGTACCTAGGTCTTGTTTAACCATTGGTGGCCTTGTCTTAGCTATATCAGGCCAAAATCTTGGACTTTCCTCCCACCAATTTTCCAATTATCCAAATCTATCTTCTACGTTGCTTATTCAAATGCAACACTGAGACGGAGTTGTTTTTTCTGACCTGCTCCAATGAATATCTTAAACAAAACTGAATATCAGAAACAAAACAGAAACGTCTGGTAAAACTCAGCAGGTCTGGCAGCATCTATTGAGAGAAATTAGAGTTAATGTTTCTGGTCCAGTGATTCCTCTTCAGAGTTCACTCTAGCTATTAGTGTTTCACTACTGATACCACAGTGGTAATGCCTCTCACACATCTGTTTATAACACTTAAAACATAAAAGGTGTAAAACAGTCAGTTGCAGGGGGGCATTGGTGTAGTTTTAATGGGATAGTGTTCGAGAGTCCAGATTAATTATCCAGGGACTTGGTTTTGAATCCTGCTATGACAACTGGTGAAATCTTAATTGAATTTTTAAAAAAATCCAAAACTTACAAAAAGATCTGGCCCTACGTGACTACCATCAATTGTTTTAAAAACTCATTTGATTCACCAATATCCGCCATCCTTATGTACATGTAACTCTAGACCCATAACGGTGTGGTTGACTCTTAATTGAGGCATAGGTAATAAATGCTGGCCTAGCCAGTGACACCCTCATACTGTGAATGAATTAAAAGAAAATAAACATTCAGCTGCTCTTGCACTCTCAGATCACTGACCTTTCATTGCAACTGGAAGAACATACACGTTTGAAAACATTGGCAGAGGATAAGGGCACAACCTTGGAAGATTGCCTTTTGCATTGAAATTCCCTTTTGAGTTCAGCACTGTTTGCCTGCCTCAGTCAGGCTAGCTGGCATCAGATATTGACTGACATTAGCCAGTGTATACCTGCCTATACCTTGTTTAGACAGGTATATTAGGTGGGCCAGGCATCACCTGTAACATTATGAACAGTTGCACTAAGAAAGACTTTGGTTATGAGGAAGTCAGGTAACTGAAGAGGTTTGCACTCATCAGAATTTGGAGGAAGTATATTTCCTGTTTTTTTGACCAGGAAGATTGTGATTGTGAATGTAGCAGGCTGGATAAAGGATCTAAGAACTTAAACCTAACACCAGGTAACTGAATGCTGTGTCCCGTGCAGTTGAATTCCCCTGTCCCACCTATCTAAACATTTTGTGTGTTCTCATAAAATTCTGCCCTATGTCTCCACAAACATCTGTATATCAATTTTTGTATGCACCTATTTATATCTGTTTACTAATGCCTGTCACCTTAATGTTTTTGCTATCTACTTGATTCATATTTGTAAAGCAACTTATACAGGTATTCTAATAGAGTCATAGAGTCCTACAGCATGGAGACAGGGCCTTCAGCCCAGACTGGTCTATGCTAATCAAAATGCCCACCCACTCTAATCCCATTTCCCTGCACTTGGCCCATATCCTTCTCATCCTTTCCTATCCACGTATTTGTCCAAATGCCTTTTAAATGTTGTTAATCCTATATTTATTGCTGCTCGGTGTTTTTGTGGTGTGGTGGTAGTTTCCCTACCTCTGGACCAAGAGATCTGAATTCAAGTGCCTCCTGGTCCAGAGTGGTGTAATAACATCTTTGTACAGGTTGATTTGAAACAATCTTTTATTCCTTCTCGTCCTATTCATTTATCTCCCTGTATAGATCCCTCTTCCCTATTGATATCTACCTGCCTGTTATTACAATCCTGAATCTCTGCTAATACTTGCACCTCAATATAGGTGTCAATATCCTTCCTCATTTCTATATTAACACTTGTTCTAATTTCTCTTTTAATACTAATTTGTGTTTCAGTATTAATAACTGTACTGTCCATTGAAATCTTTTGTCTGTGTCTTTTTGTTTCCATACTAACTGTCCCCTTATCTCTGTTAGATATGGCTCATACTGACAGTTATATAAATTTTGATATCTCCATTCATGCCTGTCAGTAGACCACATGTGACTGGGTATTCCTATTGATACTTGTCACATATTCTATTAAGAATTTTCTCGATAATTTGTTAAAATTTTGTTTCAATATCAATATTAATTGGTCTTATTTTCTATTAATACATGTTCTAGCATATCTACCAGTAGTTGTCTCTACATTTCTATACATATATTCATTCCTGGCTGAATATCAGTATTAACTCCAGTCCCCATACCTGTCCTCGATCGCTATAGATGTTTGCACATACATAAGTAACCCAATAGCTGGGCTAGTAGCTCTATTCATACCTTTTCTAAAGTCTATCCATGGGATGTGGGCATTGCTGGTGAGGTGAGCATTTATTGCCTATCCATAATTGCTGTGGAGAAGTTGGTGGTGAGCTGCAGTCTTTGGGGTGTAGAAACTTCCACAAGTACAATTTCCAGAATGTTGACCTTGCAATAGTAAAATAATAGAAATCTAGTTCCACATCAAGTTGGTGTATGGCTTGGAGGGTAAATTGCCCATTGTAGTGTCACCATACACCTGCCGCCCTTATCCTTCTCAATTGTACAGCTCACAGGTTGGAAAGGTGCTAGTGGAGTCAATGGTAAGGTATTGTCTGCTTAAAATGAGATGTGCTTAAAATCAAGCAGAATGCTTTCTCCTGGATGTTGTCTCTCTATATATCTCGATTAATAATTTCCCCAATATCTGCACTAATATTGCCCTCCATTAATATTTAGCTGACCAGCAACACGGTCATCTGAGGCTGGGTTGCCATTGCTAGTTGTCAATAAAGACCAAGACATCTTATATGAATCCTTGTTGCAACCACTTGAGATGAGGTTGATGAAACCTTGTTCAGTAAAGGATCATCCTTGGTGTCAAGATCAACAAAGCATTGGATACACTATCACTCAATCTACAGATACATTAATCCTAATGTGTAGCCAAGGACAGAAAGGCACCCAAGAAATTAAACATGTGTAAACTAAAGACAATTTACTCCTGGCAAAAAAAAAACACTTACAACTACACAAACTGTTGGATTCCAGCAAGTGCAGTTTCTGGTGGCATTGGCTGAATGGACCAATTTCTGAGTTAAAGCCTACATTGTAGCTTGGAAAAACTTGCACCAAACTGCCTGCAAATACCAGCAACAAAGGTACTGGAAGAACCTGTTGGTGAATAATGGTTCACTGATTGGGGCTCTTTCCCAATCAAACAAAGATGAACCATCTGGCAACAGCTTGGTCACAATTGGATGTGGGCTGAACAGTCAATATACTCTATAACAGGGAAAGGTTACACTCCACCAACTGTTCTCACTGTTGGTGATCACACAATGTTCAAACAATGGAAAGATTCATCTACCTAAGCAGTGACCTAACTAAAGAAGCCCATGTGGTTGCAAGAGCAATCTGGTGATTCACCAAAGATGCATTTATTTCTGCCAGGTTCTATGAGCACTTTGAGAACGGGGGAAGTCTCCACTGACAGCCCAAGCTTGATGCATATGTTTACTTTGTGGACAACATATTGGTATCCCATTTTAAATAAACATGAATCGCTTCCACCTCAGTTGCTGTGAGTGACAAATGAACAAAGACAAGATCCCCGGCACTTAAGGAACTTTTTTAAAACGCTGACATTCCAAGCATGGATGCTCTGATCATGAAGGCACAGCAACAGTGGTCAGGTCATAGGGTGCAAATATCTCATGAACGAGTCCAGAAGGAGATCTTTAATGGCATATTGACCTCTATTAATAGCTGTCCCTGTCTCTTTATTAATACCTGTTCCGGTAGTTCTATTAATAACTGCTGCTAAATCTCTATTAAAACCTAGCCCCATATCTCTATTAAAACCTCTGTCTACAGCTCTATTAATACCTGTCCTTGCAGCTTGATTATTACCTCTGTCTGTATCTCTCTTAATACTTGTCATCATATTTCTCATCATGCCTCTACACATAGCTCTTTTTAGCAGCTGCCCTTGCATTATGATTAAAAACTATCCCCATATCTTTACAGGTAAGTATCCCCATATGTTCATTGAAACTTTCCACATATCTCGGTTAATACCTGTCCCCAAATCTGTACAATTACTTGCCTTCCTATCTCTGTTAAACCCATCGCTGTATCCCTGTATCCCTGTTTATACTTGTCTCTGTATCTCCATTCACACTTGCTTTCACACTGATTTACCTGTTTTTATTAGTTAACAGACATCTAACTGCGACAGTCTAGAACTCTGCTCCATCTTTGATTTGTTGAATCAAATCTCTACAGTGTGGAAACAGCGCCAGGGTCCCAGGTTGGAATCAAACCTGGGACCCTGGCGCTGTGAGACAGCAGTGCTAACCACTGAGCCACCGTGCCCCCCCCCCCAACCCCCCGAGGAGTGGTGACTCATGGGGGATCGTGCTGGAGCCTCAACATTTTAAGGTTTACAACAGTGACTCAGATGAGGGGAATGAAGACTCGATTGGTAAATTTGCAGATGGCACAAAGATAGATAGGACATAGAACATATGACAGTACAACACAGCAAACAGGCCCTTCAGCCCTCGATGTGTGCTGGCCTTTTATCCTACCCTAAGATCAGACTAACCTACATACCCTTCATTGTACTAACTCCCTTGTGCCTATCCAAGAGTCACTTAAATGTCCCTAATGTCTCTGACTCTATCACCACTGCTGGCAGTGCATTCAACACATCCAACACTCTCTGTGTAAAGAATTTACCTCTGACATCTCCCCTAAACCTCCCTCCAATTACCTTAAAAATTGTGCCCCCTCATGATAGACATTCCTGCCATGGGAAAAAAGTGTCTGGCTATCCACTTTATCTATGCCTCTCAACACCTTGTATCTACTGAGGATCAGATAGATAAAGTTAGGTTAAGTGACTGCTACAAAATCTAGAAGGTGGAGCATACTGTATGAAATGTGGAGTTGATCACATTGGCAGAAAGAATAAGAAAAACAGAGGATTACTCAAGCACTGAATCACTGCAGAATTATAAGGTACTTAGAGATTTATTTGAACTGGTGCATGAGTCAAAAAAAAGTTAGAATGCAGGTACAGTGCATAATTAAGATGGCTAATGGGATTCTATAAAGAGGAATTGAATATTAAAGTAAGGATGATATGCTTCAGTTGTTCAGGGTTTAGTGAAGCCACATCTCAAATACGTCATTTAACAAGTTTTAGTTCAGAATAACTTTTGGTCCTTCTTATTTAAGGGAAGATATAAATACATTGGCACTGGCTCAGAAGAGGTTTACTAGATAGACCCCTGGAATGAGTAAGTTATGTTAAATAGACTGGGGTTTGTTTTAACAGGAGTTTAGAAGGATAAGAGGTGACTTAAGAGAATGGTTTGGACAAGGTGGATCTGGAAAGAATGTTTGCTGTTGTGGGTCAGTCCAGAACAAAGGGTCAACTTTTAAAAATTTGCTGGTTGCCCTTCTAGCAGAGAGATGAGAATTTTTCTTTTCTTAGAGGGTTGTATGACTTTGGAAGTCTCTGCCTCAGTGAAGAGAGGGTCATACTTAAGGCAGAGGTCAATCAATTCCTTACGAGGCAAAAGTGGGGTGGAAAGTTACTGGTGCTCGATGGGAATATGGCAATTAAAACACAATGAGTTCTGACCAATATCTTATTGAATGGCAGAGCAGTCTCAAGGTGGCCAACCCCTGTTCCTACTTCATACATTTATAGTTACAGAACTGACCTCCAGTGCTAGAGCACTGAGGCAAGACTGACGAGATTTTAGCTTCTCGTTCCAGAGGATTGGTCACCTAAAGGAGGAGCTATATGAAATAGTGATGT
Source organism: Chiloscyllium punctatum (assembly GCF_047496795.1). Classification (NCBI taxonomy): domain Eukaryota; kingdom Metazoa; phylum Chordata; class Chondrichthyes; order Orectolobiformes; family Hemiscylliidae; genus Chiloscyllium; species Chiloscyllium punctatum. The sequence continues at coordinate 82,525,042 of NC_092751.1, forward strand.
CAAGGAAAGGTAAAATTGGCAAATTGCTGTTATATAAGGGAGGCGAAGGAATAGAGCAATAGATAAAGTTAAAGCTGAACTCAGGACATTCTCCACTCAAAATGTGTAATTTGAACTTTATAAGTTAATATTTAAAGAGAATTATTAGAGCAATCACCTGTTTAACAATAGTCACACTTTGTTTTCTTTCCAATTATCTACGTGCTTGATAATTAATGATCTGACCTGTATAAATATACTTACACTGTGTCTGATGAACCCATACCTCTCTAAATGTCACTAACATTATATTTCGCAGCAAATATACCAATTATTTATGTGGCACCAGCTACCCTAGTCTCAGGGATGGGACATCATCAATTGTTTATCCTTGCTTTCTGAAGAATATTGAAATATGATTAGTTGTTGTGGTTCTGTTCGCCGAGCTGGGAATTTGTGTTGCAGACGTTTCATCCCCTGTCTAGGTGACCTCCTCAGTGCTTGGGAGCCTCCTGTGAAGCGCTTCTGTGTTGTTTCCTCCGGCATTTATAGGGTTTGTCTCTGCCGCTTCCGGTTGTCAGTTCCAGCTGTCCGCTGCAGTGGCCGGTATATTGGGTCCAGGTCAATGTGTTTGTTGATAGAATCTGTGGATGAGTGCCATGCCTCTAGGAATTCCCTGGCTGTTCTCTGTTTGGCTTGTCCTATAATAGTAGTGTTGTCCCAGTCAATTGTATCCATGAACACCAACTGGCCACAAAACGACATGACCAGCTATCCTTAGTAGCCACATACACAGATGACAAGCAACATGAGTTCGACTGGGACAAACTACTATTATAAGACAAGCCAAACAGAGAACAGCCAGGGAATTCCTAGAGGCATGGCACTCATCCACAGATTCTATCAACAAACACATCGACCTGGACTCAATATACCGGCCACTGCAGTGGACAGCTCGAACTGACAACCGGAAGCGGCAGAGACAGGCCACTATAAATGCCAGAGGAAACATCACAGAAGCGCTTCACAGGAGGCTCCCAAGCACTGAGGATGTCACCTAGAGAGGGGAAACGTCTGCAACACAAATTCCCAGCTCGGCGAACAGAACCACAACAACGAGCTACAAATCTTCTCACAAACTTTGAATTATGATTAGTCTAAGATTCTTTATTTCCCTCCAGTGACCAGTCCCTGCCTCCTTTAGAAACAATGAGAGGAGTGACAGGCAAGATATTATAAATACCTGCCACATTACAGCTCAGACGAAGAATGTACAAACCCATCCAATTATAATAAATTTAAAGTAATGTGCAAATGGAGCAAGTGTGATGTGAGAAAACCCTTTTTGCCAAAGCAGGCAGTTAGAGGATGGAATGCACTGCTAGGAAATGTGGTGGAGGCAGGTTCATCTGAAGCATTGAAGAGGGGCAGCGGATGATTATTTGCGACTTGGAGGTGACGGTGTTGGACTGGGGTATGCGAAGTTTAAAAGTACACAACACCAAGTTATAGTCCAACAGGTTTATTTGGAAGCACTAGCATTTGGAGCACTGCTTTAGGTGGTTGATGAACTTGCTGAAGGAGTAGCACTCCGAAGGCTAATGCTTCTGTTGGACTGTAATCTGGTGTTGTGTGATTTTTCGCCATGATTATTTGTATAGCATGAATGTGCAAGAGTATGGGGATACAGCAGGAGATCGACACTCGGTCATGATGCTCATTTGAAGAATCAGTGCAGGCTCAATGGACTGAATAGCCATAATAATACTGTAATTTTATTGTATCTTTTGTACAGGAGCCCAATATGTTTACTTCTTTCATTATTTTCCTTATGCATTCCAGATGATACCTGCATCAATCACTTATCCTGAGTTATTCTGGAGAATCGTGAATCTTTCATTGAAGCCTTCCAATCTGTGTGGTGGTAGAAACATCGGAAGAGCCCCTTAGGCCATTTCAATCTGAGATTAGCATCACAAAAATGGCCATCGGGTTAAGGACAACAGATTTATTTACCTAAAGGGTATTAGTCACCTGGTTAGGTTTTCTTAACAAGTTCAAAAACACTTCTCCTAATTTTCAAAATGTTTTCATGGCATGTGGAAATTGCTGGCACTCCCAGCATTTATTATCTATCTCTGGTTGTCCTTGGACTGAATGACTCGCCAGATCATGAAGAATCAACTGCATTGCTATTTCTTAACCTGGAATCACATGTAGGCCAGACCAGGTAAAAGCAGCAGATTTCTATCCCTCAAGGGTATGAGTGATCCAGGTGAGTTTTTACAAAAAACTGACAGCAGCTTTTTTTATTTCTAGATTGTTGTAAATTGAAGTTAAATTCTCTAACTATCAGGGTCAGATTTGTTCGTTTATAAACCATGATGGCACAGTGGTTAGCACTGCTGCCTCACAGCGCCAGAGACCCGGATTCAATTCCCACCTCAGGCGACTGACTGTGTGGAGTTTGCACATTCTCCCCGTGTCTGCGTGGGTTTCCTCCGGGTGCTCCGGTTTCATCCCACAGTCCAAAAGATGTGCAGGTTAGCTGAACTGGCCATGCTAAATTGCCTGTAGTGTTAGATGAAGGGCTAAATGCAGGGGAATGGGTCTAGGTGGGTTGCGCTTCGGCGGGTCAGTGTGGACTTGTTGGGCTGAAGGGCCTGTTTCCACACTAAATAATCTAATCTAATCTCTGAATTTCTTATCCAAAAGCATAACCATAGTGCTATCATATCCACTTCACTATCCTCAATGGAAATCTCATTTGTGCTTCAATGAATTGTAGAATTCCTACAGTGTGGAAGCAGTCTATTCAGTCCATGCCAACCCTCTGAAGAGTATCCCACCCAGGACTGCCCTATCCCCGTAGATCCTCATGGCTAATCCAGCCAGCCTACACATCCCTGGACACTATGGGCAATTGAACATGGACCAATCCACCGAACCTACACATCTTTAGACTGTGGACTGAGATCAGAACACCCATAGGACATCCAGAAAGACACAGGGAGAATGTGCAAACTCTACACAATCAACTGCCCAGCAGTGGGATCGAACTTGGGACCCTAGCGCTATGAGGCAGCAGTGCTAACCACTGAGCCACCGTGTCGTCCGCTGAGTCACCATGCTGCCCCTTCCCCGCCCCATGCTTCTGTGACCATTCCTGCCTATTGTTCCCTTATTCAAATTCAAATTTGCTGTGCAAATAAAGCTATCAATTAATTATTTTTCTATGTTTTTCTTAAATTCTTTCATGAAGATTGGTGAAGCACAGTGTGTGTGAGGTGGGTGGGGGGCATATTGGAATAGCAAGAGGCTTTTATTTCTAATTGATATTCTAATAAGTCATCACAGGAAGTGATGCAATGTCACATGTTATGGCCAAGCTAGGTGGGTTCATTTTTTTTGTTCAAGGAAGACACTGGAGCATCTTTTTTGGACATTTATAGTTGGCTGAATTCATTTTTTGTGGACATCAGTATAGGTTTCAAATTCTCAGCTAATAACCAACCACTTGTGGTGATGAGGGCTCCCAGTGGATTTCAACTCACAATCTTTGATGAGAGACGCTTCAGGGAGAGAAAGAGAGAGTACTAAAGCTGTTGCTTCAAGCAAGTGACCTCTCTGACTATCTGATATTAAATTCAACAAACTGACCTTCCTCTGAAAATATTATCAACTTTGCAAAGCACTTTATAGTTTTCCCTGGAATCTTTTTATTTCCTGCTGCAGCCAGTATCTTTTGTTTTGAAAATTATTCTTCCCAAAAAGTCCAAAGACAGATTTATGTCCAGTCAATGAAATTTAACATTCATATTTTAGGTATAACATCTTCACTAAATGCCTGATCTTGATATCTCTCTTGCAAACTCATGGCAAAATGAAGCCAGAGTTAGATGTTTCTTAAATAAAGTTAATTTGATCTTGATTCTGATCAGACTTTGATCCTGATTCCCTGGGCTCCATTTACCTCCAAACAAACTATTGACTGTGAGTAGAGTCTGAGGAAGCGATTCAGTACCCGGTCTCAAGTAAGTTGTATGTTAAAGTAGAAAACAAAGAGAGAAATAACAGTAATAGCTAAGCAGACTGGACAGACTGTAAATACTTGTGCACAGACCATACTCTTGATGGACTTTGAGTTCAAACAGCTTCAGGACATAAGATTATTGAGTGTTTGTGTTTTGTGGCAGATCTGATCAAACGGTGCAGTCTGATCTGACAGACTTCTGCTCCCAAATTTGGATTTACACTTTTTAAAAAAAAATCTATTCTCGTGCAAATGTCATCAATGACTATAAACCTATCACCCTGCCCTCCTCAGGACACTGACCATGGATTATCTACAGGTTGTCATGAGGTTTTTTAATGAATGTAAATCGCCCACTAAGTAATCAGCAGTTGAAGTTGATTTATCTGGAGAATAAAAAGGCGAGTTGTCATCTTTTATTTATGTCTGAAGGGGAAATCTATGTTTGACCTTAGGTGGTTTCTCTGGCTATTGATGAATTGGGCTAGATGGCGGGAACAGAATTGGCTTCATTTGTTTCTCTGTCTGGCTAATGACAGCTGGCTTTACAATTGATGGGGTATACTTTCAGTTAACCAACATCCAAACTCATTTATTGGCTTTTTTTTTTCCGCAACATTTGACAAGTTTGTTCCCTGGTAGCAGTCCTCTGGAGGTGTATGATGCACAACATTATTAGTCAAGTAAAGCAAAGTGAGTGCTTTGTGATATCTAGTTACTGTTAAAGTGACAGTGTCCTGCTGTACAGAAGCTGTGTCAGCATATGGAACACCCTGAGGCTTCAGGGTCCTCTGGAGTTCCACATGGAGGTCCCTCATAGTTACGAGAGCCATGTTTACTTGGTAAATTGACACAAACTGCATTGCGCAGGGTGCAGAAAAGACATCAATCCGTAAGTGTCTGCGGCAGCTTTGGATTTTTGATGCATCGACTTGTGCAAATCTGCTGCAGGCAGGGCAGGCAAATGCGTCACCTCCATCAGCAAAGGAATTGCTCTTTGAGAATAACAAACTGCATCACTAACGAGAGAGGACGCAAAGAACCACAGTCGGAGGTTCAGGAAAGTGAGCTGGTGAAGAGTAGGAATGCAGCGAAAGAGCGCGTGACGCTGGCTTCCAGATTCTATGGTCAGGCTGTGAGCTTGTATTGCTGGCAGGAGCTGAGAGCACAAACTTGAGTTTTCTGTGAGATCTGAGACTGGGACACAGGCTGAGGACAAGTTGACAATTGGGACTAAAGGTCGGCGTGGGTTTCCTCCAGGTACTCTGGTTTCCTCCCACAGTCCAAAGATGTGCAGTTCAGGTGAATTGGCCATGCTAAATTGCCCATAGTGTTAGCTGCATTAGTCAGAGGGAAAAGGGGTTTGGGTGGGTTACTCTTCGGAGGGTCGGTGTGAACTTGTTGGGCTGAAGGGCCTGTTTCCAACCTGTAGGGAATCTAACCTAATCTAATCTGTTTGAGGGCAGCATTGGTTCTGTGAAGTGGCGGGCATTTGGTAACTATTGCTTGTAGGAGGGTAGAGGGGAGGGACACTGAGAGGCACAATGGGCAACGCTTCCTGGAGTGGGCTATATCATGGTTTGCTCCATTTAATCTGAGTTACGGAGCAAGATCTGGACCACATCTAGTCTTGGGCTTGTAAGTGGCAAGTAACATCTGCGCCATTCAAATGTCTGACAGAGTCAAAGTCCAACAGTACAGAATCAAACCCTCACTGCTTGGAATTCAATGGCATTGCCAGCAGTGAATGACCCAATAGCAACATTACCATTGACGATAAACTAAACTGGACCATCCAAAGGATCTGCAGGTTAGGTGGATTGGTCATGCTAAATTGTCCACAGTGTCCAGGGATATGCAGGTTAAGTGGATTAGCCATGGGAAATGGAGTGTTACAGGGAGAGGGGAAGGTGATGTGTCTGAGTGGGATTCCCTTCAGAGGGGTGGTGTGGACTCGATGGGCTGAATGGCCTAATTCCACACGGTAGGGATTCTATGATTCTATATGCATCTTGTGACTCCAAGAGCAGGTCAGAGGCTGGGAGCACTGCAACGGTAACTCACTTTCTGACTCCAATGTCTGTCACCATCTATAAGGTACATGTCAGGAATGTGATGGAATACTCCCGCTCCTCCCTCTTGCTTAAATGAGTGCAGCACCAACAACACTCAAGAAACATGGCACCATCCAGGACAAAACGATTGATTGGCACCACTTCCATCATCTAAAGTATTCACTCACTTCTTCAAAGGCTCCCAATGTCATCAAGGCTTGCTATAGTCAGAGGGAAATTGAGAAACAAACTTGTAAGGAGATCTCAGCTATCTGTAAGAATAATAGGGTGGTTATGGTCAGGGATTTTAACTTTCCAAACATAGACTGGGACTGCTATAGTGTTAAAGGTTTTGATGGAAAGGAATTTGTTAAGTGCATACAAGACAATTTTCTGATTCAGTATGTGGATGTACCTACTACAGAAGGTGCAAAACTTGACCTACTCTTGGGAAATAAAGCAGGGCAGGTGACTGAGGTATCAGGGGGAGAGCACTTTGGGGCCAGCGACCATAATTCAATTAGCTTTAAAATAGTGATGGAAAAGGATAGACCAGATCTAAAAGTTGAAGTTCTAAATTGGAGAAAGGCCAATTGTGACGGTGTTAGGCATAGAATTTTCAAAGACTGATTGGAGGCAGATGTTCGCAGGTAAAGGGACGACTGGAAAATGGGAAGCCTTCAGAAATGAGATAACAAGAATCCAGAGAAAGTATATTCCTGTCAGGGTGAAAGGGAAGGCTGGTAGGTTTGGGAATGCTGGATGACTAAAGAAATTGAGGATTTGATTAAGAAAAAGAAGGAAGCATATGTAAGGTATAAACGTGAGAGATCGAGTGAATCCTTAGAAGAGCATAAAGTACGTAGCAGTATACTTAAGAGGGAAATCAGGAGGACCTGAAACTACATCACCATTGCTCCACTAACAGCACTATGGGTTACTCAAACCCTGAAGACCAAGAAGGGGACTCACCATCTTCCAGGGCAGTTTGGGATGGTTAATATATGCTGTCCTAGCCAGTGACCCCTACATCTCTTGAACTAATGAAAAGAGTTCTTGTACCCTGAATATGTGCAAGAACTGACTGTAACTTCGAACTTATAACAACATGACGTGGGTCAATTGGGCATCTGGGATTTAAATGATTAATAGGATCATAGTGTACTACTCTAACACAGAAGATTTAAGGTTGAGAAAGAAAAAGAGGGATGATAGAATTGAGAAAAGGATGTCATAAGATTAAACTAGAAGCAGATAGAGAAAGAAAGTGAAGGAGGGAAAATTAGACTCAGAGAAAAAGGAAGAATGGAAACAAAAAGTAAGAAACAACATAATTTTACATTACAAATTTTAACAAAAACTCTGACAACAATTTTCTGGGTGGGAAAAGTAGCAATGATTGCATAATTTTAAAATAATTATGGAATAGAATACTGCAAAACGTGGTCATTTGGCTCATGAGATCTGTGCTAGTTCTTCCAAGAGTAATTCAAGTCATTCAATGTTTCTCCTCTTTCCTCTGTCTCTGCAATCTTTTCTTCTTCAAGTATTTAGCCGATTCCTTGTGAAGGTTATTAATTAACCTATATTCACCAGCCATCGTAACAGCTTGGTAATTCTTCTTTGAACTGGGAACTCTGAAGAGAGGAGTTTAAATGATGAAGTTTTCTGTTATGCTTAAATGAGATGCAGGTTTCACTGGTAGGGCCAGAATTTGTCACCCATCGCTAATTGCCCTTTAATTCATTGACTGTTTGCTACTTGCAGAGGGCAGTTGAATAGCTAACTAGATGGCTATGGGTCTGGAATCACAAGTAGGCCAGACCAAGTAAGGACAGAAGATTTCCTTCCCTAAAAGACATTGATGAACCAGATGAGTTTTTACAACAATTGGCAATGGTTCTATTGTTACCATTAGAACAGGGTTTTTTTTTGTAATTCCAGATTTTATTGAATTTAAATCTCATTACCTGCAAAGGTGGGATTCAAACCCATGTTCGCAGGGCAGCACTGTCAAAGGGAGAATTTGTTTTCACTGACAGTAGGGCAATTAACCACAGAGCATTGGTAAAAATACTCAAGGTAAAGTGAATTACATTTTAGCACATAAAAATAAACATAAAGATAAGGGGTTTCCAATTTAAAACATAGGTGAGACTGAATTTATTCTCTCTGTCACCTACCTAGCACTCTAACCTATCTCCTCCCTAGTAGCCTACATCCCTCACTCACTTGGCACTTTAGCCCCCACACCGGCTTGGCACTCTAGACCCCTCATCCATGAGCATTAGCTCCCTCACTGACCTGACAACCTAGCCCTTTGGTCCACATGGCATCCTAGCCACTTCACCTACCTGGCACTTACCTCCTGGCACCCTCTCCAACTCACCCCTAGCATCCTACCTCCCTTACCCACCTGGCACTGTAACTCACTCACCCACCTAGAACCCAATCCCCTTCACTGTAAGAGCTTTTAGCTTTTTTTACTTTATTCCTCTATTTTTGCACCCAACCTATTTTAATACCTGACATTTGTAACTGGGTACTTCCCTGGAGAATGTTGACATATTCAACTGCATTTAGTTAAGAATGATGTAGAGGTAGCCAGATGTTGTCAAGTGCATCCTTGCCACAGTTCAGTTGTAAGTTCCGTCTGATAGATTTTTTAATGACAGCCTCTTTCCTGGAAGGGATCTATAGGAATCAAGTGGAATAATGGTAAGCCACTTTGCAGTCCAATGGGAAGAGACTTATGTCTGAAACAGGGTTTGGACGATAGCAACAAGTTACATTGATATGATAGTGATCCAAATATAGAATTACACATTATAAAATTTTGATTTTTCAGGCCCATTTTATAGACCCAAAACAATAAATTGAGCTTCTCACTCACTGCTCATACAGTAGACTCTTTGTCCCTCCAATAATTCTTTGCCCAGTACCAAAGCTGTCTCTCATTTCTTTGCCTATCTGTTCTTTGGGTCAGCATGTAATCCAGCTTATTGCTGTTGGTTAGCCCTCATCTAGCCACTTCATCTACCTGGCACTTACTTCCTGATCTACCTGGCACCCTCTCCATCTCACCCCTAGCACCCTATCTCCCTTACCAACCTCATTGTTTTCCATTTTTAACGTTGAGTCATTCTCAGATGAGGGTGCCATTGACATAGCCATATTTATCATTCATCCCTCTTTGGTTTGATAGTCATTGGAGCAGCTTGGACTGGACTTGCATTTCAGGACCGTGTGAAATTCGTAATCAACTGACTCCAAAGGAGATGCTAACGAGGTTGTTTTTTTCCATTGGGTAATTCCCTCGTGTTAGGAACTCTCTGGAACAGCCATGTGAAGACAGAGTATTTGGAGAGTTTCCACTTAAACTTAATAGTTATCCAGGAAAGGTCATATGATTAAAAACCTACTGTCACTCCTCAGTTAGATTGAATTGAATCACAACTAATCTTTCCCCTGACAATGGCACAATGTGACATGACTTAATACTGGTTAGACCTGACTGTACCCCCAGCTGAACACAAACCGGTTTGACCTAACCCGACTCTGCCTGATCCAACAGTCCACAACCAAACTGACCTGAGCCCTGTGGTCCTATCACCACCGCCATTAGATCCTTCCCACCAATTACCCCAAAACGGCAAAATCTCCGCAGTCCCGGCCCAATGACTAGTCACTGACCCCACTTGTCCTGAATATTGCACACAGCAACTTGAACTGAGGCCCCAACATATCTGAAGTGATCATTCACTTAGCCTGTCCCCCTTACTCACGTGGCACCATAACCCCACTTACACTCCTTGCATAATACCCTGTCACCTACCTAGCACTCTAACCCATCTCCTCCCAAGTACACCCCTCACTCACTTGGCACTTTAACCCCCACACCAACTTGGCACTCTAAACCTCTCACCCACTGGCACTAACTCCCTCACTGATCTGGCAACCTAGCCCTATGGTCCACATGGCATCCTAGCCACTTCATCTACCTGGCACTTACTTCCTGATCTACCTGGCACCCTCTCCATCTCACCCCTAGCACCCTATCTCCCTTACCAACCTAGCACCGTAACTCTCTTGCCCACCTGGAACTGTAAGAGCTTTTAGATTTTTTCTTTATTTTAATCTATTTTAGTACCTAAGGTACCTTGTACCAAAGATGATGCAGTGTGTGGCGACATTGTGCACTTTTTACTGTACTCCTTAATTTTTGAACTTGAATATATGTGGCAATAAAATCTAACTCTAATTCAAATCCTCTGGCATCTCAGCCATTGCACTCAACTGGGACCCTACCCATCAAACTAACCTGGAATTCCATCCTCTTCCTGATCTGCCATTCTATTCTTTCATCACTTATACACTTATCTCATACTTTGACACTCCCACCTCTGTCAATGTTGCGTCAGGTCCTTTAAACCCGTTCAGTCCTGAACTGCAATAGCAAGAATCCTAAAAAAGGACAATGTCCCGACCTGCGAAATTATTCCTGCACTGAACGGATTCCTCCCGGTTGTCTGCTTGAATCACTCAACACAGTTTTGACGCAACTTGCTCCATCAGCGGGCCATTCAATCCCACCAGGAAGAGATTGTGACCTTGAGCAGAATCAGTGAGAATAAGTTGACCCCCCTCCCCCCAATCCTGCCAAATATCTCACAATTATTTATTGATGTGGAGGTGCCTTGTGTTGGACTGGGGGTGGACAATGTCAGAAGTCAGATGACACCACGTTATAGTCCAACGGGTTTATTTGTAATCATAAGCTTTCAGAGCATTGCCCCTTCGTCGGTTTTTGACTAAAATCTACAGAAATGAAAATTGCGGGACGTTTCAGCCAGATGCTGGTTCTTGTCGCCTGCTGAAATGGTGGAGACATCGACTTTTTTGGGTGAGACTCTTCTTCAGGACTGGGGGCTGGGTGGAAGGGGGAGCTGCAGGTAAAGGAGGTGGTGGGGGTAGGGTGGTGAACTTCACCTCCTCACATCCCCTTTATGTGCAGCCCACTTTACCCCTCCCCCCACTTCCATTCCTGAAGAAGGATTACACCCCAAACGTTAACTTCTCCACCTCCTGGTGCTGCCTGGCTTGCTGTGTTCTTCCAGCCTCCTGCCTGTCTACTTTGGCTTCCAGCATCTGAAGTTTTTTTTTTGTCACTAACCTACTGAAGTGATGACACAGGGTCCAAATCTGTCGCTCGAGGGACAAACCAACACAGCTCTGCTTCAGTTTCCTGCCTTGTTGGACCCATGGAGTTGGCCCGGTAATATGACAGCCTTCGCATGTGTTTAGCAGAATATCGCCCTCATTGCTGAGAATCCTACACCTGAGGTAATTTGTCTGATGATGGTGGGGTCCCCACCACTGAGCAGATGTGAAAATTGTCAAATCGTTGCATGAAAATAAAACAATGTCTTCAGCTCAGAACATGCCAAACCCTTCAAATGGCAGCATTTTGTGGGCAGTTCCCAGTGGAAAAGATGTGCCTGTGGCTTTCAATTTTAAAATTCTCTTGCTTGTGTTCAAATCAGGCCACCCCCTTCCCAAACGGTAACCATCTCCTCCAGCCCCACAACTGTCCGTGGGATCTTTAATTCTGGGCTCTTGAACATTGATTAGATTACATTACAGTGTGGATACAGGCCCTCCGGTCCAACAAGTCCACACCGCCCCGCCGAAGCGCAACCCACCCATACCCCTACATTTACCCCTTACCTAACACTACGGGCAATTCAGCATGGCCAATTCACCTGACCTGCATATTTTTGGATTGTGGGAGGAAACCGGAGCACCTGGAGGAAACCCACGCAGATACGGGGAGAATGTGCAAACTCCACACAGTCAGTCGCCTGAGGCGGGACTGACTGGCAGCCCACTTGGTGAGCCTACTGCCTTCAATTCTGGTTTGTTAAATGTTGTGAAACTGGAAAGGGTTCAGAAAAGACTTACAAGAATGTTGCCACAGGGTTGGAGGATTTGAGCTGCAGGGAGAGACTGAATCGGCCGGGACTGTTTACCCTGAAGCATCAGAGGCTGAGGGGTGACATTACAGAGGTTTATAAAATCATGAGGGGCATGGATAAGGTAAATAGACCAAGGTCTTTATCCTGGGGTAAGGAAGTCCAAAACTACAGGGCATAGGTTTCAGGTGAGAGGGAAAAGATTTAAAAGGGACCCAAGGGGTAACATTTTCATGCAGAGGATGGTGCGTGTATGGAATGAGCTGCCAGAGGAAGTGGTGGAGGCTGGTACAATTCCAATATTTTAAAGGCATCTGGATGGGTCCATGAATATGAAGGGTTTAGAGGGATATGGACCAAATGCTGGCAAATGGGACTATCTCAGTTTCGGATATCTAGTTGACATGGACAAGTTGGACTGAAGGGTCTGTTTCCATGCTGTACAGCTCTACGACTCTATGACTGTATTCCTGACTTTAATGCTTTGCCATTGATGGCTGGGCCTTCAGTTGCCAGTGCCCCACTCTCTGGAATTTGCTCCCTGAAACTCTTTGCCTCTTTCGTCCACTTTGAGGACTCTTAATCAGATTTGGAGATGCCAGTGTTGGACTGGAGTGTACGAAGTTAAAAACCACACAACACCAGGTTATAGTCCAACAGGTTTAATTGGAAGGACTAGCTTTCGGAGCACCGCTTGATTTGGTGTTGTGTGATTTTTAACTCTTAATCAGAGGCACCTCAGGCCCAGAGGAAGCCATTCAGCTCACTATCCTGTGCTTGCTGAAGAGGAACCATCCCACTTACCAACTCTTGATTCCTAGCCCTGTAGATGACATCGTTTCAGATGCATATTGAAGTATTTTTCAAAGTTATGAAGGTTTATGCCTCTACAACTTCGAATCGCCGTTATCTTTTGGATGAAGAGAATTCCCAAATCCATCTCATATTTTGTATCACTCAGCCAAAGAAAGTCAAACTTTTCTGTGCACTGTATCTGGAACCCCTCAAGGTTTTGTCCACTGTAATTCCCTGGAACCTACTCTGAATCGTAGAATCCCTACAGTTCAGAAAGAGGCCATTCAGCCCGAGTCCACACCAGATTCCAAAACAGAATCCCACCCAAACCCAATACCCCACTATCCCCATACTCCCACATTTACCAAGGCTGACCCACCTAACCTACACATCCATGGACAATTTAGCATGGTCAATCCATTTAACTTCCATATCTTTGGACTGTTGGAAGAAACCGGAGCATCCAGGGGAAATCCATGCGGACACGGGGAGAACATGCAAACTCCACTCAGACAAGGCTAGAATCAAACGTGGGCCCCTGGCACCGTGAAGCAGCAGCACTAACCGCTGAGCCACCATATCATCCAAAAATCTGTTCCAGAAGTAAGAATGGTAACAACCCTAATCTATCAAGTTGTACATTTAAAGCAATACCCTTAATCCGTTTAAATCTTTATTAATGAATATTGTAATCGATACAGTTCTGGGCACCATATTATAGGAAAGTTGTGAATGCATTGGAGAGAGTGCAGATTTACCAGAATGATTCCAAAGATGAGAAAGCTTTGTTATGCTGGCACTTAGGTCTGTTCTCCCCTGGAGCGAGGAAGGCTGAGAGGAGATCTGACTGAGTACATTTTACAGAGTAGATACGGTGAAGGAGTTTCTGTTTCTTGTGAAAGAAACAAAAATATGAGGGCTTAGATTTAAAGTGTTGGTGCTAATGAAGCAAGGTGGATGCAAGAGAAAGCTTTTTCACCCAGTGAGTAATTAGGGTCTGGAAGGCACTGCCTGGAAATGTGGTGGAGGCAGGTATGACTGAGGCATTAGATATTATCTGGGTAGTAATGGTGTGCAAGAATGTGGGGGAAAGGCAGGAGACTGACACTGAGGGATAGAATGGGTGCAGGCTATGATGGGAAGAATAGCGCCAGATACACTTCTGTGATTCTGTGAGATACGCTTCTTAAAGCCAAACCCTTGCAGTAAATTTTGAGTCAGCTGTCCTGCAATGTGCGCCAATGTCAATTGGCTGTGTGGCAATGGTCCTGATGCCCTGGAAAGGTAGGTTGTTGTTGTAGTGAGCTGCAGCCCTGGCCTCGATTAAAGGGAAGGATTTCTGTATCATTTACATGAGTTAAAATGACAACTGTGTGCATTCAGGTCCTTGGTGGCCAGGTCATTCCATAAACATGTCGCGTTCACGCTCGGCTGCCTGTGCTCCCGGTGCAAGGGTCTGTAATTTCACCACTTAGAAATGAATTTCGTCTAATCTCATTTCACCATGTCAAATGGTACCATGACACGCTGTTTTATTCTGTAACATTTGGTTACGCTGAAGCAGTTCAGTGCTTCACAATGCAGCCTTAGCCCTTTGGTTATTAAAGAACTGAAATATTTGAAGAAGCGGGGTTGTAATTTAGAATCAGAGACTCAGAGAGCTATTACGTGCAGATGAAGGAGAGAGGGAATATATCATAAAGAAGGGGAAAAAAAAAACAATCCATGGAAATTGCTTTCTTTGACAATGACAATAACACTGATGCCTTGTGGAATTTCACAGACAGCACAGTCAGCAAGCCTGCCACCAAACCCGGCAGTGTGCTATGCTTGGGCACGTGTCAGAACTCATTAAATTTGGAGAATATTTGCATAATTCAAAAAGCATCACATTAAATTTGCATAATTCCTTTGATTACACTTGTTATTAGCTGCAAGTGACATTGATTTACAAAATGGCCTGATATAAGGTTAATAGCACATGTCACCTTCTGAGGACTCTTGCCTGTTTCAGTGTGTGCGTGTGTGGTGTTTCTATCTGTATGTTGTTTATGTGTGAGTGTGAGCCTATGTTGTGTTTGTGTGTGCAAGCTGTGTGTTTTGTGTGTCTGGGTGTTTGTGCATGCTTTTGTATGTGTTTGTAAGTGTGTGTCTGTGTCTTGTGTGCTTATCTATATGTTTTTTATGTGAGTGTGTGTCTGTGGGCATGTGTATGTGTGTGTGTGTGTCCAAGTATATATCATGTATGCACTAATATTTTCTTTTCCTTTCATTTCAGCCTCACTCATGTTTATTTTAATGTGTAAATGAATTGATAAACTTGAATGCACACTTCTGCACTATTGTTCCTATCATTAGAACAAAACATGAAGTTAAATCCCCTTTTTAATTTTCTTTTTAAAATCACGACTTTTTCTCAATGTCAGGACATTCTTTATTCTGTTATAGATGTTGCAAGTTGTTGATGTTTTCGGATTTCTTCCAGCTTTCCAATATTGACAGTTTTGTTTCCATGTCACACTCTCATTGCTTTTGTCCCGGAGGGAGAAGGGGCATCTGAATTTTAACCCTTGATCAACCGGAAAATGACAGAATTGTGCTCTGCAGCAGGGAAGGTAGCGAGAATGAAAGACAGTCGGGCAAGGAGATAGAGAAATTAAGTTCAAGCAAGAAGGTCTAATGTCAACCATCACCAATGAAGGTCCTTAAGTGATCAGTTGATGACAACTCAAGGCTTCATTCTACCAATTGTTTTAAACTCTAGGCGATACAAGAAAGAGCCCATCCATCCAGCTGGTAAATTAGTGTGGGCTTCACTTGGCCTGCATTAATTTGGGTAAGCCTGAGGGATTGGATCTGGGGGCAGGGTTAGTGACCACTAAAATGCACAAGCAAATCCTTCTTCTGGGTGTCCAATGTGTGGCATCCCATTAGTAGCCTCTGCCATGACGTTACTGGGGCTCTTGAGCTGCCAACCTTGGATTGGCTGGGAATTCTTGCCATGATTCTGGGAGGGAGCCCACCCGGCATCCAATCAGCAGTCATAAAGTCCAGCTGTACTCCTGACCAGGCTGGGTCACGGATTTCCCTCCCGGCAACTCCCCTACTTTCGGAAAAATTCCACAATTCTAAGGTACGATTCTCTTGTCAGTCTCTCCATGTCCCTAAACTTTCCCGTCAGTCATTACACGTAAATGATGGCCTCCACGGTAGAACTTGCTGGACAATGATTGGCTTTGATTGCCTTCAGCAAATGAAGAGCCCTTGCCTCTCCTGAATACCCCACCCCCTACCCCTCCCCCCCCCCCCCCCCCCCCCCCACACACACACACACACACCCTGGCATAGGTTGTTTGCTTCATGCCCATTGTCTTTTGGGAATGGAAAGATGCCAACAACAACTTAACCAATCCCTGCCCAACCCCCAATAGGCATATATTTCACACATGTAGTCCCAGTGGAACATTAAAACACACACACAAATGTCATAATTCACAGGGAGCCATCATCCCAACTAAGGTTGCTAAGTTTAGCTTTATCAAGGAATGTACTCATGTGAGGTACAGGGCATGGTGGTGAAGTGGTTATCATCTAAAATTTACAGCTCGGAAACAAACCATTCTGATGTGCTTCGATGTTTATGCTCCATATCAGCCTCCTCCTAGCCTGCTTCATCTCATGCTATCAGCACATCCCTCCATCCCTTTCTCCCTCATGCACCTTTCTTGTTTCCCCTTAAATGACTCAATTCTTTTAACATTTGTGTCAGTAAATGATCTGTTTTATATCAGTTTCCAAACCACTACTTTTTTTTCTGGAACATTTGTAACAGCGGCTAAACTGGGATTTCAGAAGCCAGCAAGCACTTCAGAAGAATGGAATTTGCAACATTATAAATCTTGGCCTTGACTGGAGAGAATGTCAAAAAGCATCAAGAAACACATTCTACTCGATATGATGGTTAACATCATTCTGATTGCACGTGTGTGTGTGTGTGTGTGTCTGTCTGTCTGTGTGATGTGGGTGTATATGTGTGTGTGTGGTGTGTGTGTAAATGTGTGCGTGGTGTGTGTGTCTATATATGTATATGTGTATATATGCGTGTGTGTGCAGTGTGTATATGTGTGTGTGGTGTGTGTGTATATGTGTGTATGTGGTGTGTGTGTATATGTGCGTGTGTGTACAAATGTGTGTGTTCTTTTGGGCTTTTGAGTGTGCATGTATATCTATGTATATTTGATATATATATATTTCTACATATGTATTTCTAATATACGGATCTTATTTGTATGTGTTTATGTGCAAATTGATGTGGAGACATTGCTGAGGGCATGACCAGTTGTGACCATGAACATTGCGCCCCCATGGTCAAAGAACCCACCAACATTGAGTTTGAGTCATCGAATCATTGAGGTTTACAGCATAGAAGCTGGCCCTTCTGCCCAACTTGTCCATGTTGCCCAATTAACTCACCTCATTTGCCTGCGTTTAGTCCATAACTCTCCACACCTATCCCATCCGTGTACCTGTCCAAATGTTTTTTAAATGATGAAATTGAGCTCACCTCCACCACGATTTCTGGCAGCCAGTTCCAACTACTCACCACCCCCTGAGCTCTGGAGGAAGGTCAGTTTGAATTTGAAACGTTAACTCTGTTTCTCAATCCACAGATGCTGCCATGTTGAATGAAAAACACTTGTGAAATGTGGTGAATGCTTAAAATATGATGATTCCAAGATATATAGGCCAGCTGTGTGAGAAATACCCATTACCTGCCTCAGTTTCACATCCCCATAATCCAAAAGCAAGCTATAATCTGAAGGTTAAATATCACAAGATCGAATCTAGATTTTAGAACTTCTGACTATTTATTACCGCCGTAAACCAGATCAAAAATTTGAAACTGGGATGTGTAACTAATCAGCATCAGTATCTTTGTGTTACATTGTGTTACACGTTTCAAATCATAGTGCTGTTTTGTGAACTTTATTTGTGCAATTCTCCCTTGAAACATAGAAATGCAGGAATTACAAGCAGATGTCGGCCATCAGCCTCTCGAGACTGTTCTGCCATTCAGTTAGGCTATGCCTGATCTACACAATCCCACTTTTCCTCACTCTCCCCATATTCCCTTGATATCTGGAAACCAATCAAAGTCAATGTTGAGTGTGCTCCATGACCTACGTCCACAGCCCTCTGGAGTTGTGAATTCCAGAGAGTCACCACCCTCAGACTGAAGAAATCCCTCCTTATCTGAATCCTATGTGGCCTGCATCTTGTTCTGAGAGTGTGTCTCTTAGTTCCAGATACCCCAGTTAGGGGAAACGTGCTTTCTGTATCTACCCTGTTGAGCTTTGGAAGAATGTTTAGACTAGATTCCCTACAGTCTGGAAACCAGGCCCTTTGGCCCAACAAGTCCACACTGACCCTCCGAAGAGTAACCCACCCAGACCCATTCCCCTATATTTACCCCTGCCTAATGCACCTAACACTATGGGCAATTTAGCATGGCCAATCCACCTGACCTGCACATCTTTGGATTGTGGGAGGAAACCAGAGTACCCAGAGGAAACGCACGCAGACACGGGGAGAATGTGCAATCTCCACACAGACTGTTGCCCGAGGCTGGGATCGAACCTGGGTCCCTGGTGCTGTGAGGCAGCAGTGCTAACCACTGAGCCACCGTGTAAGTTTCATAAGATCACCTCTCATTGTTCTAAACTTACAAAAATACAGACCCAATCTCTACTCTTAAGTCAAATTCACCATCCCGGGAATTTGGTGAACCTTCATTACACTTCCTCTCTGGCAAGTATAACCTTTCTTAAATAAGGAGAACTAAATTAAAGACAATAACTTGGGGCAATCTGGAAGCAAGTCAACAAGAGCACTAATCCAACCGTAACATAGAATCATACAGTCATACAGCACAGAACCAAACCCTTTAGTCCAACAAGTCCATGCTGAACATAATCCCAAACTCGTCCCACATGGCCCCTATCACTCCAAAACTTTCCTATTCATATATCTATCTAAATTTCTGTTAAAAGTTGTAATTGTACCCAAATCCACCATTTCCTTAGGAATTTCATTCCACATGTGAGCCAACCTCTGTGAAAAAAATTTGCCTCTTATGGTCTTTTTTAAATGTGTCTCTCCTCTCACCCTAAAAAATGTGCCTCCTAATCTTTAGATTACCGATCTTCAGGAAAAGACAGCTACCATCAACTCTATCTATACCTCTCGTTATTTTATAAACTTCTATAAGGTCACCTCTCAACCTCCAACGCTCCAGAATAAAAAGTCCCAACCTATTCAGCTTTTCTTTATAAGTCAAGCCTTCCAGACCCGGCAACATCCTGGCAAATCTCTTCTGAACCCTCTCCAGCTTGATAATATCCTTCCTATAACTGGGCGATCAAAACTGGACACCATATTCCAGAAGAGGCCTCACCAATGTCCAATACATCCTCAACATAACATCCCAACTCCTATACTCAAAAGACTGATCGATGAAGGCAAGCATGCCAAATGCCTTTTTAATCACCCTGTCTATATGTGATGTAAACTTTAAAGAATTATGTACCTGCACCCCCAAGTCCCTCTGTTCTACAACACTGTCCAAGGCCCTACCATTGCAGGTAATTGTATAAGCCCTACCCTTTGTTGTTGGACCAAAATGCAATAACTCGCATTTATCCAGTTTGAACTCCATCTGCCATTTGTCACCTTATTGACTCATTTGATCAAGATCCCTTTGCAATCTTAGAAAACATTCATCACTGTCTACTATGCCACCAATTTTGGTGTCATCCACAAATTTACTAACCATGCCTTCTATATTGTCATTAAAGAATGAACACAGTCATTCCAAACCATATGATATGATGTATTGGTATAAAATCTTTCCAGCCAGAGTACTACCTAAAGGTTGGGTCCTCAAACCTATTTAATGAGCGTCAGATCTACGGCCTGAGCAATGCCAATTGTGTCAGTGAGTAATTGGCAGTCTCTCCCATTCTCGTTCCTATATACCACACCAAATATAAGATAGAACACTCATCTCTGAGTCCCAAGTTCATTGGTGCAAATCTCACTGCAGAGATTTGAGCACAGGATGATACTCCAGCGTAGAACTGAGGGAGTGTCACACTGCCAAAAGTATCAAGTTTTGGATGAAACTTTAACCTGGACCCTTGTCTGTCTCTGAGCTGGGAGTAGGGGGGGAGGCCATGTGGCATCACCTCGTTGCTATTTGTGAAACCTTGCTGCGCACAAGATAGTTGCTTGGTTTCCCAATGCTGACCCCACTACAAAAGCTGTTTGCTGTGAAGTTCTTTGACAACCCTTAACTTCTTTCCCCCTCTTTATAACGGTTCTTATTTTTTGTCCTCAAGTAGAATCAATCTGACTCCATGCCAACTTAAGTAGCTCCTGTTTAAAATTTCTGGGAAGGGCAATTCCTTTTGCAGTCACTTAAATTGCATGGAATAATGCAGACTGCTCCTCAAATGTTTCTAAGGGGTACTCCCTTATTTAACACCTCACTCTATCAAACTGCTTCTGATCCTTTGGCTGAGGAGCCAAAATCTTCGACAAGTCACTCAGCTGAAACAAGCACTGAGCTGGATCAATTCAACTTGGAAATGCAACATTGGATTACAAAACTGCAAATCTCATTCCCTACAGAACTCACTCCAAGCTTAATCCACCATGAGCAACATTCCAGAACAAATTCAGGGCATACAGATCACACTGCAGGGCATAATCCATTTTAAATCATATTCCAGACTTAATCTAATGCAGACCAGATTTCAGACTCAGTCCACTGTATATCATACTCCAGGTTCAATCACTGTAGATTACATTCTAAACATTGTGAGCCAAGTTGGGGGAGCAATGGCCTAGTGATGTAAATGCTGAACTATTAATCCAGAAACTCAGCTAATGTTCTGGGACCCGGGGTTAAATCTTGCCGTGATAAATGGTAGAATTTGAATTCAAAAAGAATCTGGAATTAAGGTTCTAATGAGGACCATGAGTCAATTGTCAGAAAATTCCATCTTACTCTGTAATGTTCTTCAGAAAAGGAAATCTGCCTTCCTTATTCATTCTGATCCACATGTGACTCCAGGCGCACAGCAATGCAATTGACTCTTAACTGTCCTCTGGGCAATTAGGGGAGGGCAATAAATGCTGGCCTAGCCACAAACACCCACACCCCACGAGTGAATAAAAAATTCCAGATTTAATTCACTGTAGACCAAACTCCAGATATAATTCACTATGCAGCACATACTATGTTCAACACTTTGTAATCTGTGCTGTAGATTCAAGCCATCAAAAGTAGAACTCGATAATCAATTTCCTACTGAAAGCAAGCTTCCTATGATTGGCAGTGCCATGCTGGATGACATAATCTGGATTTATTCCAAAGGAAAGATGACCACCTTCTTGAGCAGCTTTTGTACTTATTTACGCAAAACTCCTGCTGGCTAAACCAACTGACATTCTCTTTGTTCTGCTTTTTGGCCAATGGCCAGTGCATATTGAAACGTCACCTCACGCATGTCACCAGAATGCTTTTTTGTCACAGTTGCTCCCATGACAGCCAATGAATGTGGCAACTTTCACCGGAGGATATTACTGCGTCTGAAGATAGCCCTCTGAGAAAAACAAGAAGAGTGAATGCCATGGCAGGACAGAAATACCCATTGCACCGAGGCCAGGAACTAGAATCAATCCAAGACTCACCAGGTCAGCAAATGCTTTCAAAAATTCCAGGTCTAGGTATCAGTGAAAGTTTAGTAAGCCTGAGGCAGCAAAACCTGAAAAGCGTATTAAAGTGAACAAGGAGAGAGAGAGAGAGAGGGAGAGACTCATGTTCATGAATATTGATTTGCAAATATATCACCGGTTAATAAAGTGGTAACAGGAAAAAATGTAGGAGAAACAAAATGGAATTTCCTTCCTTGCCACTTCGGTTGCTGGGCAAATCTCAACTGTGACGCAGAGTACCCCTGAGTAGAGCAAGCAAAATAGCTTCAAGCAAGGATCCAATGATCTCTTTAGAATCCAAAGTTGAAATTATGTCAATGAGTATTGCGCCCCCCCCCCCCCCCCCGCCCCACGAGCTTCCTCAGTCCAGCAATGGACGGTGCCATTCGGAAGGCCGTTGCTGTGGATTACTAATATCAGTACAGGCCACTCAGACAGAATGGCCTCTTCCTCCGCTGCACGTTGTGTCGACCCAAAACAAAACATACACACAGAAGAGCAAAAGAAATGCTTAAAGTCATTTTATTACCGAGGACCATTCCAAAATACTTCATAGCTAATTAAATATTGTCGATGTGCTGTCCCTGTTATCATATCGGCTACAGCAGCCAACTTGGACATAGCAAACTCTCATATACAGTGCAGTGACATACATGATCACATAGTGTTTTAATGATGGTGTGTAAAGGATAAATATTGGCTTTTTCTGAGATAGTTTCTTAGAGCAGCGGGTTCAGAAACCAACCGGAAAACAGGTCACATTAGATTTGATATAAGAGTTATAGAGAGCCTATAGCACAGAAAAAAGCTCTTTGGCCATCAGTGCTAAGCTGGTCAAAAGCAACCACCTAACTATTCCAATCCTTTGTTCCAGCACTTGGCTCATTGTCTTGTATGCCTTGGCATTGCAATCGCGCAACTAAATACTTCTTCAATATTAGAAGAGTTTCTGTCTCTATCACCCTTACGGGCAGTAGGTTCCAGAATTGTACCTCCCATTGGATGAAGAAAAGACTTCCTCAAACCACGCCCTGCCCTTTCCTTTAAATCTCTGCCCCCTGGTCATTGATCCTGCCATCAAGAGAAAACATCTACCCTATCTGTACCTCTCATAATTTTATATGTCTCAGTTAGGTTTCCTCTGCTCTCAGGAAAACAGTCCCTGTCTGTCCAATCTCTCTTTATAATGAGCGCCTTGGTACACACTGCTGCTACTGAGCAGTGAGTGAATGTTTGTGGATTGATGCCAATCAAGTGGGCTGCTTTCTCCTGGATGGTGTCAAACTTCTTGAGCGTTGTTGGGGCTTCACCCATCCAGGCAAATGAGGTATATTTCATCACACTTCTAACATATGCCTTGTAGATTGTGGACTTTGGAAGGCTTTGGGGAGTCACGAGGTGAGTTACTTGTCATAGCATTCCAAGCCTCTGACTTGGTCCTGCAGCCACTGTCTTTAGGTGGTGAGTGCAGTTGAGTTTCTGGTCAATGGTAACATCTCCCCAGAATGTTGATATTGGAGATTCAGTGATGGCCACACCATTGAATGTTAAGGGACAATGGTTAGATTGTCTCTTATTGGTGATGGTCATTGCCTGCCAACTGTGGGTTCAAATGTTACTTGCTACTTGTCAGCCCAAGCCTGGATATTGCCCAGATCTTGTTGCATTTGGATATGGACTGCTTCAGTATCTGAGGAGTTGTGAGTGGGGCTGAACATTGTGCAATCATCAATGAACATCCCTACTTCTGAACTTATAACTGTTGGAAGATTGATGAAGCAGCTGAAGATGGTTGGACCTTGGACACTAGGCTGAGGAACTCCTACAGTGATGTCCTAGAGCTGAAATGACTGACCTCGAACAACCACAACCATTTGTTAATGCGCCAGATATGACTCTAACCAATGGAGAGTTTGCCCCCTGATACCCATTGATTCCAGTTTTGCTAGAGTTTTTTGATGCCGCACTCAATTGAATGCAGCCTTGATGTCAAGGGCTGCCACTCTCACCTCACCAATCTAGTTGTCACTGATCAGCCCATTGGACTAGACCCTTCTATATCTTCATGCAATTCAAGCCTATCTGCCTCACGATTCACCACCCCATCAATTTTCATTTCATTCACAAACTTGCTGACCTATATTCAAGTCTAATTCATTTTACATACCACATGCAACAAGAGTCCCAACACTGGTCCCTGTCAAAACTCACTTGACCCTGGTTTCCAGTCACAGAAACATTTATCAACCATCATCCTCTGCTTCCTGCTACTTGTGGATACAATTTACCAAATTTCCTTGAATCCCATGTTAGGAACTTAGCATCCAAAGCAGGACCATATCAAAAGACATGCTGAAATGCAAGGAGACTACACCAGTAGCATTGCCCTCATCTACACACCTGGCCATCTCTTCAAAACAGTCAATCAAGTTGGTCAGAAAGGATCTGCCCTTAACAAAGCTGACTGTTTTTGATTAACCCCTGCCTCCTCAAATACAGATTAATTCTGTACCTCAGCAAAGCTTCCAGTAGTTTCCCCCACCACTGAGGTTAGACTGATTGGCCTGCAGTTTTCTGGTGAATCTCTTGGTCCCTTTTTGAATAATGCAATCACATTGGCTGTTCTCCAGTCCTCCAGCACCTCTCCTGCAGCTAGACAGGAATTGAAAATTATTTATTGGTCTCACCCTTGATCTTTATTAGAAACCCCGCACTCTTTCTATTTCTCTTTGAATGTATCCCACTCTTTTGACACAGATTTAGAGCATAGAACATAAACAAAACAGCACAGTACAGGCCATTTGGCCCTTGATATTGTGCCAAACTGTGAAACCAATCTGAAGTCCATCTAACCTACACTATTCCATGATCATCCATATATTTCTCCAATGATCATTTAAGTTAGCAGTGAGTTGAATACTGTTGCAGGCAGGGCATTCCACACCCTTACTACTCTCTTAGTAAAGAACCTACCTCTGTCATCTGTCCTATATCTATCACCCCTCAATTTAAAGCTACATCCCCTTGTGCTAGGCATCACCATCTGAGAAAACAGGCTATCATTGCCCACCCTATTCAAATTTCTGTTTATCTTGTATGTCTCTATTAAGTCGCTTCTTAACCTTCTTCACTCCAACAAAAACAGCTTCAAGTCCCTCAGCCTTTCCTCATAAGACCTTCCCTCCATACCAGGCAACATCCTGGTAAATCTCCTCTGCACCCTTTCCAATGCTTCCAGATCCTTCCTATAATGCAGTGACCAGAACTGTATGCAATACTCCAAGTGTGGCTGCACCTGAGCTTTGAACAGCTGCAACATGACCTTATGGCTCCGAAACTCAATCTCTCTACCAATAAAAGCTAACACACCGTATGCCTTCTAATGACCCTATCAACCTGGGTGGCAACTTTCAGGGATCTATACACATGGACACCAAGATCTCTCCGCTCATCCACATTACCAAGAATCTTACCATTAGCCCAATACTCTTTATTCCTTTTGCTCCTTCCAAAGTGAATCACCTCACACATTTACACATTAAACTCCATTTGCCACCTTTCATCCCAACTCTGCAGCTTATCTATGTTCCCCTGTAACAGGCAACATCCTTCCACACTGTCCACAACACCATCAACTTGAGCACATCCGTAAATTTATTAACTCATCCTTCTACACCCTCATCCAGGTCATTTATAAAAATGACAAACAGCAGTGGCCCCAAAACAGATCCTTGCAGTATACCACTAGTAACTGAACTCCAGGATGAACATTTCCCCATCAAGCATGACTCTCTGTCTTCTTTCCTCGCCAATTTCTGATCCAAACCTCTTAAAACACCTTCAATGCTATGTTTCTGTATTTTCTGCAATAGCCTACCATGGGAGCCTTATCAAAGGCCTTACTCACATCCATATACACCACGTCAACCACCTTACCCTCATCCAGCTGTTTGGTCACCTTTTCGTAGAACTCAATAAGGTTTGTGAGGTATGACCTACCCTTTAAAAAATCGTGTTGACTATCCCTAATCAAATTATTCCTTTCTGGATGATTATAAATTCTGTCTCTTATAATGTTTTCCAACGCTTTACCCAGAACCAAAGTCAGGCTCACTAGTCTATAATTACCAGGGTTGTCTTTCCTCCCCTTCTTGAACAAGGGGACAATATTTGCTATCCTCCAGTCTTCTGGCACAATTCCTGTAGACAATGACAACATAAAGATTAAAGCCAAGGGCTATGCAATCTCCTCCCTAGATTCCCAGACAGTCTTAGGATAAATCCTGTCTGGCCCAGGGGACTTATCTACTTTCAGGCCTTCAGGAATTACTAACACCTCCTCCTTATGAAGCTCAATCCTATCTAGTCTAGTAGCTTGTATCTCAGTATTCTCCTCAACAACATTGTCTTTTCACTGTGTGAATACTGATGAAAAATATTACGTGAACGTATCTGCTCCCAACCCGCACAAGCAAAATTATATACAGAAACCTGAGCACACGCACTAGCAGATTCAAGAACAGCTTCTTCCCAGCCACTATTAGACTGATGAATGGACTCTCTAGCCTCAAATTATACTGATCTTGCTAACACTGATCTTATCTGACACACACCCTGTGCGATGTAACCTGTATGCCTCTATCTAAGTCTTTTTGTTCTGTACATCCTTGCTTACTATGATCTGCCTGTTCTGCTCATAAACAAAGCTTTTCACTGTACTTCAGTACACGTGACAATAAATCAATTAATCGCTCAATTATTAAAATTGATCTTCGAATAAATCCCGCGAACCCTGGATATCAAGGTATTGGATATAGGGGAAAAGGGAGACTTATGGCAGATACTGAGCATTCACAACAGAGGATGCCCTGCAGGAGTCTAGAATGTGCAAGGAGAATCTTAAAAAGGAAACTAGGAGAGCACATGGGGCATCACAGTCACTCAGTTGTTCACACTGCTGTTCAAGGGTTTGAGTCACTGTCCATGTGGAATTTGCACATTGCCCCCATGGGTTTCTTCAAGGTGCTCCAGTTTCCTTCTACAGTTCAAAGGCGTGGAGGTTAGATGCACTGGCCATGAGAAATGCAGGGTTACAGGGATGGGATGGGTCTAGGTGGGTTGGTCTTCAGAGGGTCATTGTGGACTCAATGGGTGAATGGCCTGCTTCCACACTGTAGGGATTCACTAGTCAGCTAACTAACTGAGCCAACCAGCGTCTTGCAGAGAGTAGAAATGGATCTGTCTCTAATGGTCAGGATGTGACAAGTGGAGTCCTGCAGAGGTCTGTGCTGAGTCCTCAGCTTTTTGCCAATTGCATCAATGTGTTAGGTGAGGGGAATGAACTCACAATAGCTACATTTGCAGTTGACACAAATATAGGTCGGAAATTTATGAAAGCAGTGCTGAAGAAGAGTCACATCAGATTTGACTCCTTAGCTCCGTTTCTCTCTCCACAGATCCCGCCAGACCTGCTTAGTTTCTTTGGCATTTTCTGTGTTTGTTTCTGATTCCCAGCACCTGCAGAATTTTGCTTTTATAGAGGGGGAAATGTTCACTGTGTAGAGGACATAGGGACAGTGATAGATTGAGTGAATGGATAAAAATGTGGCAGATATGGCAAAATGTGAACTTGTCGGCATTGGCAGGAACAATGAAAAGCAGAGTCATACCTCGAAGCAGTGCTAATAACTGAGCTGCCTTGCTGCCCTATTGCTAACTCCTGCCCCTAGTTCATACGATTGTGTGAAATGGTGCTCTCTAGGTTTTGAAAGGGTAAATGCAGAGGACTGCATCAAGCTCCACCCAATCGAACAGTGTCACGAGGATGTAGATTGAGGAAAAGCTGAACAGCTCAGATTTCCCTGGCTTTTTTCCAGGGTGGAAGAGTCAATTACTAGGGGACACAGATGTGGGGGTACGACGGGAAAGAAGGTGAGGTTTAAGAGAGACAGGTTTTTCACACAGAGGGTGGTGAGTGCCTGGAAAGCACTGCCAGAGGAGGGGGTGGAAACAGACACAATAACAGCTTTCAAGAAACACCTGAACGAATACATGAATAGGAAGGGAATAGATTAAATTAGATTCCCTGTGGAAGCAGGCCCAACAAGCCCACACCAACTCTCCGAAGAGTAACCCAACCAGACCTATTTCCCTCTGACTAATGCACCTAACACTACGGGCAATTTAGCATGGCCAATTCACCTGACCTGCACATCTTTGGAGTGTGGGAGGCAACCAGAGCACCCGGAGGAAACCCACACAGACTTGGGGAGAATGTACAAACTCCACACAGACTGTCACCCTGGATTCAAACCTGGGTTCCTGTCGCTGTGAGGCAGCAGTGCTGACCACTGGGCCACCGTGCCACCCAGGGATATGGAGCCTGTAAGTGAAGACAGTTTTAGTGTGGAAGGGCAAAATGTGTCGGTGCAAGCTTGGAGGGCCGAAGGGCCTGTTCCTGTGCTGTATTGTTCTTTGTTCCCATTGAGGATTACTCAGACTCTCATTGACAATGTCTTTATGCCACTGCAATTTGTACATGATTGCTATCATGCAGGAAAATACAACTTCTTTAAAGAAGAGCTGTTTCTCATTAGACCACCTAGTAGTTTGCCTCTCTCGTATAAGAGAAACCAGACCAAGGAGATTCCAACCTAAAAGGAAGTTGGTGGCAGTAAATCTACATTATATTGCCCAAGAGTTAGGCTTGTTCATGCAACATGGCGACAGCGGAGGGTTGATTGAATGTTTAGTTAGCCACAGAAATGAGTAATATCCTATTTAAAGAATGCCTCAGCTGTTCACCCTTAATCTGCTTGTTAGGCTTCAGCATTTTAAAGTAACACTCCCCACAGAACTTGGAGATATGCAGCTTTTGGTTCAACAATACTTTCTGTTATGATCCATTGCATGTCCTAATTACCTTGGCTGTTGTATACAATGGTTGAACTTCTTCAAAGTTCTGTTCATATGCTGGCATGTTGTCTTCTCTCATCCGTAAGAAGACATTGGGTTGCCTTGGTATCACGGCGCTCCCTTTAAGGGGAAAAATTAACTTAAAACCAAAATAATTCAGAGGGAATCTGTGAATTTAAATAGGTAACTGCACCATGCACCATGACTGTGGTGCCCAATGATTGCAGGAGGGCCCAGGTGTACAAATGAGCATTAAGTATTGCATTCTCTACAGCCACCTCAGTATTGTCGGTTCTGCTGTAACACAGTAGTTCTGTTCTCATGCAATCCCTGATGGAAGAAAATAGCCCCACACCAGCACGGTTTAAATTAATGGGCCTGGAATCGCATTATAACCGGTACACTCTTTAAATATTCGCATTGTGAAACAGTGTCCTCAAATCAGCAATGGTGTTATAGCGAATTTGTGTTAATGGAATGCACGTTAGAGCAGAATGCTCTGTACAGGAAAGGCTGTGTTGAGGAAAGATATAGCCAAGGTGACTCCCTTCCCCACTGGCTGTCAGTCTAAACCTATGGATGGCCACCTTGAATCCATCGAGGAGAAATCCACAAGTGAGGACTCTTAGGGTATCGGTTTTCACTCTAATTCTAGTCATTCTTTGCAGATTTAGTTTGCAATGTGCAGCGTAGCGTACACCAACTGGAAGTTCATATGGGTCATGCATAAGCCTTTCTCACTGATGTCTTTCACTGTCTGCTTACTCCAAAGTACTGGCACAGTTGTCCCCTAAGTGAGTTCTCCACAAGTATAGCATTACATCAGGTATGTCCTGACCAACCATCTTGCACCAGCCTGGCAATGTTGGAATAAAGAGAACGGGAATGTTCAGAAATGGGAAAGCATTGTCCTGTTCAAGTTGTCTCAATATTTAAACGAACTGCGATTCCAATAATCACTCAACTGTTTCCTTCTCTCCCCCGATATTTGGCAATATTGTTGCTTTAACATCGCGTTTTGAGAAGTTTTTTTTTGTGAAGAGAGGCAACCTGTGTGCATTCCCCGTATTCTGTGGACTGGACAGACCATTAGAATTTAATAGGACAACCTTTGTGACTAACATGCACACCTAAGCAAGATTCCATACAGCAGAACCTCACAAAATTATTTGTATATTATCTATTCCACAAGATTTTCCCTCATAATCATCCACATGATATTAGTCTTCAGGTAAATATATGCTATCTAATGATGGGTCATGTGATGCCATGGTAGTGCCTCTGAGGCAGGAGGTCTGGATTCAAATGCCATTGAGATGGAATAACATCTCTGAACAGGTTCATTAAAAATATTTGTCCTCTGTCTAATTTTGCTCTCATTTCTATCATTTTTCTAATTGCATTTCCAGCTATTTGATTCAGCCATGTCAATCGTTTTTCTAACCTTCAAATTACAAATTAAATCACCTCAAGATCTCCTGTTTCCTTGAAAGGACAAGTTGCAACTTGCTTAACCTTCACTCGTAAATTAAATTGCCAGTTTACAGAGTCAGCTTTGTTGCTCATCCTTGACTAACAGTACTATCCTATCCACAATCAGTGACCAGACCCCCTGCAGAGCTCCACATCAGTTTTTGCCAATGCTTCACCGCAACAATATAACAGCCTTTTGTTTATGCAACCTCCTTCTGCTAATTCTTCACTCACTCAAATCACTCTCCCTGCAGCAAGGCCGAAGGCAGCCAGCTTTGTGGGGAAAAAAAAGGAATTATTTCTGTTTATGTTGAACCTGTTCATTTCCACAGCAAGTTCCGAAGTGTGCTTCAATGATGTAATTTTGAAAATAGTCAATGTTGTCTTGTAGACTATTATCCGCGGTACATCGAGGTCTTTGTTAAATATGCAGAGCATCATCAAATGATACAGCACAGAAGGAAGCCACTTGGCCCATTGCATTTGTGCCTGCTTTTCTAACGGGCTAGCCCACCTTCTCAGTTGTGCTATATTCCACTTCTGTTCGGGTATTCACACCATTTTCTTTTGAAAGAGAAAGCCATTGAGTCTGCTTCTGCTACTGTCTTTTCAGGCAATGCATTCAAGATCACAGCAACCTGCTGTGTACAAGATATTTCCTTGGGATGCCGCTGGTTCATTTGTCAATCACCTTAAGTCCTCTTGCTACTGAACTTTCTGCCACTGGAAGCAATTATTTACTTGATCAAGACCAGTCTTTGATTGCTATGACCATACCAGTCGTGTCCACAGAGTGGTCTGTGAACTGTGTATTTTTATTGCCTAATCAGACCCATTTTCATTTTTTTGAGTCAAACATTGCAATTGTTGGAAAAACTCAGCAGGTCTTGCAGCATTTGTGGAGAGAAATCAGAGTTGACACTTCGGGTCACGTTTGAAGGATCACTGACTTACAGCATCTGCAGTTCTCTCAGATTTTATTTAATTTTTTGAGTGCTCCAATGACCAACTGCAAAGCTCTTGTCTTAAACAAAATATGGGTTACATTATCACACAACCATTGCTGAACAGAATGAGGTAATGACTGCCACATCTTTTTATTAACCTGCAGTTTCAAAGATTAAAAGTAGGTTGTGGTAAAAGATTTATATAAAGATAAAAATAACATTTGTCTATTAATGTTGCTGGCCAATCAATTGATTGATGATTTACTTTCCATTGTTAAGGAGTAAGTGGGACCTCTACAAACAGGATGGACTACACCTGAACCAGAGGGGTACCAATATCCTGGGGGGTGAAATTTGCTAATGCTCTTCGGGAGGTTTTAAGCTAATTCAGCAGGGGGATGGGAACCTAAATTGTAGTTCCATTGACCAGGAGGTTGAGAGTAATGAGGTCAGAAATATGGCTTCAAGGTAGTAAGAACACACTGGCAAGCAGGAAGGTGGGTTGAGGTGTGTCTACTTCAACGCCAGGAGCATCCGGAATATAATGAGTGAACATGCAGCATGGGTTGGGTACCTGGGACTTTTGTTGTGGCCATTTCGGAGACATGGATAGAGCAGGGACAGGAATGGTTGTTGCAGGTCCCAGGGTTTAGGTGTTTCAGTAAGGACAGAAAAGATGGTAAAAGTTAGTAAAGGACAGTATTACGGTAGCAGAAAGGACATTTTGAGGACACATCTTATCAGGTAGTATGGGCTGAGGTTAGAAACAGGAAAGGAGAGGTCACCCTGTTGGGAGTTTTCTGTAGGTCGCCGAATAGTTCCAAAGATCTAGAGGAAAGGATTGCAAAGATGATTCTGGATAGGAGCGAGGGTAACAGGGTAGTTGTTATGGTGGACTTCAACTTTCCAAATATTGACTGGAAATACTATAGTTTGAGTATTTGGGGTGCATCAGTTTTGTCCAATGTGGGCAGGAGGATTTCCTGACACAGTATGCAGATAAGCCAACAAGGGGTGAGGCCCCTTTGGATTTAGTACTGGGTAACGAACCCGGCCAGGTGTTAGATTTGGAGGTGTTAGATGAGCACTTTGGTGATAGTGACCACAATTTGGTTATGTTTACTTTAACAATGGAAAGGTTTAGGTATTTAGTGCAGGCATGAGTTATATCTGCGGGAATAGTATTGTTTAGATGGGCTCCAGTTTGGTTCCACAGGTCAGCACAACATCAAGGGCTGAACGGCCTGTACTGCACTGTAATGTTCTATGTTCTATGTCAAATTTTAAGACATGATTCAGCAACTGCACTGTTTTCAGAAGTTGAATGGTTTCATATTTTCCAAAAAGGAGGACTGTGCAGTACAGACTCCAACAGAGAGTAAACCCTCCTTTATTTAGCTTCATGGCATTGCACTGCTGAAATAATTCTTGACATTCAACATTGTTGTCCTTGTTGGTTTGTCTTTCTCCTTTTCTTCATTTGGCTAAGAACTGGGAGTAAAGGATTTGAGCAATAGGCAGAGGTTGAATAGTCTGAGGCTTATTTTCCCTGGAACCCTTTGGATGCTGAGGGGTGAACTTATAGAGGTATATAAACATCATGAGGGGAATGAATAGGTTGAATACACAAGGTCCTATCCCTGGGGTGGGAGAATCCAAAACTAGAGGGCATAGGTTTAAGGGGAGAGGGGAAAGATTTAAAGGGAACCTGAGCAGCAACATTTTCATGCAGAGGGTGGTCTGTGTATGGAATAAGCTGTCAGAGAAGGTGGTGCAGTCAGGTGCAATTGGAACATTTAAAAGGTGTTTGGATGGGTATATGACTAGGAAGGATTTGGAGGGATATGGGCCAAGTGCTGGTAAATAGGACTAGATGAGTTTAGGATATCTGGTCAGCATGGACGAGTTGAGCCAAAGAGTCTGTTTCCATGCTGTACAATCCTATAACTTTATGACTCTATAACTGCCTTAGGTTTCTTCTTGCAGTTTTGCTTAAAATGTATCTCACAGCCTGTATGATATTGATCAAAATGCAAGGTGGCTATTTATGTTAATTTGGAGAAATTATTGTCTCACAAAGCAAGGACAGTAATACTCAGATTTTGATTTGTCATCTTCCAATCCTCTGCTTTTCAACAAAGCTTTAACTTCTCACATCTTTCGATTGATCTTTAGATTGTGTTACTTCGGTTTATTCAAATTCTCAATTTTGGTGACTGATGCTGAGATAACCTAGCAGTCTGCCTGCTTTCGAGCTGACATTTAATGCACAAAAACAGCCATGTGACTTCCAGGAACCATTTTGTAGGATGTGCATTAGCTTTTGCTGCCAAGGGGAAGTATTATAAGAGTAAAGATGTCTGACCACAATTTTACAGGCCATTGGTAAACCATGCTTTGGATACTTCATGCCATTTGGTCACCCACCTAAGGAAGTATATTTCTGTCTGTGACAGAGTGAAAGGAAGGTTCACTATACTATTTCTAGGGATCAAGGGAGTTTTCAACGAGGAGATTAGGCTTTCATTCCCTGTGATTTGGAAGAATGAGAGGTGATCTAATTGCAACATATGCCATTCTTAAGGGTAGAATAGATGCTGAGGACATGGGCCAGATTTTCACCGAGTTGCGTTGACTCAAAGCCCTTCAGAAATGTTGCCAGGACTCAATTCTAGAATTTCCAATACCATCCTTGGGCTTTCTGACTTTCTCCGCAGTCTTTTAAGAATGCAAGCTGATTGGATTGGTGAGCCTGCAGGTTGCACTCCTTTCCTGGCCAGCTCCACTGCAGAGGCAGCCATTGCCTATTGTGACAGTGTTATCATTGAGTCGGGTAAGGTTCAGAAAGGGTCATGTGTCCCAGCACCTCAGCGTTGTCGTAAATCATAGTGTGCATGACAAACCTCTTAAAAGACAAGATCAAAGAGCCCTTCTCGTACCCCTGTGCCAAGGAACCCTAATTCCTTCAGGTAGAATCTATAGATTAATTCACAGAGCATACCATTTTTACAAGGAATGGAAAAGAAAACATAGAATCATAGAGTGTTATACACAAGACGAGACCATTCAGCCCATTGTACTTGTGCTGGCTGTTTGACCATTCAGGTTTTGTTCCACACAGGTTTCTGCTCTCTGTTACCTTCCAAGTTCTTCATCCTCATGTAGCTGTCCAATTCTCCTTTAAACTTAGTCAGAAGTCACACAACATCAGGTTATAGTCCTACAGCTTTATTTAAAATCACAAGCTTTCTGAGCGCTGCTGTCTTGTCAGATGAAGTGGAGAGAGGTAAACAGGCACAGAATATGTGGGGAAAAGAGAGACAATGACCAAATAATTCCAGGTAGTTAAAAGCGTCAACCGATAAGTACAAATAGAGTCTTTGCAGGTGATCAAGAATGTCAACAGATTAATACAAACGAGTCGACAGCTGAATAAAAAATGAAGGGATGACCTATGAATTGATTAATTAAGGCAGGGAAATAAGTACCAATATTCAAAAGTAAGATAGTACTCGGGACAAACCAATTGGCTGGAATAACATGAGTAGATATTGGAATAGCATGACGAGGGTCTAACAAAAGTAACAGAATATCAAAAACTGTACAAACTAATTAAGGCAGAGAGATAATCACAAATCATCAACGTAATGCTGTCAAAACAGGACAGTAAGGAAGATGTTACAAACATTGAACGGTATGATGGGGTTACATGAAGCACACATCATCCCAAGATCATGTTTGAGGCTGTCCTCATGGATACCGAACATGGCGATATGATTCTACTCAGTGACTTTGCATGGTCATATATCTTTAAGGCCGCCTTAGAGAACACTTCCCCGAAGATCCACCTTTAGACATAATCATGGAATCAATTTCCACCTCTTTCAAGATTTGGAGGTACCAGTGTTGGAGTGGGGTGTACAAAGTTAAAAATCATGCAACACCAGGTTATAGTCCAAAAGGTTTAAGTGGAAGCACTAGCTTTTGGAGCCCCGCTCCTTAATCAGGTGGTTGTCAATTACCTGATGAAGGAGCATCGCTCCGAAAGCTAGTGCTTCCAAATAAACATGTTGCACTATAACCTGGTGTTGCGTGATTTTTAATTTTGTACACCTCTTTCAACCTTGAGTGATTCAGATCCTAATACGTCTCTGAGTGAAAATATTTTTCCCATTTCCTTTCTAGGTATGTTACCAATGATTTTGAAATCATAACCTCTAGCTGTTGGATTATCACTCGAACAGATTTTTGAAGCATTTATTCATTCATGGAATATAAGCATCACTGACTTGGCCAACAGTTATTGCCCATTCCTGATAGCCCTTGAGACAGTGGTAGTGAGCTGTCTTCTTGAATCGTTGCAGTCCGTATGATCTGCATACACTCACAATAGTGTTTAAGGAGGGATTGCAGAACTGCGATCAACTGACAGGAAATAGTGATATAGTGCCAAGTCAGGATGGTGCGCGGTTTGGAGGGGACCGGGAAATCACTTCTTTTTCACCAGTCAAACGCCTCATCATTTGAAAAGCCTAATAGGAGTCATCTCTTAATTTTCTCTATTTGAAATTTCCAACCTCTTCCTTACAGCCATTAACATTCCAACAAGTTTCCTCTGTACATTTTCTAAGATATTCAGGCCTTTCCTGGACTTGTGGTACCCTGAACTGTCAACGATCCTCTAGCTATAAACCTTCTTAGTTTGCTTTATTTGTTTAGTTCTATTCCCCTGCTTATAAACATAAGCCTTCTAACCAGCTCCTCTTTCTAAACACATTCCCTGTCACTTCTAAAGGCTTTGGTTTGTGGGCACCATCTGCAATCTACCGACAAAGTCAAGCCATTTTTAGTCCACTTTTAGTTTTCTCGAAATGAGCCCGGCCTCGATGCATCACCTCACGTTGAACTTCATTTGCTAATTTCTGCTCATTTCCCCATCCTGTCTGCACCACTGAAGCATATAACCAGCCCCATCTCTTAGTCGACAAATTTGTTAAGTTTCATATCATCTGTAAACTTTAGAATGCTGCTTCCGACACCCATGTGTAGGTCATCTATAAAAGTTGAAAAGAGTAATGGACCTAAAACTGACCCTTGGGGAAGCAATAAACAAGATTCAGGTGGAAATTTCAAAACAGTTCCAAATTGATGGTGGGATCCAGGCCTACTGGAAATCAGATATTTGCATTAGATTATCTGGCTGTCACTAAATATGAATGATTGCTCTGCTCTGCAATTTATGAGTGTTCCTCAGATTGACATGAATCCAGATGAAATTGTTCTTGTTTTCTCCAGCATCATTTCCCTGTCTCTTTGTCTCTCCAGTTCCCTTGCATTTCTTGGGTCTTCTGTTCATTTCATTTCCCCACAAGTGAAAGGGATATGAAGGCAAACCTTTCCACACAATTATTCATGAAATCCCAACTGTGGGGACAAAGGCCATCTGGCCCATTGAATCTGCACCGACCCTCTAAACAACGTCCCTCCCAGACCCAGTCCCTTATTCTAACTCCTATAATTACCTTGGCTAATCCCCCTAGCCTGGACTCTATGGACAATTCAGCCTAGCCAATCCACCTAACCTGCACATCTTTGGAATGTGGGAAGAATTTGGAGTAGCAGGAGAAAACCTACATAGACATGGGAAGAATGTACAAACACTACACAGACAGTTGCCCGAGGGTGGATTCGAACTTGGGTCCCTGGTACTGTGAGACAGCAGTGCTAACCACTGCACCCTGCAAACAGGCATTAGGCAGTTCTTCAAAGAGGAAGCACATGCAGGTTTATAGGGAGGAGTGAATTACTCTTTTGGAGAGCCTGGGTAGTCACAATGGGCTGAATGGCCTCTCATGTGGTTATTTTCTATGATTCTTTTATTCCTTCCACTTCCTGTCCTGCATTTCCCTCACTCCTACTTGCACCTATTCTCCTTCTTACACACATAGACTTTGAGCAAAAGGCAACAAATATTTGAGACCATGTCACTGACAGTAACTCGGCTACACAGTAGCACCCAGTCACATGACTTTGTTACTTTCCAATGGTGTGAGACAAATAGGTTTCCAGGTGTGTGAGTACTTCCTAATGGACAGAGCTGGCTTGTTAATAGGGCTCTTTGGCCAGCATTGTGTTGGCATGGGTTGTGGATTCTATAAATCAATGTGCCACACATTTGTTCTTGCCCACAGGTTCTCATGGGGCCTGCTCTTGATCTGCAGCCACATGACCAAAGGTAGAGAACAACCAGACGAGATGAACAAGATTAATGGGATGTGAGAGGTGAATTCCTGCTCTGATTTTCATTTCATGTTTGATGGTTAAGTGCATCATTTCTGCTGAACAGTTTGCTCTGACAGCACAGCCAAAGTTGGGAGTGTGCCATATGGAGAATCGGGGAATGCATCTGCTTGCTAGCCTTTGCCACAGGGTCTTGAATGACCAGCTTTGCCAGTCAAATATGATGCCAGTCTTGTGCGGAATGCCAACTACATGACTTCCCAGTAAACCAAAGAGACACTCCACAGTTCAGCTTCAGTGTGCCATTAGCAAAGACAGGCCAACACTCTACCAATTCTGAGCACTCTACCATCTAGAAGGACAAGGGCAGCGAGACCCATGGGAGATTGAAAGTTCAACTCACTCCAGGGCTCAAATATTTAAAACAGGACTGCAGTGTTAGAGATCACACCTTCTAATTGTCGTGTTAACTCTCTTTGCCTGGTTAAGTCAATGTAAAAGAACCCAAGGTACCATTGGATGAAGAAGGAAGAAGGCCAACATTTAACCTTCAATCAACATCAGCAGAATTAATTCAATAGTTATTCATCATTCTACTGTATATTGGACCTTTTTGTTGAAAGTTGGCATCAACCTTCTTTTCCAAAATCACTCTCGTCATGAATGTGGTGATACATTCCATGCTGTTTACTTAATCATTGTTCAGCTTTGAAGAAATAAGGACCCAAACTGGTTTAGTACTTGTTAGTTCCTGGTAAAATTGAAAGCCCCAGTTCCGAGTACTTCAAACCCAGTTCCTACTGGTTCTGTTACTCATCACATGTGTGTCAGGTGTAGCTGTGAAATGCCCCCTGCTGAAATCTTCATACATAACACTTTAGTTCCAAGCTCCAATACATAACAATGTTTACACCACAATCTACACAACAACATATAACAGGAGCAATAAGCTTAAACATGAAGCAAGCTACTGTTAGATTGTTCAGGTCCATCAGCTAGTTGGACACAACTTACAGATTTACCCATGATCTTTGAAGCTGAATCGAAGTTGTTATTTCAATAGAACTTAGCTAATTTTCAATATGAATTGGAAAGCAAAGAGATGAGCCATACTTTTGCAATTCCACTGTCATTATGTAGAGTCATAGAGAATCAAACAGCATGGAAACATATCCTTCGGTCCAACTAGTCCATGCTGACCATGTTCTGAACTAAATTAGTCCCATGTGTGCATGCTTGGCCCATATTCCTTCAAACCTGTATTCATGTACTTATCCAAATATCTTTTAAATGTTGTCACTGTATCTGCATCCACTTCCTTTAGCAGTTCATACCACACACAAGCCATCCTCTGCATCAAAAGGTTTATTTTACTCTGAAAGCAACCAGCACTGCAAGGGGGAGTATTGTCTGTGCTTTGAAATTTCAGCAAGTTTATGTATTAAAAACACTTTTCACAAGCGCTCTTGTTGGTGAGGTGGACAAAGGGACACAGAGTTTGGTTTGAGGTTCAATTAGATTTTATTAACAAAGTGTTCCTTATTAAAGGTACAATGTGAGTATTTCCTATATTCCCACAATACTTACTCTCTACCTGGCTCTATCTG
This sequence comes from Chiloscyllium punctatum, assembly GCF_047496795.1. Lineage (NCBI taxonomy): Eukaryota > Metazoa > Chordata > Chondrichthyes > Orectolobiformes > Hemiscylliidae > Chiloscyllium > Chiloscyllium punctatum. Next base: position 82,563,835 of record NC_092751.1, read on the forward strand.
TGTGAGAAAGAGTATTATCCACAATGTGCTTGAGCTGGGTCATTGGAATCTCCTTCTCTGATGTAGGACTGGCTCTCTTCCTCGAAAGTGAGTCTCATGGGGTCAGGTGGATCTCCTCTCTCTCCCGCTGTCTGTCTAGGTAGTCAGAGCTCCACTGCTGGGCCAGGTTGAGTCTGTGCTAAGTCTTCGCTGAGTCTCCACGGAGGCATTGGTTTCCAGATGAGTGTGTCTTTATCCTCCTCATAACAGACATTCCAGAATGTTCTGTGGCCTTTGGCCAATAAGTCACGTGTGGACTTCAAATCATTCAATGGGATCAGGCCAACATTCTTGACTGTTGCCATGATGGGGAGGTAGAGAGTGCACATACTCAGGCAGTCAAGGTGCCAGAACATCTGATTGACACTTCTCCAATGCACAGCCCTTAGAGTCGTTGTAATTTGTTCCCCTTGAACCTTTGTAACCTCTTTAATCTTGATTTCTAATGCTCCCTGTAACTGGTTGTTGTTGGCTGCTCTTTAATTTTGTTTGGCCAATTTTCTATCAGGCCAGATTCTTTTGGCTGTCGGTCAATTTAAAATGCCCAGCCTGTGATCTCTTGAATACAGATGGGTGCCATCTCTATTTATCAAACACGCAAGAAAATGACAGTTACGTCACTCAAATGTTCCATCTGTCAATCTGGTAGCTGCATCTAAAAGTTGAAGTTCTAAACTGGAGGAAGGCTAATTTTGACGCTATTAGGCGAGAACTTTCAAAAGCTGATTGGGGACAGATGTTCTCAGATAAAGGGACAGCTGGAAATTGGGAAGCCTTCAGAAACGAGATAACAAGAGTCCAGAGGCAGTATGTTCCTGTCAGGGTGAAAGGAAAGGCTGGTAGGTATAGGGAATGCTGGATGACGAAAGAAATTAAGGGTTTGGTTAAGAAAAAAGGAAGCATATGTCAGGTAGAGACAGGATAGATCGAGTGAATCCTTAGAAGAGTATAAAGGCAGTAGGAGTACACTTAAGAGGGAAATCAGGAGGGCAAAAAGGGGACATGAAATAACTTTGGCAAGTAGCATTAAGAAGAATCCAAAGGGTTTTTACAAATACATTAAGGACAAAAGGGAGAGAATAGGGCCCCTCAAAGATCAGCAAGGCAGCCTTTGTGTGGAACCACAGGAAATGAGGGAGATAGTAAACAAGTATTTTGCATCAGTGTTTACTGTGGAAAAGGACATGGAAGGTATAGAACATAGGGAAATGGACGGTGACATCTTGTAAAATGTCCACGTTACAGACGAGGAAGTGCTAGATGTCTTAAAACGCATTAAAGTAGATAAATCGCCAGGACCTGATCAGGTGTACCTGAAAACTCTATGGGAAGCTAGGGAAGTGATTGCTGGGCCTCTTACTGAGATATTTGTATCATTGATAGTCACATGTAAGGTTCGACAAGGTTCCCCATGGGAGATTGGTTAGCAAGGTTAGATCTCATGGAATACAGGGAGAACTAGCCATTTGGATACAGAACTGGCTCAAAGGTAGAAGACAGAGGGTGGTGGTGGAGGGTTGTCTTTCAGATTGGAGGCCTGTGACCAGTGGAGTGCCACAAGGATCGGTGCTGGGTCCACTACTTTTCATCATTTATATAAATGATTTGGATGTGAGCATAAGAGGTATAGTTAGTAAGTTTGCAGATGACACCAAAATTGGAGGTGTAGTGGACAGCGAAGAGGGTTACCTCAGATTACAATGGGATCTTGATCAGATGGACCAATGGGCTGAGAAGTGGCAGATGGAGTTTAATTCAGATAAATGTGAGGCGTTGCATTTTGGGAAAGCAAATCTTAGCAGGACTTTTACACTTAATGGTCAGGTCCTGGAAAGTGTTGCTGAACAAAGAGCCCGTAGAGTGCAGGTTCATAGCTCCTTGAAAGTGGAGTTGCAGGTAGATAGGATAGTGAAGAAAGCCTTTGGTATACTTTCCTTTATTGGTCAGAGTATTGAGTACAGGAGTTGGGAAGTCATGTTACGGCTGTACAGGGCATTGTTCAGGCCACTGTTGGAATATTGCATGCAATTCTGGTATCCTTCCTATTGGAAAGATGTTATGAAACTTGAAAGGGTTCAGAAAAGATTTACAAGGATGTTGCCAGGGTTGGAGGATTTGAGCTATAGGGAGAGGTTGAATAGGCTGGGGCTGTTTTCCCTGGAACGTCGGAGGCTGAGGGGTGACCTGATGGAGGTTTATAAAATCATGAGGGGCATGGATAGGATAAATAGACAAAGTCTTTTCCCTGGGGTCGGGGAGTCCAGAACTAGACGGCATAGGTTTAGGGTGAGAGGGGAAAGATATAAATAAGACCTGAGGGACAACGTTTTCACTCAGATGGTGGTGTGTGCATGGAATGAGCTGACAGAGGAAGTGGTGGAGGCTGGTACGATTGCAACATTTAAAAGGCATTTGGATGGGTATATGAATAGGAAGGGTTTGGAGGGATATGGGCCGGGTGCTGGCAGTTGGGACTAGACTGGATTGGGATATGTGGTCGGCATGGACGAGTTGGACCGAAGGGTCTGTTCCCATGCTGTACATCTCTATGACTCTATACCAACAGCAGAACATGTGGGTCAAGAAAGAACCAATACCAATTCAGTTAGTTTGATGCCTTCTGGGAGGGTCATTGTCCAATGAACAGTACTATCATTTTTACTTGCTCATTTTATGAAATTTTGGTTTTCTTCTTCATGAGAAGATAAAGACTCATTGCGGATCATGTTTACACACACATCGTCATTCTTCAAGTTTAAGCCTATTTTATGAATTATTGTGGGATTTTTTATTCATGAAGCTCCATTTTAACTTCACAACGTGGATATAAATAACCGTGGCTGAGATGAGATAACTCAAAGGATATCAAATCTGAGAGCTTGCTGGGTATGATCAAATTTCTTTCCTGTGATGTTAGTGTCACTGACACAGTGAGAATTTATTGGCCCGCTTGAACTACCATTGAGAAGGTGGTGTTCAGCCACTTTCTTGAATTGCTGCAGTCCATGTGGTGAAAGTACACAGAGTGCTGCTGCAGAGGGGATTCCAGGAATTTAATCCAGTAATAGTGAAATAAGGTTGAAATAATTCTAAGCCAAGACAGCGTGTGTCTTGGAAGGAACCTCACAGGAGGTAGTCTGCCCATTGCATTTGTCCTCCTGGGTAATGCAGGGCTCAGCATTGGAAGATGCCTTCAAAGGAGCTTTGGCATGCTGCTGTAGTTCATCTTGTAGATCACAGAACGACCGAATTACCACAGCACAGGTGGAGGGCATTCAACCCATCATGTCTATGATCACTTTCAAAAGGAACATCTCATAAACCTGCACATCCTTCCTTTTCAGTTAAGCAAATAATTCTCTTTTCAATGTTTCAATTGAACCTGCTTCCAACACATTCACTGAAAGTGTGTTCCAATCCCTGACTAGTTGCTGTGTGAAAAGCGTTTTCCTCACATCACTTTTGCTTCATTTTCAGATTTTGTTTTATTCACTCATGGGAAGTGGGAAGTAGGCATCACTGGCTGGGCTAATATTTATTGCCCATCCCTAGTTGCCCTTTGAGAAGGTGGTGGTGAGCTGCCTCTTGAACCATCGCAGCCCATGTGCGTGGTAGACCTGCAATAATCTTAGGGAGGGAATTCCAGGATTTTGATCCAGCCAGAGTGAAGGATGGTGAGTGCTCACAGAAGGGAACTTGGTGGTGTTCTCACGTATGTCATTGTCCTTCTAGTTGGCAGTGGCCATGGGTTTGGAAAATGCAGTCCAAGGATCTATGGCAAATGTCTACAGCACAGCTTGTAGATGATACACACTGCTGAGTGTCACTGGTGGAGAGAGTGGATGATTTTGGGGTGCCACTCAAGCCGGTTGCTTTGTTCTGGATGGTAGCAAGTTTCTCAAATATTATTGGACATTTATCCATGCAGGAAAGTGAGGAGTATTTTTCCACACTATTGACTGTGCCTTGTAGATTGTGGGGAGTCAGAAGGTGAGTTACTCGCTGCAAGATTCCTAGCATCTGACCTGCTTTTGTAGTCACTGCGTTTATGTATGAGTCCAGTTCTGATCAATGGTAGTATCCAGGATGATGATAGTGCCGGAATCCAGCCATGGTAACACCTTCGAATGTCAAGGGGTGGTGTTAGATTGAGCTTAGAAAAATGCTTTTGACAGTTTGCAGCAGTCTTAGTTGAAGATGGATATGTGGAACTAAGTAAACTAAATAAACTCCTGAGTAAAGGAAATGGTTTGGAACTGTTAAGAAATAGCTTACCTGTTGATAAATACTGCAAGCAGTTTAACTTGTAAGATCTAGACTAAAAGTGTTTGCTTACAGCCCTGAAGAATTTACTTTAAACAGAGAACAGCTTACCTCAGTTATATGATGACTCAAGGAAAATACTATCAGATTCTCAAGATGAGGAATTGAAACCACAATCAAATTAAGTCTGACAGACATGAAAGAGAAGAGAATTCTCTCTAGACAATGTTGTAAATACATGCTTTTGGGAATAAGGAGATTATATTTTACCAGGTGTTTCAAAATCTTTAAACTTAACTTCTACAAAAGTAGTTTGGTTTATCCAACTTTATTTTCATTTCTTTTGCATAATACACTTTTTAATTCTTAAAACTGAATCTGCAGCATTGCATGTTTTTGCTTCAATGAAAGACAAGGGAATCAAGGGACCAACAGGCAGCTGAGACTTCAACCCGGCACAAAGGGCTGACCGATTTCCTCTTGAATACTATGTTCCGATGTCGAATAAACATGACATTAGCAACATATACCTTCTGAATACATCACTGATCCAGCTCACCTTTAACATTTCATTCCTGTTTGAATTGATTAATTGAATAGGAAATCCCCTGCTATTGTGATGGCATTTTTATCGATATCTCCAATGAAATAGTCTGGGTGTCTGGACTACTCCAGGAATATTATTCCTATGTTACCTGCAATACTCCAGTCTTGCCATCTGGCTTCACTTCATCAATCTCCAATGGCCTCTACTCAGCCAAGAGAGTTTGCATATTGCTCACGCTAAGTCTCACAGTCCTATCAACCCCTAAGCTCCCCAGCTTCTTCTGTCCCATTACAAAAGTTTCAATGTTTGGTTTTCAGATCAGTGTAGTTAACTTCCTGTGACCCAATGATTACTCAATCTTTACCCGCGTTCTCATTTCCTAACCCATTGGAAGTAGACTTCTCCTTCCCATTTTCCCCTCTCATTTTGTCACTGATTCTTTGAGATGTGTTTCCTCTGTCTGTCAACATCCTCTCTTGTTCTCTAATTTCCTCCTTTTTAGTCTATCACTCTCCACTGTTGTCCCCTTTCCCCGCAAAGCATTCATATACTGCCTTCAAGGAATGAGATTACTATTAGGGCAGCACGGTGGCTCAGTGGTTAGCACTGCTGCCTCACAGCACCAGGTTCGATTCCAGCCTTGGGTGACTGTCTGTGTGGAGTTTGCACATTCCCCCCGTGTCTGTGTGGGTTTCCTCCCACAGTCCAAAGATATGCAGGTCAGGTGAATTGGCCATGCTAAATTGCCCACAGTACATTAGTCAGAGGGAAATGGGTCTGGGTGGGTTGCTGTTTGGAGGGTCGGTGTGGACTGGTTGGGCCGAAGGGCCTGTTTCCACACTATAGGGAATCTAATCATCTAATCTGGTACTAGTTGGTTTCATCTGAGAAAGAATGACACTCTTTCATGGAGTTCTGGAGATGTGGCATCCCTTTCAAGGCTGGCATTTAATGTGGCTCTTGAGAGGATGGAAGTGAACCATCTTCTTAAATGATTGGTGACAGATTGAAGCAACAGAATGGTTTACTAGGCAGTTGAGAGTCAAACATGTTGGCATGGAGTCACATGGCTAGGCTGGATAAGGATGGCAATCTTCATTTGGTAAAGGATTTTGGTCACCCAGTAAGGTTCTTATGGCAATTTGATGGCTTCATAGTCACTTTTTACAGATATCAGCACTTTATCTGTGGAGATAGTGGCATAATGGCTATATCACTGGACTCATATTCCAGGCATTACACTGGCAATCTTGGGTCAAACTCTTCCACATTAGCTGATAGGATTGAAGATGATGTTTTTGGAAAACATAAGCTCCTGAGGAGATTTTACTGCCTGATCATAGAGTTACAGAAAAAAAGACCCTTTGGCCAATTAAATCCATGTCATTCAAAAATAGCTTCTGAAATATTCTACTCCCATTTTCCACAATGAGGCCCACAGCATTATTAGACTTGGCATCACAAATGCACATCTAAATACTTCTTAAGTATTAAGAGGAGTTTATAACCCTTACAAGAAGTGAGTTCTAGATTCCCTCCACCCTCTGGGTGAAAAACATATTACTCACATCCCCTCTAACCCTCCTGCTCCTTTCCTTAAATGTATATCCCCTGGTAATTGATTCCTCCAGCAAGGGGAAAAGTTCCTTCCTGTCTAACTTGTAAATGCGCCTCATAATTTTATGCGTTGCAATCATGTTCCCTCTCAATCTTCTCTGCTCCAAGAAAAACAGCCACAATCTGTCCAATCTCTCTTCATAACAGAAACTCTCCAGCTCAGGCAGATCCTGATAAATCTCCTCTGCACCCTCTCTAATATAATCACATCCTTCTTATAATACGGATTCCAGCACTGCACACTAACGTCCTGCCTTCTGGAAGAGATTTGAACAAGGGGATACAGCTTCAGGACACGGTCTCCTATTTAAAATGATCATAAGAATTCTTTTTCTCTCAGAAGGTCATGAGTGCGAGCAATTCATTTCCTCCGGAAGCAATGGGGATGGGAGGTCAATGAATGTGGTGGACGTAGATTCTTGACTGATAAGGGAGTCAAAGGATATGGGAGTAGACAAAGGAAGTAGACTTGAGAACAAAATTAGATTGGCCATGATCTTGCTAGATGGCAGATTTGAGTTGAGGTGCTATACAGCTGTTTCTTGCGTATTTGCGTATGTTTCCAGACAATGTTTGACCCCAAATTTTAAATCCTAAGTTGCCACTATGAGATCAGAACTCAGGTTTTCTCGATTATTAGTCTATGATTCTGGACTGCAAGTGTGCTGTGTGACAGCTGAGTATGAGACTGGGCGAGTTCTACCTTTTTTTTAATAAATGGTGCAAACTTTAGTTCTGGTACAGCTCTATTAAAGATGAAAGATTTTGTGATTATCCCATTATAACGAGCAACATTTTGAAAGCCCAATTCCCACTTTCTTATGAATGATGAGGTAACATTTCCTTTCTCCCCAACCCTCTGCGTAAATAGGAAAATTCCTGAGGCATACACATGGTCACTTCAATACACACAGGTTTCCATTCTTTCTTCTTTCTTTAATCCAAAAATATTTCTGTGAACTTATTGTTATTTCCTTTCCTCATCTTTTTATGTATGTATTGTTTCACACAGGATGCCTATACATCCAGAAGAAATATTGGAAAACCCTCCGAAAGTTGGTGCTCCGAAATTAGTGTTACGATTTTACAGAGGAATGAGAACGTTAACATGAACATCCTGAACATTTTCTTATTAATGTTATTCTCTGGTTGAATTGACAAGTGCTGACATTGTTGTATTTAGCAGCTACACACACAGAGGGTTAACTCAATCAAGCAGAGGAAAATTAATAGACAATGTATTTCCTTTTACTTTTTTCTGGACAATGGAGGAGAACAATGTGGCATCACAGGAACTGAAGACATGGAATTGTCAGTGCAGTTTCCAAACTCACATTCTGCTATCCTTCTATTATTGGCAGGTCTCACTTCTCTAGTTTGTAGATTTTTGTCTTCCTAACCACCCCTTCCTTACACTGCTCCCTCACCCCCCCCACCCCCACTTACTTACTCCCCTGTCAACACTTGCTCATTTCTTTCAAGAGGCCACTGAGTTCTGATAACCTCCCATCCTCCAGCAGCAGCAGGCCAGAGCTGAATATGGCAGCAACCAGCAGTCAGACCACGTGAGAGCTTCCTGTGTTAGTCTGCTGTGGACATCCTTTGGAGAGAGACTGTGATGTTTGTCTTTCTGACTTTGCTTTTACATTTTCTGACCTATGGTTGTACTGTGTATAGCTGTAATGTAATGGAACTAGGGTTATACTGCGTATGGCTGTAACATAACTGACCTACGGCTATACTGTGTATAGCTATAATGTAAGTGATCGAGGGTTATACTGCATATAGCTGTTATGTAACTGAACCATGGCTGTACTGTGTATAACTGTAATGTAACTGAGCCATGGTTATGCTGTATAAGGTGTAATGTAACTGACCCATGGTTATACTGTGTATAGCTGTAATATAACTGTCCTGGGTTCTACTGTGTACAGCTGTAATGTACCTGACCTAGTGAATAGCTGTAATGTAACTGAACCATGGTCGTACTGCGTATAGCAATAATGTAACTGACCTAGAGTTATACGGTGTATAACTGTAACATAATTGACCGAGGGTTATACTGTGTATACCTGTAATGTAACTGACCCATGGTTTTACTGTAGCTAGCTGTAATGTAACTGACCTGTGGTTATACTCTGTATAGCTGTAATGTAACGGACCTGTGGTTATAATGTTTACAGCTATAATGTCACAACCTAGTGTTATACTATGTAATGTAACTGACCTATGCTAATACTGTGTATAGCTGTAATGTAACTGACCTAATGGTTATACTATGTATAGCTGGAAGGTAACTGACCCATGGTTATACTGTGTACAGCTGTAATGTAACTGTCCTATGCTTATAATGTGTATAGCTGTGATGTAAATGACCTGTGCTTACACTGTGTACAGCTGTAAAGTACCTGACTCATGGTTATACTGTGAACAGCTAACTGACCCAGTTATACTCTGTATCGGTGTAATGTAACTGACCAAGCGTTATACTGTGCATAGCTCTAATGTAAATGACCTATGCTTATACTGTGTATAGCTGTAATGTAACTGACCCAAGGTTATACTGTGTATAGCTGTAATGTAACTGACCCAAGGTTATACTGTGTATAGCTGTAATGTAACTGACCCATGGTTATACTGTGTATAGCTGTAATGTAACTGACCCATGGTTATACTGTGTATAGCTGTAATGTAACTGACCCAAGGTTATACTGTGTACAGCTGTAATGTAACTGTCCTATGCTTATCATGTGTATAGCTGTGATGTAAATGACCTGTGCTTACACTGTGTACAACTGTAAAGTACCTGACCCATGGTTATACTGTGCACAGCTAACTGACCCAGAGTTATATCTGTATCGGTGTAATGTAACTGACCTATAGTTATACTGTATACAGCTTTAATGTAACTGACGCATGGTGATATTGTGTATAGCTGTAATGTAAGTGTCCTATGGTTCTACTGTGTTGGGCTGTATTGTAGCTGACCCATGGTTATACTGTGTACTGTATAGCTGGAATGTAACTGACCCATGGTTACACAGTGTATAGCTGGAATGTAACTGACCCATGGTTATATAGTGTATAGCTGGAATTGACCTTGGGTTATACTGTGTATAGCTGTAATGTAACTGACCCATGGTTACACTGCATATAGCTGGAATGTAACTGATCCATATTATACTGTGTATAGCTGGAATGTAACTGACCCATGGTTATACTGTGTATAGCAGTAATTGACCATGGGTTATACTGTGTATAGCTGTAATGTAACTGACATATGGTTTTACTGTAACTAGCTGTAATGTAACTGGCCTATGCTTACATTGTGTAAAGCAGTAATTTAACTTACCTAGGATTATACTATTTATACCTGGAGTGTAACTGACCCATGGTTATACTGCGTACAGCTACAATGTAAATGGCCCATGTTATACTGTGTTTAACTATAAAGTGATTGACCGATAGTTATCCCTTGTATAGCTGCAATGCAGTCCAGAGTGTGGTTCTGCAAAAGCACCGCGGGTTGGACAGCATCCAAGGAGCAGGAAAATCGATGTGTCAGGCATAAGGCCTTCCACAGGAATGATGAGAATGTAACTGACCTAAAGTTCTCCCGTTTATAGCTGTAATGGAACTGACCTATGCTTATACTGTGTGTAGCTGTAATGTAACTGACCTAGGCTTATACTGTGTTTAGCTGTAATGGAACTGACCTATGCTTATACTGTGTGTAGCTGTAATGTAACTGAACAATGCTTATACTGTGTGTGTAGCTGTATTGGAACTGAACAATGCTTATACTGTGTTTAGCTGTAATGGAACTGAACAATGCTTATACTGTGTTTAGCTGTAATGGAACTGACCTATGGTTATACTGTGTTTAGCTGTAATGTAACTGAACTATGCTTATACTGTGTTTAGCTGTAATGGAACTGAACAATGCTTATACTGTGTTTAGCTGTAATGTAACTGAGCTATGCTTATACTGTGTTTAGCTGTAATGGAACTGAGCTATGCTTATACTGTGTTTAGCTGTAATGTAACTGAACAATGCTTATACTGTGTTTAGCTGTAATGGAACTGAACAATGCTTATACTGTGTTTAGCTGTAATGGAACTGACCTATGGTTAAACTGTGTTTAGCTGTAATGTAACTGAACTATGCTTATACTGTGTTTAGCTGTAATGGAACTGAACAATGCTTATACTGTGTTTAGCTGTAATGTAACTGAGCTATGCTTATACTGTGTTTAGCTGTAATGGAACTGAGCTATGCTTATACTGTGTTTAGCTGTAATGTAACTGAACAATGCTTATACTGTGTTTAGCTGTAATGGAACTGAACAATGCTTATACTGTGTTTAGCTGTATTGGAACTGACCTATGCTTATACTGTGTTTAGCTGTATTGGAACTGACCTATGGTTATACTATGTTTAGCTGTATTGGAACTGACCTATGGTTATACTGTGTTTAGCTGTAATGGAACTGACCTATGCTTATACTATGTTTAGCTGTATTGGAACTGACCTATGGTTATACTGTGTTTAGCTGTATTGGAACTGACCTATGGTTATACTGTGTTTAGCTGTAATGGAACTGACCTATGCTTATACTATGTTTAGCTGTATTGGAACTGACCTATGGTTATACTGTGTTTAGCTGTAATGGAACTGAACAATGCTTATACTGTGTGCAGCTGTAATATAACTGAATTTTGATTATACTGTGTTTAGCTGAAATGTAACTGAACAATGCTTATACTGTGTTTAGCTGAAATGGAACTGAACAATGCTTATATTGTGTGTAGCTGTAATGTAACTGACCCAGGGCTATACTGTGTATAGCTGCCATGTAACTTTTTGTTCATTTCTCTCATCTGTAATTAAGGGTTGTACTTAGGTACACTGAACCTAAGATGACGCCATGCGTTGGTGACATTATTGCACTATAACTAAAGAAGCTATTCTGAGTTACCTTTGTACCTAAGGTGGCACCATAAGTGGTGACTTGTAAACATTTCACTGCACTCAGTTGAGTACGTGACAATAAAGTGTATTAAGTTCAATTCAATGTAATTCAATTGTTACCTTCTGCTCATGCCACTTCCAACAATCAGAGACATTTCTGCTTCAGGCTAAAGGGAGATCTTGCACTTATATAGCACCCTTCATAATCTCTGGATGTCCCAAAGGCCTTTCCAATCTTTCTGCAGTGTAGAGACATTTGGCAGGTTACTTGTGTTTGCACGGCCCCACAATCAGCAATGAGCCATTGTAAGGAGTGAGTTATAAATGGAATGTGTGATTTTGCATCTCCCCACTTCAGAATGCAGCGGAGGTGGGATCAATGAGAATTTTTAAGGCAGAGGTAGCTACAATTTTGTGAAGCAGGGGCATAAACAGTTATTGGGGGATTGATGAGAATGTGGAGTTTGAAACGCAAACAGATCAGCCATGATCTTACTTATGTAACAGGCTGGGCAAGAGGGGCCAAATGCTGTACCTCAGCTCCAAAGTCATACGTTTGTAAATCCAGCTGAACTGAATCTGCATGTTACCATGCTGTCAGTTGGCGGTCTCTTGGCTCTTCAAGTATAGAGCTTGCTTGATCTCGAGTGGTAGAGGAAAACCACTTCTTGGTCTGACTATAAGAGTTTTCTTTCTTAAACAAGACGTAGTGTGTTGTGTGTTAGTTACAGGTTCCTTTGATATAATGGAACATTATTACAGAGCCACTAAAGAGGACCTGGATGTTGGCCTCACATCTCTGAAATCCAAGGCGGGTGATGTCAATGGTATTCCTCAGTATTGATCCTTTCCAATCCTTTTACACACATACATAACACCAATGATAAGATCTGGTTTCAGTGGGAAAATAGCAATTAAACAGTCTATATTCATTGTCATTGTTCCACAGAAGCTTACAATAACCTCTGGAGTTCATTAACGTTGATGAAAATGTGTAACTCCAAGAATTTTTGTCAGTAGTTTTGCACTTTTCTAAGAAGTGCCTTGCTAATGTCCCTTTCAGGTTGAATACAATGGAAAATCTAGAACCTGACATTTGGAAAATGAACCGGGGTGACGTTACAGACTTATTTAATAAGGGGTACCTGGGTTTGTAATGGCACACCCCACGTGGCGCTACAAAGGTTACAGGACCTGGGAACATTCAAGTAATAAGACTGAAGACACATGCTCCAGAACTTGCTGCATCCCTCGTCAAGCTGTTCCAGTACAGGTACAACATTGGCATCGACCTAACAAAGTGGAAATGCACCTGGGTATGTCCCGTACACAGAAAGCTTCACAAACACGACATGGCCTCATCAGTCAAATCTCAATCATCAGTAAAGTGATGGAAGGTGCTAGCAAGCAGCATTGTTTAGCAATAATCTTGCTCGGTAACACTCAGTTTGAGTTCTGCCAGGCCCGCTCCTTGAGTATTGTCTGCAGTTTTGGTCTGCTAGTCTGAGGAAAGACATTCTTGCTATTGAAGGAGTCCAGCCAAGGTTCATCAGATTGATTCCCGGGATGGTGGACTGACACATGAAGAAAGACTGGATCAACTGGGCTTGTAGTCACTGGAATTTAGAAGATTAAGGAGGCAATGTCATAGAAACATATAAAATCCTGATGGGTCTGGATGGGATGGTTGTAAGAAGACTGTTCCTGATGTTGGGGAAGTGCAGAGCTTGGGGGTCACAGTCTACGAATAAGGGGTAAGCCATTCAGGACTGAGATGAGGAAGAATTTCTTCCCTCAGAGAGTTGTGAACCAGTGGAATTCCCTCCCACAGGAAGCTGTTAGAACCAGTTTGTTAGATATATCTAAAAGGGAGCTGGACATGGTCCATGTGGCTAAAGGGATCAAGGGGTATGGAGTGAAAGTGGGAAAGAGATACTGAGATTTCATGATCAGCCGTGACCGTATTGAAAATGGTGCAGCAGGCTCGAAGGGCCAAATGGCCTACTCCTACAACCTATATTCTGTGTTTCTATGTTTCATGGCCTCATTACAGCCTTAGTTCAAAAATGGACAAAAGACCTGAGTTCCAGAGGTGAAGTGAGAGCAACTGCCTTTGACATCAAGGCCACAGTTGACTGAGTGTTGCATCATGGAACCCTGACAAAGCTGGAATCATTGGGATTCTTACCTGGGGGTTCAGTTTTTGGAGGTCAGCCATTCATTCAGTATTACTGTGTCCTTAAGGAAATCCTTCCTTCGTGGCATTCCGAGACCATCTACTCCACGTGGATTGCAGTGGTTCAAGACAGCAGTTCAACATCACCTTCTCAAGTGCAAATAGGAATGGATAATAACTGCTGTTCCAGGCAGTGGCATTCACTGCCCATGAGTGGGATTTGTAACATCCATCTGAGATGTTGGGTGGGACATCAATGTTGGATGTCCCACCCAACATTGCACTAACATGCACTAACGTCCACGTGCTCAAATATTCAGACTGGGGCTTGAAACCATGGTCATTACCATGGAGGCAAACATATTACTAAGGGACAGATGACTTCAGTCTTCAGATGGTATTTCATTATATTATTTACATTGAAATATGTGTCTGTGGATTTCCTGAGAATTTAGAATAAAAGAAGATTCCCCACCGTGTGGAAACAGACCCTTCAGTCCAACAGGTCCACACCAACCCTCTGGAGAGTAACCCACCCAGACCCATTCTCCTACCCTAATGACTAATGCACCTAACCTAGGCATCCCTGAACACTATGGGCAATTTAGTATGGCTAATTCATCTAAACTGCACATCTTTGGATTGTGGGAGGAAACTCATGCAGACACAGGGAGAATGTGCAAACTCCACACAGACAACAGCCGAGGCTGGAATTGAATCTAGGTCCCTGGCGCTGAGGGACAGCAGTGCTAAACACTGAGCCACCATGCTGCCTCGAAGTTTAGAGAACAATGTCAAAGCATGCACCCTACAGAATCATAGAATCCCTACAGGGTGGAAGTAGGCCATTCAGTCCATAGATCCCATGCTCACCCTTCAAAGGCCACCCCCCCCAGACCTGCCCCACTACCCTATTTTGATAACCCTACATTTCCCATGGTTAATTCACTTAGCCTGCACAGCCTGAGACATTATGGGCAATTTAATATGGTCAAGCCACCTCACCTGCACGTTCGTGGATGGTGAGAGGAAACCCACACAGTCACGCGGAGAATGTACAACCTCGATGCTGATAGTCACCCGAGGCTGGAATTGAACCAAGGTCCCTAGTGCCGTGAGTCGGCTGTGCTAACCACTGAACCACCCTGCTGCCCCAAAACAGACAGGTTGTTGGGACTCATGATGTTTGCTTCTTTCTGCTCCTCCGGTGGTGGTCTGAGACTCTTGATGGGGTTGAAATTGGACTTCAACAGGCATATAATTCCACACCACTGAGCAGCACCACCCAGCCCCTGGGTCATTTCTTCAGAGTTGGGACTGAGGGGTTGACAGGGCTGCTTGTAAGCAATGGATTATTGCTCAGGATTATTGTCTGGTTGTCCTATGGTTAGGGGAAGAGTGTAGCTATCACGAGATGGTTAAACAATTACAGCAAATCCTCTTCCGGATTTCCAAACCACTTGACTGATTGGGGTCAGTCTCCACCGAATAACCCAGTTTAGTAGATTGGCCTGTATTGTACTAAAATGTCCTAGGCGCAGCATAAATGAAACAGTTCGCCAGACTCAGTTCATGGCACGTGTCTCTGAATAAGAAGATTGTGTGCTCGAAATTCATTCCAGAAACTTAAACACAACATCTAGGCTTCCACTCACAGTGCCATACCAAGGATATGTTACGTCATCAGAGGTACATCTTTCAATTGAGAAGTTAAACTAATCTGGCCTCTCACTCATCTGTGAATGACCTTATGGGAGTTGTCCTTGTATTTAACCTCAATTAACATGACTCAAACAGACTGTATATTCATTAACCCATCACTCTTCTTGGGAGCTTGCTGTGCACAAATTTGTTGCTGGGCTTCTAAACCTTACAAGGGGTGATTACACTTCAAAGGTACTCCAATGAGTGTAAAAACTCTTGGGATGTGCTGAGGTCCCAAAAAGTGCTTTGCAAATGCAAATCCTTCTTTCATGTGAAGTACTCCTTCATGTGTTTACACACAATGAGAAGAAGGAGGCAGGAAACTGCTTATGAGATGCAAATGGTGCTTGCAGCTAATGTTGTGAAGATGCGTGCCTGGCAAACAGTTAAGGAATAGCAGCTTTATTCTCATAACAGTAATTTAATGTTTTAACACCAAAGTCAATGAGCCAGTCTGCAGTTTATCAAATCAGCGATGGTATAACTACATTCATACCCAGGTCACACACCCAATCACCTGCTCGCATCCAATCACCTGCTCACATCCAATCACACTGCAATCATATTGGACTGATGTGCTGCTAGTCAGGCACTTCAATACTAATATTCCGCATCTATCTCATCGCTAAAGAAACTATTTTGTTGGTCTATACAGGTCAGTTTTTAAAACTGAAGGGGTCATCTGCAATAACAGATTTGGACGATTCTCGCTAATGCAAGTGTGAGAGGTTTTATTGCACATCATTGTCACGGCTCTAGCTCTGAATGCAGAAATCCCCTGAAGGAGAATGGCTTGTGATGGTACTTCTTCATTTTTCTCTCTACTTCCTCCTGGTTTCTCTGCTGCCAAGAATTCACAGTACCCCCCTCCAAAATACAAACAATTCGAACAGCTGCAGATATGAAAAACACACAAGCCTGTGGTGCTGAGCCCGTGATGGTTTGAAAGACCCTCTGGCATTGACATTTCCAATAGCAATCACACATGGTGAAAAGCAACATAAAGTACCTCCTGGACAAGACTATTGCTCTAAGAGCTTAGGTGGGCCAAATATTCTTCTACATTTGGGCACAAATATCTGCAAATGTATTGACACACAAATGCTAACTTTCTTTCTCTTCACTGCAAACTTTCAGCTTGGTATACTTTATCGCTGGCAATCAGTTCTTTGTTCATTTCAAGCATCAAATGTTATCCCTGGCTCACTTACTAGTCTATGAATATAAAATCTATAGGTTAAACTCTCACCAGAGTCTTAAGCATGTGATCCAATGTAATTTCAGTGCAGTAGTGAAGGAATACTACATGGTGGGAGGTGCCGTGCTTTGGATGAAACATGAACGAGGAGCACAATTGGAACATCGTACAGAAATTCCTGTTGTACAATGACAGAGAATGTTGGAAAAACTCAACAGGTCTGACAGCATCTGTGGAGAGTGAAATAGAATTAACATTTGAGTTCATAACTGACTCAAAATGCTAACCCAGTTTCTCTCACCACAGACGGTGCCACACCTGCTGAGTTTCTCCAGCATTCTCTGATTTTGTTTCAGATTTCCAGACTCTGCATTTTGTTTCCCTCTTTCAAGTCCTCATGATATCCAGGTCAATACTTAGCCTTCGACCATCAGCCAGTACAGATCATCTGATAATTAATTTCTTGCTGCTTGTAGCATAGGTCTGTGTGCAAATTAACTGCCATGATTTGCTGATGTACAACTGGAACTAAAACGTTCAAAAAAGTACTTCATTGGCTGCGAAATGCTTTGGAATGCTTTGAGGTGATGGAAAGTGTTGTTTAAATCTATCTTAATGGCTAAATACATCTAGATATTTCTTCATTGTGATAGAATTGACCTCTTAACATCACCAACAGGAGTGACGCACTTGGACTGTGCTCCTCCCATCCTGCAGAAGTGCCATTGCACATTACCGCTTCATGCCCTAATATCAAAGGAAGCTAAAGGATGCCAAACCTGGGATAACAAATTGAAAACCATTCTGTAAATGTGCTGCAGCCTTTAAGTTTGGCTAAGTTATCTCTTCTACCTCTGAAAGCTGTCAATGCCAGACCTTAAATTAGATTTTAAACAGACAAGGAAATCTATTCAGTACAACATGACCAAGTTAACAGTAATGTATGTTGTTATGAAAATATGTCATCCAAAATATTAATATATAATACCATTGACTCGGTATAAAATGTATATCTTGAACTTTTTGTAAAGGACATTGATCAAAACAAAAGACACTTGTTACAGCATAAGACCATAAAGTGCAGGAGCAGATGTAGGCCATTTGGCCCATTGAATCTGCTCCATCATTCAATGAGATTATGGTGGAGGTGCTAATCCATAACTCCACTTTCCTGCTTTATTCCTCTAACACTTGACCCTTACTGAGTTAAAATCTTTCTGTCCCAGCCTTGAATATTCTAAAGGAGCCAGCCTCAAAATCTGTCTGTTGTAGAGAATTCCACAGATTCACTCACTACCCTTTGAGTGAAGAAATCTCTCCTCATCTCTTTTTTTACATGGGTGACCCATTATTCTATGCCCCTTTGGTCCCAGATTCTCCCACAAGGGGAAACAACTTTTCGAATGCATCCGGTTAGGTCCCATAAGAATCTCACATATTTCAATAAACTTTCCTCTCAATATCCTAAATTCCAGTAAGTACAAGCCCAATCTACTGAGCCTCTCTCATAAGAAAATCCCTCCACACTAAGAATGGACCTAGTGAACATTTTAGTTTCATAGTATTAGAAGCAGGAGTAGGCCATTTGGCCTGTCAAGCCTGCTCCACCATTCAGTAAGACCATGGCTGGTCTATCTATCGTCTCAGCTCCTCCTACCTGCATAACCTCCATGACCCATAATTCACCTGGCTCTAACTGTGTCTTGAATATATTTAAGTATTCCAGTTTAAGTACTGCTTTCTTTGGCAGAAAATTCCATAGATTCACGACTCTCTGGGAAAAGCAGTTCCTCTTCATTTCTGTCCTAAATCTACTCCCCCTAACCTTCAGATCATGTCCCCTAGTCCTAGTCTCCCCCACCAGCAGAAACAACTTGCCTGCCTCTATCTTATCTGCCCGTTCTTTAATTTTATATGTTTCTATAAGATCCCCTCCCAATTTTCTAAATTCTAGTGAGTACAGTCCCAGGTGGCTCAACCTCTCCTCACAGGGTAACCCCCTCATCTCCGGAAGCAACTTGGTGAACCTCCTATGCACCACCTCCAAAGCTAGTATTTCCTTCCTCAAGTAAGGAGACCACAACTGAGCACAATACTCCAGGTGCAGCCTCACCAACACTTTGTACAATTGCAGCAGAACCTCCCTGCTCTGAAGTTCAATTCTTCTCGCAATGAAAGCCAACATTCTGTTTGCCTTCCTGATTAACTTTTAGCGATTCATGTACAAGCACTCCTAAGTCCCTTTCCACAACAGCATGCTGCAGTCTTTCATCATTTGTATAATACTCTGACCTACTATTTTTACTCCCAAAGTGGATAATCTCACATTTACCAACATTGTACTCCGTCTGCCCGACCCTTGCCCACTAACTTAACCAATCTCAACTCTCTGCAGACTCTTCGCATCCTCTACACATTTTGCCTTTCCACACTGTGGATTACTTCTAATGCCAATATATCCTTCCTTAGGAGAAGACCAAATTTATTTACAGTTCACAGGTGTGGTCCAGCTAATTACAGGTGTGGTCTTACTAGATACAGGTGTGGTCTAGCTAGTTACAGGTGTGGTCTAGCTAGGTACAGGTGTGGTCTAACTAGCTATTTGTATGCTTTAATAAGAGTTTCCTATTTTTAAATGTCACTTCATTTCAATTAAAGGCCAACAGTTCATTTGCCTTCCTTGTTACCAACTGAATTTGGATGATTCATTTTGTGATTCATATACTTGGAACCCCAAATCCCACTGTGCTGCAGCTTTCTGCAGTCTTTCTCCATTTAAATACTATTCATCTCCTCTACTCTTCCTGTCAAAGTGCATAACTTCTCATTCTCCCACATTATCGAAAATAGAACATCAATCTGTACACACAAGAACGGACCCTTTAGCCCATGGTGTTGTGCCGAATTTGATGCCAAATTGAACTCATCCCTTCTTCCTGCCCTTGGTCCATATCCCTCCATTCCTTGCATATTCATGGGCTTGTCTAAAAGTCTCTTAAATGCCCCTATCGTATCTACCTTTGGCAGCACATTCCACACTCCTACCATTCTCTTTATAAAAAACTTGCCCCTCACATCTCCTTTGAATATTCCACTTCTCTCCTTAAATGCATGCCCCCTAGTTTTGGGCTTTTTAACTCTAGGAAAAAGTTTCTGACCATCAACCCTATCTATGCATCTCATAATTTTATACACTTCTATCAAGTCTCCCCTCAGCATCTGCCGCTCCAGAGAAACCAACCTGAGTTTTTCTAGCCTCTCCTTATAGCCCATACCTTCTAATCCAGGCAGCATACCGGTAAACCTCTTCTGCTCCCTCTCCAAAGCCTCCACATCCTTCCTGTAATGTGGTGACCAGAATTGAACACAATACACCAAGTGTGGCCTAACCAAGTCTCACAAAGGTGCAACATAACACCCTGACATATGTACTCAATTCCCCTACCAATAAAGTTAAGCAAGCATGCCATACGCCTTCTTTACCACCTTTTCTACTTACGTGGCCACTTTCTGGGAGCTGTGGTCTTGAACTCCAAGATTCCTCTGTATATCAATGCTGTTCAGGGTTCTGCCATTAACTGTATACCTGATCTCCCAACGTGCATCACCTCACACATGTCAAGATTAAACTCTATCTGCCATTTCTGTGCCCATTTCCACAACTGATCTATCCCTCTATAACCTTTGACAATCATTACTATCCACAACTTCACCGATCTTTGTATCGGTGCAAACTTATTAACGCAGCCATCTATGTTTATATACATATTATAAACAGCAGAGGTCCGAGTACGGATCCCTGTGGGACACTAATAGTCACGGGCCTCTAGCCTGAAAATCACCCTTCCACCATACCCTCTGTCTTGTATGGGCAAGTCAATTCTGAATCCATATACCCAAGTCACCGTGGGTCCCATGCATCTCAATCTTCTGGATGAGGAGAAAGTGAGGACTGCGGATGCTGGAGATCAGAGCTGAAAAATGTGTTGCTGGAAAAGCGCAGCAGGTCAGGCAGCATCAAAGGAGCAGGAGAATCGATGTTTCGGGCATAAGCCCTTCTTTTGGATGAGCCTACCATGAGGAATTTGGCGAAAGCCTTACTAAAATCCATGTAGACATCCACCGCTCTACCCTTTTCAATCACCTTTATCACACTGCTGCCTCACTGCTGGACCTGGGTTCGAGTCCAGCCTCTGGCAACTCTCTGTGTGGAGTTTGCACATTCTCCCCGTGTCTGCGTGGATTTCCTCCGAGTGCTCTGGTTTCCTCCTACAGTCCAAAGATGTGCAGGTTCGGGTGGATTGGCCATGCTAAATTGCCCATTGTGTGTCAGCCAGGTGCATTAGTTAGGGGAAATGTAAAGTAATAGGGTAGGAGAATGTGTCTGGGTGGAATACTCTTCAGAGGTTCAGTGTGTACTTATTGGACCAAATGGCCTGTTTCCACACTGTAGGGATTCTATGATTCTATCCTCAAGAAATTTAATTATATTTGTAAGACCTAACTTCCCCTGCACAAAGCCATACTGACTGTCCCTAATTAGACCATGCTTTTCCAAATGTGCAGAAATCCAATTCCTTAGAATTCTCTCCAATGGCTTCCTAATCACTGATGTACAACTCACTGGTCTATAGATCCTGGATTATCCTTGGTACCTCCTAGAGCAGAGGAACATTCACTACGTGGGAGCGGCACGGTGGCACAGTGGTTAGCACTGCTGCCTCACAGCACCAGGGACCCGGGTTCAATTCCCGCCTCAGGCGACTGACTGTGTGGAGTTTGCACGTTCTCCCCGTGTCTGCGTGGGTTTCCTCCGGGTGCTCCGGTTTCCTCCCACAGTCCAAAGATGTGCAGGTCAGGTGAATTGGCCATGCTAAATTGCCCTTAGTGTTAGGTAAGGGGTAGATGTAGGGGTATGGGTGGGTTGCGCTTCGGCGGGGCGGTGTGGACTTGTTGGGCCGAAGGGCCTGTTTCCACACTGTAAGTAATCTAATCTAATCTAATCTAAACGTGCCAGTCCTCCGGGACCTCTCTGGTGACTAACGAGGATACAAAGACCTTGGTTAAGGCCCCAGCAATCTCCTCTCTAGCCTCTCTCGATTACCTGAGGTAGATGCAATCAGACCCTGGGGACTTATTCACCTTAATGATTATCAAGAGACCCAACACCACTTCTTTCTTGATCTTCAAATGCCATAGCATATTAGCATGCTCCACACAAATCTCACTATCCTCCATGTCCTTCTCCTGGGTGAATACTGTCACAAAGTACTCGTTTAGGATCTTACCCACACCTTCTGCTTCCAAGCACAGTTTCCCTCCTTTATCCTTGAGTAGGCCCATCTTCTCCCCAGTTATCTGCTTGTTTTTTATCGAGCGTGGTTTACAATCCAAAGTTATTACTCCCACTAGTTTACTTCATCTGTTTTTCACTAGAAAGGCCCAGTTATGGAATCATAGAGCCATAGTTTTGTTGAGGCCCAGAGTTGGTTCAGTCAGTAGCTGCCTTTCGTTCGCAATTTTATTAATTCCACAAATTAAGTGAGCCCTTAACACTTCTGAAAATGCTGACCCATACTCACAGTGTTCCACCAGGTTCTAGTCAAGAACTCAATAACTGGTTCCCCAGAAACTTTATTTGCAACGTTAAACCTGGAACATTGCAATATAACATATGTTTTTTTTTCATTCACTCATGGGATCTAGGTATCACAATCTGGCCAGCATTTATTACCCATCCATAGTTGCCTTGGTGAGTTGCCTTGTGTGTCTATGCATTTCTTAGTGGATGTTGGCAACACTGGTGGTCCAGCATTTATTGCCTATTCCTAATTGCCATGAGAACACGGCGGTAAGCTGCCTTCTTGAACTATTACAATTCCTGGGGTGTAAGAAAAACCAGTGCAAAATCATGCAGTTTCCATGATTTTGACCCAATGACACTAAAAATAACAATGGTATATTTCCAAGTCAGAATGGTGTGTGATTTGGAGGGGAACTTGCAGGTGGTGGTGCCCTCATCTACCTGTTGTTCTTGCCTTTCTTCGTGGTACAGGTTGTGGTTTTGGAAAGTGTGTTGAGGAACCAGGATAAGTTATTGCAGTGCATCTTGTAAGTGGTACACATTACTGATATGTGCATTGGTCCTGAAGGAAGTGAATCATAGAATCATAGAATCACTACAGTGTGGAAACAGGCCATTTTGGCCCAACAAGTCCACACTGACCGTCCGAAGAGTATTCCACACAGACCCATTCCCCTACCCTATTACTCTACATTTACCCTTGACTAATTGCACTTAACCTACACATCCCTGAATACTAGGGGCAATTTAACATGGCCAGTTCACCTAACCTGCAAATCTTTGGATTGTGGGACGAAACTAGAGCAGCCGGAGGAATCTCACACAGACACAGGGAGAATGTGCAAACTTCACACAGACAGTCTCCCAAGGCTGGAACCAAACCCAGATCTCTGGCGTGGTGAGGTAGCAGTGCTAATTACTCATATGAACTGCTTTGTCCTGGATGATGTTAAGCTTCTTGAGTGCTGTTCGAACTGCTCTCTTTCAGGCAAGTGAGAAGTATTCAATCATACTCCTGATATGTGCCTTCTAGATGATGGACTGAATTTGGGAAGTTAAGAGGTATGCTATTTGCTGGAGGATTCCTAGTTTCTGAACTGCTCTTGTAGCCACTGTGTTTACGAGCCTAGTCTAGTTCAGTCTCTCATTAATGGTAACCTCTGGGATGCTGAAAGTGGGAGATTTAGTCATGGGAATGCCATTCAATGTCAAATGCCAATGGTTTGATTCTCTCTTGTTGGAGCAGGTTATTGCTGAGCAGGTGCTGCTTGATAGCACTGTTGATGATACCTTCTATCACTTTATTGATGATCGGGAGTAGACTAATGGGACGGTAATTGGGTCGGTTGGATATGTCCTGCTTTTAAGTACAGGAGATACCTGGGCAATTAGCCATATTGCCAGATAGATGCCAGCATTGTAACCA
Source organism: Chiloscyllium punctatum (assembly GCF_047496795.1). Taxonomy (NCBI): domain Eukaryota; kingdom Metazoa; phylum Chordata; class Chondrichthyes; order Orectolobiformes; family Hemiscylliidae; genus Chiloscyllium; species Chiloscyllium punctatum. The sequence goes on from NC_092751.1 coordinate 82,587,361, forward strand.
TACTGGAACAGCTTAGAATAAGGAAAGGAATCGGTTCATTTCTTTTAACTCAGTTATAACAATGGGTCACATTTTCTGAGGACTGACAATCTAATGAATATTTTCATTCCATTCCTCCATTTTTGTGCACAAAAGAACTCCATATTTCTGACAGTAGGTTCTAATCAGGGCCACATCAGAAATGCATGTGTCAGAAATGCAGAGTTATTGGGTGAGGAAAAACTACCCCCCCCCCCCCCACTTTCTCACAACCATGAGCTGCTGTATTCTGTAATGTAATAGTATATAAGCACAGATAGCCACTTTGACATCTGTTGTCAAGGCATAAATACGTAAGGAATGTGTAAGGTTCCAATGCTAGGATGGGTAGTGGTTATATGGATAGAAGGCTAGCGTGTCATAAAGTAGGATGCCAAGTGGGTAGTGGACTGGGAGCTGGAACCACGGTGTCAAGTGAGTACTGTGCCAAGTCAGTCAGGAGCATAGCGCCTGCTGAGTAAAGTGCCAAGTGGATAGGAGTTAGGGTGTCACACATAAGATCATAGAATCCCTCCAGTCATAGAAGCAGGCCATTCAGCCCATTCAGTCCACACAGACCCTCCGAAAAGCATCTCATCCTGTCCCAGCACTTCCCTGCAAACCTGCATTTCGCACGGCTAATCCATCTAGCCTGCACATCACTGAACACTAGGGGTAATTTAGCATGGCCACTCCACCTACCCTGCACATCCTTGGACTATAAGGAGTGGGGTATTAGGTGGGAAGGCTGCAAAGTGGTGAGGGGGTAGGGTGTCATGTGAATAGGGGACAGGGTATCAGGTGGTGAGGGTACAAGGTGGTCAATGCAAGTGCGGTGCCAGGGTCAAAATTGGTCAGGTGAGTGATGAAGTGTTTAGAGGTGGTCAGAGTGAGTGGGAAATAATGAGTCCAGCAACAAGGGGCAGGGGAGGGACTGGGGAGAAGGTCATGTTCCAGAGTTGTGATATAATGTGCAGTTTGGGTTGTGGGATCACGGGAAGTGTGTAAGTTATGGAGGACAATGGGGGTTCAGAGACTTACCAGGATGTCTCCCTGGGTCCACTACTACCAGTATTGCTCATGCCCGTTGGGAGTTCCATTGTAATATAGTGTTGCTTGGAAGAAAGGATGATGACTGCAGGCGTGGAAAGGTACTCACAATGAGTTGACAGCTCTGCCCATCTATTACATGGCTGGCATGAGATTATAGAATCACTACAGTGTGGGAAGAGGCCATTTGGCCCATCGAGTCTGCACCAATTCTCTGAAGAGCATCCTACCCAGACTCAGTCCCCTATAATCCCACACCTCCTATGGCTAATCCACCTAGCTTACACATCCCTAGACACCACGGACAATTTAGCATGGCCAATCCACCTAAACTGCACATCTTTGGACTGTGGGAGGAAACCGGAGCACCCGAAGGACACGGGAAGAACGGACAAACTCTGCACGGACAGTCACCCGAGGGTAGAATCAAAGCCAGGTCCCTGGCGCCGTGAGGTAGCAGTGCTAACCACTGAGCTACCGTACCACCCCACAGTGGTCGTGATGTTACAGCATTCATTTGCATTAGAGCAATCTCATTATTTTACAAGGGATTTGATGGAAATTAGTTTAAGATCACTTAGTTCCTTTTCTCCAATGTCCTCCAGCATGCAGTGACTAGGGTACAAAACTAATAGATGTATACATTTCACATATGAAATCATCATGACTTGATCCTGATCTGTGTCTCAGCCAAGGACTACGGGATTGGAGAAGAAACAGGGAGTTGACGGGGCTGCAAGGAATTGCGTGAATGTTGAATTCACTCGGGAGGTGCACTCTGCCTAATTCACCTATTGATTGTTGGACGGGCCAATAACAGGGCTTTTTATACTGTGAATGGATATGTAATTGAGCAAGAATGCCTTCCATTCAGGGTGGCAGAGTGCAACTCAGGCAGAGTAGCCAAGATTAACAGAATCATAGAATCTCTATAGTGTGGATGCAGGCTATTCAGCCCATTAAGTCACACCAACTGTCCGAACAGCATCCTATCCAAATCCATCCCACTATCCTATCCCTAGACCCCCTGCAGTTCCCATGGAGTTCCATCGAGCCTGCACATCCCTGGACACCATGGGACAATTTAGCATGGTCAATCCACCTAACCTGTACATCTTTAGACTGTGGGAGGAAAGCAGAGCACGTCGAGGAAACAAGCAAAATGTACAAATTCCATACAGACGGTCGCCCAAGGCTGGGATTGAACTCAGGCCCCTGACACTGTGAGAAAGCAGTGCTCACCACTGTGCCAGCACGGATGAAGTAGGACTGGATGGGCTAATGTTGATTCAATGGACCGAATTCCATACTGTATGGATTCTATGGTCTTCTGTGCACCTTATCCTCGACAGACTAACACTAGCCACTGGGCACTTTCTCCATTAAGCACTATACTCACGACTGACTTGGCACAGTATGATGGAAATTGAATTCAATAAATATCCAGAATTATGATTCTAATGATGATCATGAATCCATTGTTGATTGTTGGAAAAACGCATCTGGCTCACCAATGTCCTTTAGAGAGGGAAACTACCATCCTTAGCTGGCCTACATGTGACTCCAGACCCACAGCAATGTGATTGATTCTTAACTGCCCTTTGGACAATTAGGGATGGGCAATAAATACTGCCTAGCCAGTGACACTCTCATCCCGTGACTGATAGATTAAAAAAAACTTGAATAGTGGCCCAGATGGTTTCTATGTACTCTTTCCATCAACGGCCATTAATCAGTGAGTAGGATTGGGACCTGTGGCTGCTTTTACCCCTCCCTTCACCCCAAAGGTGGTAACAACCATCACAGGCTTCTACCCGTGAATCCCAAGACCAGCTCATTGGGCGTTAGCCAGACTGTCTCTTTCTGAGTGAAACTTTAACCCTGTACCTACTAAGCCATTAGGAAACTTGTCGGAATCTAAACGTTACAGAAAAAGTCCATCTTCATAGTTTTGAAGGCTACATTTAAAGAAGTTACATTGTTGGGTTAACTCGCTCTGTTGCTATTCACATCGGGATATCTCATGTATCTTTTAAAATTCCCCAGGCTTATCACAATAGTTTAAATTGCGCCTTTTAAAAAGTGATGTGAATGAATATCACAGACAGATTTTACAGACCTATAAAGGATGGTAGCTGAGCATTGCTGTGTTGTTAACGTATTAGACGATGCACAGAATAATGCTCTAATTAGCCAGCTTCTGTTTTATTTCAAGGGAGCATATGTGCCTTTGTTGAAAATGAGTTATGACTGTTTCTGAGTTGCACAAGATGGCATGTGTATCTATTTAATTGGGAAACAGTTGTGAATAATTCTTTGTTTGAACAGTTAAAACGTCTCTATTAGTAAGTGATGGTAATCAGATTATCGATTGAAATTAACATAAATGAGAGCGACTCTTTTTGACTATTCTATTTGCATTCTGAATTCTTACTGAATTATACCATAACCACTTATAAGCTCCTACTTACTCTTATCATCTGACATGACAGCTAACAAGGAAGGACTGGCATTGATATAACGCCTTTCAAGATGCCTCAAAGCCCTTTGTGACTATTTATGTATTTTTGAAGCTAATGGTGTAGAGAAAGTCAGCAATTAATTTGCGAAGAGCCAGATCAAAGAGCCAAAGAAATTGACAGCAGAGGATACTATTTAGGCCATCGTCAGTCAGCATTAAGTACCCATCCTGACCCTTCTTTCCACCTCTTGGGCTGTAGCCTTGTAAATTAAGGCATTTTGAGTATACATCCAAGTACGTTTTAGAAGTTGTGAGGATTCCTGCCCAAACCATCCTTCCAGGCAATAGCCTCCAGACTCTTAATTGCACAGGAACATAAGAACTGAGAGCAAGAGTAGGCCATTTGGCCCATTGAGCCTGCTCTGCCATTTATTAAGATCATGGTTGATCTTTTCATGGAGCCGGCTCCACTTACCCACCCGCTCACCATAACCCTTAATTCCCTTGTTGTTCAAAAATCCATTTATCTTTGCCTTAAGAGCATTCAACAAGGTAGCCTCAGCTGCTTCACTGGGCAGGGAATTCCACTGATTTTTTCACCCCTTTGGGTGAAGAAGTTCCTCCTCAACTCATTCCTAAATCTGCTCCCCTTTGTTTTAAAGCTAGTTCTAGTTTCACCCTCCAGCTTCTATCTTAGCTATTCCCTTCTGATAATTTTCTGATGCTATAAGATTCTCCTCTTCATCTGCTAAATTCCAATGAGTATAGTCCCAGTCGACTCAATCTCTCCTCATAGATCAGCAAGGCACCCAGACTGAGGGTAATTAGGGAAGGGCAGTAGGTGTTGACCAGAGCAAAGATGACACATGTCATTGATGAATAAAGAATAAATTATCTTGGAATGGCAATTAAATCCCAAACCTTCTAGTGTGAGAGGCAAAACAGGTAAGCTACATCACTGCATATAAGTCAGTAACAAGTCTATGAGTATGGAACTTGACCTTTGTTTCTAAAGTGTAAGGATGAGCATGTCCAATCGCTACGAGCACACCACCCCCATAAAGCATTGTGCATCAATTCGCTCATTAAGACCAAACAGGCAGACATGAGCAACTTTCTCAGCAAATCACAGGCCTTGGCACTGGCCAATCAGTGACTGGCAACCTCTGGTCCTAAGGTCAAGTCCATTTGGGCAGCCAACAGTGAGAGACAAAGTAATTTCTATCCTCCTCTTGGAGGGTAGGGCTTGTGGGGAGAGGGAGTTCATTAAGTTTGGAGGCAAGCATTAGCTCTCAGCAGCTACACCATTCCCCAGCCTTGCAGCCAACTGCCCCCAAATTGCGTCAATCGAAGGTCACCTCCCCACCCAGCAGGTAGGTTGCCATGGTTTCTTAGTTGACAAATTAGCCACCTTTCTTACCCTCTGGGGATTTGGGTGACTGATTGATTGATTGACTGTTGTCACATGTGCCAAGGTACAGTGAAAATTATTGTTTTGCATGCTATATAGATTATTCCACACAAAGTGCAACAGGATAACAGAGCACAGCACAGAATACAGAATACTCAACAGACATAGAGAAGGCGCACAGAGAGAGATCAGAATTAACATTTGAGAGGTTGGTTCAAAATTCTGATGACAGCGGGGAAGAAGCTGGGTCTTGAATCTATTCGTGTGAGTATTCCATCCTTGTTCTGCCCAACAGAAGAGGGCAGAAGAGAGTATAATCGGGGTGGGAAGAGACTTTAATTATATTGGTTGGTTTCCCGAGGCAGTGGGAAGAATAGATGGAGGCAATGGATAGAAGGCTGGTTTACGAGGTGGATGCTCAGGAAGGTGGCAAGTTGAGTCTCTTTCAAATGGTCACTAATTGACTGCATAAGGATATTAATTGATGGAAAATTGGGAAGTCACCTAATGGTGTTCTCGCATACAACTTTGTGAGATGCTGAGAAGGCGGTGAGCTTCTCTCCAGGGCCAACTACCCCCATCATTTCCCACTTTCTCCAGGGAGGGGAAAACCACTGACTTATTTGGTCACAATCTACTCAACAAACTGTTGAACTTTCCCAGATGACTGAATCATTGAAGGCATCGGTCTGTTTTTAGCCAGAGTGTCATTGATCTCTTCATTTAGGTAAGAAGACCAAATTATTCAGGATTTGAAGGTTCCGGTGTTGGACTAGGTGGGCAAAGTTAAAAGTCACAAAACACCAAGTTATAGTGCAACAGGTTTACTTGGAAACACTAGCTTTCGGAACGCAGCTTCTTGATCAGGTGGTTGTGGAGCAGTATCATAAGACACAGAATTTATAGCACCAGGGTTGCAGTGTCATGGAATATAATATTAAACAAATTTAGCTTCAGCCTTTCATCTTTTCAAATGATCATGTTAGCTTCAGTTTCTTCATACGTAAATCCCAAAACTTCTTTTAAAGTTACATTCTCAAGATAGCTTTAACAATAGGTGCCATCTCAGCTCAGATAATGCATTGAAGGTGTGAGGTTAAAGTCTGTCTGCGTCCCAATGTTAGGTCAGACCGATTCTAATTCTAATGTGGGATTTACAGAATCTTACATGGATTTACACAGTTTTTGATCAAACTAAAATGTAATTCTGCAAGTCCAAATTCACCCCACAAACGCATGTGTGTTTGTGTGTGGGTGCGGGGCAGACCGAGTGAAATTATGCATGTAGGACCCTTTGAAGGGAAGCTTTCAGCAAGGATTAAAGGTCATTATGGTGAACTAAGTCAAGCCATCCATCCTGCCCCCAACAATGAATCTGAAGGGCTTTTACCCAAAACGTCGATTCTCCTGCTCTTCGGATGTTGCCTGACCTGCTGTGCTTTTCCAGCACCACACACTTGACTCTGATCTCCAGCATCTGCAGTATTCACTTTCACACCGTCAGCAAGTTGAGGGTTGGATTAGCTGCAAAGGGCATAACTTGTTCTTTTTTATTCAATCACAGGATGAGAGCTTTGTTAGCTCGGCTAACATTTATAGCCCATCCCTTGTGTTCTTGACATAGTTAGAGATCAAAGTGATTCATAATATTTGGATGGGACAAAGATAATCTTAACAACATGGTGCTCAGTGATTAGTATTGCTACCTCACAGCGCCAGGGACCCGGGTTCGATTCCAGTCTCGGTGACTGTGTGGAGTTTGCACATTCTCCCTGTGTCTGCGTGGGTTTCCTCCTGGTGCTCCGATTCCTCCCACAGTTCAAGAGGTGCAGGTTAGGTGGATTGGTCATGCTAAATTGCCCGTAGGGTTCAGGGATGTGTCGGATAGGTAGCTTAACCATGGAAAGGGTCAGGGCATGGTTCTGGGCGGGATGTTCTTCACAGTGTCAGTGTGGACTTGATGGGTCAAATGGCTTGCTTCTGCACTGTCGGGACTGTATGATCTTCTTTGATTCTATGTGCATGCTGTAACATTTTCCTGAACACCAGTAACAATTTCATGCTACAACTCTGCAGAAGAAATTTGAAAAGTGCTTGGATGGTAAAGAGAGCCTGAGACTGAACCACAAGGAATCAAGACAGGTCAATTTTGACGTCCGGGCCTTGGTTTGGGAAGTTCAATTGGCCTCAGAGCAAAGGGGTAAGACAGGCAAAATCAGTCACAAAAGAACAGTGTGGCTAGGGGTACTGTGAAACTCATGGGTGAGAAAGAGATCTAGGTAAAATCAATGACTGCGGACGCTGGAAACCAGAGTCTAGATTAGAGTAGTGCTGGAAAAGCACAGCAGGTCAGGTAGCATCTGAGGAGCAGGAAAATCGACGTTTTGGGCAAAAGCCCTTCATCAGGAATACAGCTGCCTGCAGCTCTGTGGACTAGGAGGAAGTTGGATCTGCAGATGCTGGAGAGTCAGAGTCAAAAAGTGTGGCGTTAGAAAAGCAGAGCAGGTCAGGCAGCATCCGAGGAGCAGGAGAGTCAACGTTTTGGATTTATGCCTGACTCTCCTGCTCCTCGGATGCTGCCTGACCTGCTCTGCTTTTCTAATGCCACACTTTTCGCCTCTGCAGCTCTTTGCCAATCCTTCCTCTTGTTAAAGATCACAGTCCAATCTGAAGTTCATCTTGACGCGGCAGGGTTGCACCTTGGGATCATTTGGCATGGTCATTATCATCAGTATAAATGATGGCAGAAAAAAAAAATCATTCGTGGAATGAAAACAGACCACAGGACATAGGAGCAGAATTTGGCCATTTGGCCCATTGAGTCTGTTCCACCATTCAGTGAGATCATGGCTGAGTTATCGTGCTGATATTGACATGGCTTTTACAGATCAAACGAAAAAACAATCACCACAGTAAATATTTCCTTTATCAAAACGTTGTTATAAAATTGTCAGACATTACTTTGTATGGATGAAAGAAATTAGTTCATTCAAGAAAGTTGAGTTTTTTAAACTTCATTCATAGGATTAAGGTGTCACTGGCTATTTATTGTCCATCCCTAGTTGCCCAGAGGGTAGTTAAGAGTCAACCCCATTGCTGTGGGTCTGGAGTCCCAAGTAGGCCAGACCAGGTAAGGATGACAGTTCCCCTCCCCAACGGACATTGGTGTAACAGATGAGCTTTTCCCCACAATCAGCAATGGATTACTTACAGTGTGGAAACAGGCCCTTCGGCCCAACAAGTCCACACCAACCCGTCGAAGCGCAACCCACCCAGACCCATTCCCCTACATTTACCCGTTAACCTAACACTATGGGTAATTTAGCATGGCCAAATCACCTAACCTGCACATTTTTGGACTGTGGGAGGAAACCGGAGCACCGGGAAGAAACCCACACAGACACGGGGAGAATGCCCAACCTCCACACAGTCAGTTGCCTGAGGCGGGAATTGAACCCGGGTCTCTGGCGCTGTGAGGCAGCAGTGCTAACCACTGTGCTACCGTGCCGCCCATCTAGTGATTCATGGTCATCACTAGACTCTTAATTCCAGATTTTTATTGGATTTCAAATTCCACCGTCTGCCGTGGCAGGATTTGAACCTGGGTCTCCAGAACATTACCTGGGTCTCTGGAGTAACATTCCAGCAATAGACGAGGCCGTCACCTCCCTTTTTGCTCAGCTCATACCTTTGAATACCTTTCCAGGACATTACCAAGCTCCTCCGTCTACAACGCAATACCTGTGTGTTCTATTGCTCATCGCATTCTGTTCAATTCTATGGCAGGAGGGTTTGATTTACTCTGCTGGCATGAAACATGTGGTACTCCATTTACATACAATGCTCTGAATCAGATAGCATTTTGATGCCATCTGGTTTTTTTTTTAAATCCCTCTTGCAGAGAGCAGAGGGAGAGTGTGAACTTGCTGAGGATGTTGGCTACTCATCCAAGAGTATCTACAATATTGTGCAGAAAATGAAAGGTTGGAAGTAGAACGTGGCACCATTCAGTGTCCAGTTTAAGTAGTGAAGGGTCAGTCTTTTGGCCGCATGCACTTGGCACTCAGGGACCCAATCACTGGAAATGAATGGTTGGTGCAACAATTGTGAGCTTTACAATTTCTGGTGGGTCAGGGTCTATGTCGGGCTCACAGAAGTGAATAATAAAAGGTCATCCACTCTAAGAGGTTGATGTGGATGTATTTTGTCAATCACAATGTCCTACAAGTTGGACAGGATTTTACAGAGACGACAAGGATGAGAAATATGGCTTGTTGAGATGAAGCAATTATACTCATTGGGCCCTATTGTGGTCTGCTTGCATCCTGGAATGAGAGGGAAGTACATATTAAGGGATATGAAAGTGGGTGGCATACCTGTTATCGTTGGTGCAGAGGTATTGTCCCGCGTGAATGAGTAGGCGGCACAGAGGGCATGTCAGGTTAGTGAGACAGCATGAGCCTTTATAGGAGGTGGGTACAATAACAGAAACACAGCAAGTATGTAAGGTATTGGAGAGAAGAACCTATATTGGCAGAGTGGGGAAAGTCATTGATCTATTCTCCCATCGTGTTATGCACTCCTTAAGATGCTGGGACTGCTTTGACCCAGATGGCAACCTCAGACTGTTGTGACCTGGTTGTTGTGGCCCTCTGCTGCCCATCCTGGGGGAGGAAATGGTTCAGTATTGGCACCAGCCCATCAGCAGATCGCCAGCATATTGCCAGTATAAGAGGGTGCTGTTTGGCCCTTGTCTACCATGTCCAGGGCAAATGTTCAGCAACTGTGTCGGCCAGCTCCGGACTGACTGCACTTGTCTGGGAGCTTTTGAAGATGGCTCAGGCACAAGGGTTACTGGGAATGTCAGGATGGCTGTCAAGATTAGAGTGGTGCTGGAAAAGCACAGCAGGTCAGGCAGCATCCGAGGAGCAGGACAATCGACATTTCGGGCAGGGTAGCTGCTGAGTGGTGATTGGTTTGGGAATAGAAGGTCAGAAGATTAGGCATGAGAGATGTCATCAGCTAGATAATTAATGAGGCAAGTTTGGTTGGATACTGCGAGCTTCAAGGTGACAAACCCTTCAAAAAACTCAATGCAACGTGGACTTAGCCAAATAAAATCATAAGATGCAGCCACGTTTCCTTACCTGCTGAGTATTTCCAACATTCACTGAGTCCACTTCCGGTTTCCAACAACCACAGTGTTTTGCTTTATTCGGATGTTTCAATCTCAGCCTAAAGCCCATTAAGTTAATGAATGATCAATGACTCTTTGTGTGTTTTCCCCTCTGTGCTCCCTGCAGGGGTCAGTCCACCTTGAGCCAAGCTGACTCCAAGTCTTTTCTCCTTTACTCTGTGTGAAGATTAGTCAGAGTGGATTGCAATCAAGTCAATAATTATCGGAACATTCTTGTGAGAGTCATGGAGAATGACACCAACTAACTTCAATAATTTGCATCATTGTGGTTTACTGCCACTAATTGAAACTAATAAATGGCAGCAATATATCTCCAAGATGGATGTCACTAATATCTTAATAGGATTTGTCCTTACAAATATTTCAAACATATAATGGATAGCAAATAAGTCAACCATTTTTGTTTCTGATGCCATCAGGGATTGGTTGACAAGCCAATACAATTTGCAGATTGACACCATCAAACTTATGAAACATCAATAAAATAAAACATTAAAGTAAATTTTGGCCTTAATCTTAGTTAAAGAAAACAATTGCCTTGTGACGTGCCTTTTGTGAATGCAAAACATTCCACACATATAGCAGGTAATAATAACTCCGAAGTGTAATCACTGTTTTAATGTAGAAGGCACATCAGTCAGTTTACACAGAGGCATTGAAACAAGAGGCAAGATAATCCGTTTCAGTATTGCTGGTTCACAGAATCACTGAATTTTTTCAATGCTGAAAGACAGCACTTGGTTACAGACAAAAAGACTGCAGATGCTGGAATCCAAGGTAGAACACAGCAAGGCAGGCAATCCACCAACTGGATTAATTCTTCCCATTGACCAACCAGCTCATACCCTCTACCTGTCTTCACCTATCCCCACTTCACCACCTTGGACCACCACCCACTTTATCTGCAGCTTTCCCCACACCCACCAACCACCCCCACCACCGCCACCCCCCCCCCCCCACCCCCCCCCGCCGATCCTGAAGAAGGGTTACACCTGAAACGTTGACTTCTCCACCTCCTGATGCTGCCTGACTTGCTGTGTTTTTCCAGCCTCCCAATTGTCTACAAAAGGCACCATTTGGCCCAGTGTGACCACATTGGCCCTTCAGGAGAGCAATTCACCTAGTACCCTTCTTCAATCCTGAAAAATACCCATTAACCACTACTCCCTGATTCCTGTCTTTCAAACCATTTCATGTCAATGTTGATACTGGCCATTTTATTTCGTGAGCTCTAATGTTGCTCTTAAGTGAGTTGTGTGGCACTCCTTTGGATGTCCACGGGCACCACATCAATAACCTCACCTTCATCAACACTTTCCATTATCTCTTCAAAAAAATTCCAGCAAATTACAAAAACATGATTTCCCCCAGAAAAGATTAGTGTTGACTTTCTTTAAATAACCTATAAATGTTGTCCTAAATTATTGTCACTAGAATTGTCCCCAGCAGCAAAGATAAATTGACCGTAAGTTAAACTTAACCTGTAGTTGATGAGCTTATCTTAGCAACTTTCATTTTTGAGAGATACTTATTCAACAGGACATCAAGAGGACCTCTAAATCAAAAAAAAAATAGCTGTGGGTGCAGGAAATCAGAAATAAAAACAGAAATTGTGGGGAAAAGTCAGCAAGTCTGGTTTTTCTGTGATGGAATACTGCCTGGATGGCTGCAGCTCCAATAACACTCAAGAAGCTTGACACTATCCAGGATAAATCAGACTGTTTGATGGGCACCAGATCCACTGTCACTAACATTACTCTACCAGTAATGCTCAGCAGCAGCAGTGTTTACTGTCTACAAGGCACTCAGTGAGGTGGCATTGAAGGGGCGGGGGGGGGGGGGGGGCATGGTGGCTCAGTGGTTAGCACTGCTGCCTCACAGAACCAGGGACCCAGATTCAATTCCAGTTTCAGGCAACTGTCTGTGTGGAGTTTTCATGGTCTCCCCATGTCTGTGTTGGCTTCCTTCGGGTGCTCCAGTTTCTTCCCACAATCCTAAGATGTGCAGGTTAGATGAATTGGCCATGCCAAATTGCCCATTGTGTTCAGGGATGTGTAGCTTAGGTGCATTAGTCAGGGGTAGAGTAATAGGGCGGGGAACGAGTCTGGGTGGGATACTCTGCAGACTGTTGGTGTGGACTTGCTGGGCCGAAGGGCCTGTTTCCACACGATAGGGATTCTATTCTAAAATTGGTGTTTTCAGCAGCACATTACAAACCCACGACTTTGACTATCTTAAACAACAATGGCAGCAGACACATGGGAACACCACAGTTTCAAGGTCCCCTTTAAGCCACTCGCCACCCTGACTTGGAAATACATCACCATTCCATCAGTGTCATTGAGTCAAAATCCTGGAACTCATCGGCATAAGGAGGAGGAGCTTTCTCCTATACACTGCAGGAGTTCAAGAGGACAACGCATCATCACTTTTCAAAATAAAATCATTCACAGGATGAGGGCACTGCTGGCCAGGCTAGCATTTATTACCCATCCTTAATTACCCAGAAGGCAGTTAGGTGTCCTCCACATTGCTATGAGTCTGGAGTCACATGTAGGCCAGATCAGGTAAGGAAGGCAGTTTCCTTCCCTAAAGGACATTAGAGAACCAGATGGGTTTTTTTCTGACAATCAGCAAAGGCATCCTGGTCATCGGTAGAGTCTTAATTCCAGATTTTTACTGAAATTAAATTCCGCTAACTGCCATGGCAGGATTTGAACATTATCTGAGTCTCTGGATTAACAGTTCAGTGATAATACCACTAGGCCATCACCTCCTCCATCTCAAGGCAATTAAGAATGCAGAATCAATGAAGACCACGATTGCGATCTCTTCACTGGATGAATTTTTTTTTCATGGAAACAATTGTTGAGCCCCTGTCAATCAGGGCAGTGCTGCCTCACCTCGGTAATGGCCCTTTTGAACCATTCCGCTAGTTGTGAACATGCCAACTCATTAATTGGAGAAACCTCAACCTACGCCCATTTTGGTGTTGTCCCTTACACATCTGATTCCAACTCAGAGCAGCTCAATGTCCAATCTAACCACCAGGAGGCGGAGTGCAGACAGCTGTAGTCGGCTCAGTCCCACTGAATCATCATGGTCCAGTGGGAACGGCCTTCATCATAGCTGATCATCATGGGTTGCGTTCTAGATTCTCTTTGTCAGAAATGAAAGAGCTCTGCTTGTGGATATTGCCAGTCGGGCACAGGGCTGTGTTTGCATGTGAAGCCTCTGTGAAGTTTGAATCGCCTGTTAGCTCTCACTGCCCCTTGAGGCATCTTACCTGTCTGAATTCCTGACCCCCAGTGACAGCCAGCTTTGTTGACTCTAGTTTCACAAACGCTTGGCTTGATCTTCAAGCGTCAGTTAGTAGGTGATGGAGAGAGTGCTCTGACGCCCTCACCTCTCCCTGTGTTGCAGAGCTCCAACATATAGGGCTGACAACTCTCTAAGATAAGCCTGGAATCTCCAGGAATGAGAGATCAAGATGCTGGGAAATCCAGCTGGCCCTGTGCGTGAATTGCAAAATATGAGTTTGTGGATCCAGCAAGTAATGCGGAAGGCTAACAGAATGTTATCATTTCTTGCGGGGGGAATTGAATACAAAAATAGGGAGGTTAGGCTTCAGTTACACAAAACATTGGTGAGACACACATCGGGAGCACCCCGTACAGCATCGGTCACCTTATTTCAGGATGGAAATATGTCGGAGGCAGTTCAAAGCTAGGCATTGGAGTTCAGAAGGGCAAGAGACTACATGATTGAAACATAATAAAATCCTGAGGGGTTTTGACAGGGCGCAGTGTAGAGAGCATAATTCTTCTTATGGGAGAATCTAGAATAAGCACTTACCATTTAAAACCTAGGGAACACCCACTTAAACAAAAAAGACAATGGGTGAGTCTTCAGAACATTCATCTTGAAAGAAGCAGAATCCTTGAATATTTCTAAGACAGAGATGCTTGTTAAAGTGATGGAAGGACATCAAGGGTTTGTGGGAATGTGGATTTGCCATTACCTGACTAAATAGCAAGGGGCTGAATGGCTTCCTCTCTGCTCTGAATGTACATGTGTGTGTACGTGTTTGTATGTTTGTATCAATCTCCAGGAAACAGCTTTATGCAACCCTGTTGAAAAATCAGAAGGATTTGGGATACTTATGACATTAATTATTCGCATTGAGAAGTTCCCTTTACCAGATATAGAGACATTGAATATTGGGCGTGGGGGTGGGGAGGGGGAATGTGGAGGGAGACAGTGAAGAATCACTCAGGTGGCAAGGAGGTTCTCAGGAACAGTCATACGGATGAGAAACATTAACACTATTCCTCTCTGTACAGATGCTGCCAGACTTGCTAAGTTTCTCCTGCGTTCTCTGTCAGTGTTTCAGATTTCCAGCATCCTCAGACTAGGTAATAAGGTTTTTTACTACTCCATTGATGCAAAAAGACGGTACATCATATGAACAGACTGGCAAAGAGCTGGAGTACAGGACAAATCATACGGTGTGACCTCTAGAATGGATCTGATCGCAGTTGGAAACCCAGCGCTGGCCTATATTATCCACAACGCCCCACACCGCTCTATCACACACACACACACCAAACCCCAGCTTCCTGGTCTGGAGTTACCATCCACACGATCACCTTCCACCTTGTTGTGTCAGAGTAAATTTGGATGAGTTACACGAGAATACCCTTCATTGGGAAGTGAGAACAAACAGGGTTCAAAAAGATGAGGCGCAATGGAGAATATTTTCAGAAGAACAAGGCACGACAGGATGTGTACATCCATTTGCTACATGATAAATAGATTTTTCTGAGACTTTTAGCAAGATCCTTGGCGACCAAATACAAAGCGTGTTCTGTGTCAGTCTGCTATACACTGCATGCCGCGCTCCCAAATAACAGACTTTTAATGATCACATAATCACTTTCTGTTGTTATGTAAAACTGTAACCTTAAGCACTCCTCAGCAATGCACATTTCCATTGCACTGTAACCACTTTCAGTCAATGAGCAGCAGATCCTTCTGTTCCCCATATGGCTGCATTGTCTTGGTAATGGCTGATTATGCACCCCCTCTGAGCAGACTCACTGCACTCCCACTGAGCAGATAAACTATTTGGTTTCATTTTCAGTAAAAGCCTCATCACAGCCAAGAGGGCTCGAAGACATGGCCTAAGGAGAGGGAGAGGCAGCTAGGGACTGCATCTGTGAAAATGGCTATCTCCAAATTCTCCTGAGCATTTCTGGATTGCCACAGCTCAGACTCATCCTATCGTGTCTGTACTGGCTCTGAGAATGAGCTCTCCAATTATTGCTGTTTCCTTACGCTTTTCCCCATAAATCTACAAACATTTCCTGTACAATTTTGCATGTGTATAATAAATGTATGGATGTGGACTTAAGGTCGCATCCATTCATATTTCAATCTGATAAAACCACTTACTTTTACCCTGACTTCACTGAGGGTTATTCCCTGCAGAAATAAACAGCAGAATCCACAAAGAACTGACCATTTTTATATTTTTTCTGGGATATAGTTGATCAACTGCCGAACTCCTGGCCCCATAGGTGCTGGCTAATAAAACATTTGCTGTATCAATATATATTCCAAAGGTATAGATGAAAGGTTCACACTCACTCTATTTTCCCTGAAAATCAGAAGCATCAAGTTGTAACTATTCCCAGCTTTACAATGTTACACAAATATGTACAGCTGCTGTGTTTATTGGCAAAGTATCATCTTAAAACTTCAGGTCGTTATTCCCCAGCCTGACCTGAATTGTGTCAGTGGCTGGGTGAGTATCCTGCAATCTCTACCAAAGCAACATTGTGGTTCGTCTGACACTACATGCAGTGCAATGGTGCAAGATAGCTGCTCATCACCACAGTCTCTGTACTAAAGTCCAGTGGCAGCATTTATTGTGAAAACTGCAATTTTAAACTGGTCACATGGTAATTACACCCTCCAGCCAATGGTGATGATGTAGACCCTCAGTATGATGAATCCAGTTAGACCCTACTGCTACTGTACCCAGCGTTATATAGCGATACACCTGTCCCCCACCAGACTGTACTCCAGTGATACACAATGTCATACAGAGACAGACCTGTCCCCACCAGTACTTTACCCCAGTGTTGTACAGCGACAGACCTGTCCCCAATCAGTTCTACACCCCAGTGTTATACAGCAATAGACCTGTCCACCCCAGTACTTTACCCCTATCTAATATAACAGAGCGGTCTTTACTAGTACTATAACCCACTGTTATGCAATGACAGACCTGTCCCCACCAGTACTACACCCCAGTGTTACACAGTGACAGACCTGTCCCCACCAGTATTGTCCTACAGTGTTACACAGTGATAGACCTGTCCCAACCAGCACTTTACAGACCAGTCCCCACCAGTATTATAACCTAATGTTATACAGTAACAGACCAGTCCTCACCAGTATTATAACCCAATGTTATACAGTGACAGACCTCCCCCCACAAGCACTTTACAGACCAGTCCCCACCAGTATTATAACCCACTGTTATAGAGTAACAGACCAGTCCCGACCAGTATTATAACCCAATGTTATACAATGACAGACCTGTCCCCACAAATGTGATAATTGGAGTGTAGGGAGCGAGGCAACTTGATTTTTAATTTGGCAAGTGCTGGAGCACATGTGCGATTTTACTGCATCTGTGATGACATCTGGAAGAAGATGTCAGGCCTGAAGAGATCTGTAGGAGGTACATCCATGATGTTAATGTGCGTGGTGCCTGCCTGTCATTAATGGAGATGTAATTCAGCTCTGACAAACCTTTCACCCTGAACAGTTTGCCCATGAAATCTATCAACAGAAACTTTACAAGTGTAGTACTGCATCAAGTTGACGAGGTGCATCAAGCATTGACCTGAAAGTGAAAGATTAGAACAAAGATACATAAGACAGAAGGGTTGCTGTGTAAAGTTTGTGGACACCTGTTTACAAGAAAGCCAGTTTAACCAGTTGAGTGAACTGTACAAGGGGATTCCTGAAAACCTCCAATACACCACACTGTGGTCACTACTCAGGTTATTATTGTTCAACTGCTTCCGTGAGTCTCTGTGTGCACTAGTTTTTTTAAAAAAACAAATTTGCTCATGGGATGCAGGTGCACTGACTAGGCCCGCATTTACTGCCCATCCCTAATTGCCCAGAGGACAGTTAAGAGTCTACCACAATGCTGTGGGTCTGGAGTCACTTGTAGGCCAGACCAGGTAAAGGTGTATCGAAAAAGAAAATAGGAGTGGGAGTAGGGCTTTCAACTCTGCGAGCCTTCTCCACCATTCAATATGACCATGGCTGATCATCCAACTCAATACTCCACTCCTGCTCCCCATACTCTTTGATCCCTTTAAACTCAAAGAACTTTAGCGAACCCCTTAAAAATATTCAATGTTTTCACTTCAAATGCTTTATGTGCCTGACGAAGGGCTTTTGCCCAAAACGCCAATATTTCCTGCTCCTCGGATGCTGCCCGACCTGCTGTGCTTTTCCAGCACCACTCTAATCCTGACTCTAATCTCCAGCATCTGCAGTACCCACCCTCGCTCTGATTTATGTGCCCGACAATTCCACAAGAGTCCCCACTCCCTGCATAACCAGAGTTGCCCTTACTTCAGTCTGAAATGGCCCATCCCATATCCTTAGACTGTGACCATTGGTACTGGACGGCACAGTCAGTGGAAACATCCTTCCCACCCTTTCCCTGTCTAGTCCTGTTAGAATTTTATAGACATCTATGAAATCCCCCTCACATTCTGCTAAACCCCAGTGAAGAACATAGGAGGCAAGGTTGGTAAATTTGCAGGTGGTACCAAGGTTGGAGGTCGAGTAGATAGCAAAGGAGGTTACCTCAGAGTACAATGCAATCTTCATCTGAAGAGCCAATGGGCTGGGGAGTGGCAGATGGAGTTTAATTTAGATAAATGTGAGGTGCTGCATTTTGGAAAGGCAAATCAAGGAAGGACTTCTACACTTAGTGGTGAAATCCTGAGGGGGTTGCTGAATAAAGAGTGAAGGTTCATAGTTTCTTGAAAGTGGAGTCTCACCTAGACAGGATAATGAAGAAGGCATTTGGTACGCTTGTCTTTATTAGTCAGTGCATTGAGTATAGGAGTCGGGAAGTCATGTTGCGGCTGTACAGGACATTGGTCAGGTCACCATTGGGCTAGGAGACAGTAAGGATGGAAGATGCTGCGAAAGGAAACTGGAGGAATAGCACCTATCATTTTCCCCAGGAAGCTTACAGCCCAATTGCCTCAACATCAACTTCACCAGCTTCAAATTCGCTCCACTTCCAGCCTTATCCCATGTCTAGCCCTCCCCTTCTTCCTCACCTCCCTGACCTGACCGACCTGTCCATTTTCCTACCCACCCTTTCCACTGACCGATCACAATAATGCATCCACCTATTACCATCCCACCTATCCTTCCACCAGCCCCACCACCTTCTTCTCCCCCCTCCCCCCAATTTAATTCTGGGCTCCCTACCCCCTCCCCAGTCCTGACAAAGGGTTTTGGCCTGAAACATTGACTTTCCTGCCCCTCAGATGCTGTCTGATACGCTGTGCTCTTCCAGCTCCACATCATTAGGCCACTATTGGGATACTGCATTCATTCTGGTCTCCCTACTGGAGGAAGGATGGTGTAAAACTTGAAAGGGTTCAGAAAAGATTTACAAGGATGCTGCCAGAGTTGGAGGGTTTAAGCTATTGGGAGAGACTGAATGGGCCGGGGCTGTTTTCCCTAGACCATTGGAAGCTGAGAGATGACCTTATAGAGATTGATAAAATCATAAGGGGCATTGGTAGAGTAATTACACGAGAGTCAAGATTAGAGTGGTGCTGGAAAAGTGCAGCAGGTCAGGCAGTATCTGAGGAACAGGAAAATCGACGTTTCGGGCAAAAGCCCTTCGTCAGGAATGATGAGGGACTTCTGCCCGAAACATCAATTTTCCTGCAGCTCGGATGCTGCCTGACCTGCTGTGCTTTTCCAGCACCACTCTAATCTTGGCTCTGATCTCCAGTATCTGTAGTCCTCACTTTCGCCTAAATATACAAGGTTTTTATCTCAGGGTGGGCGAGTCCAAAACTGGAGGGCATAGGTTTAAGTTGAGAGGGAGAGATTTAAAAGGCACCTAAGCAGCAACATTTTCACACAGAGGGTGGTATGATATGGAATGAGCTGCTAGAGGAAGTGATGGAGGCTGGTACAATTACAACATTTGAAAGGCATCTAGATGGGTATATGAATAGAAAGGGTTTAGAGGGATATGGGCCAAATGTTGGCAAATGGGACTAAATTAATTGAGGATATCTGGTCAACATGGGTCCATGCTGTACATCTCTATGACTCTAACATAGTCCTAACCAATCATGACCCTTTGCATATATCACTGAAATTAACTCAGTGAGCTGTATGGGTTTTTGGGACAATTAGCAGTACTTACAGGGTAGCTAGGAGTGTTTTATTTTATTTCAGCCTAGTTTTTTCCTACTCGATTCAAATTTCACCATTTGCTAGAGTGAAATTCAAAATCAGGTTTCCAGGGCATTAACTGGATTACTTGTCCAGTAACATTCCCACTCCATGTTGGCTGCCCTGAATTGTCTTGAGCTTGAGAACCCTCAAGTCATAGAATCCCTATAGTGTAGAAAGAGGCCATTTGGTCCATCAAGTCTGCACTGACTCTCTGAACAGCATTACACACAGACCCATCTCCCTGACCCTATCCCTGTAATCCTGCATTTCCCTTACCTAATCCACCTATCCTGCACATCCCTGGACACTATGGGCAATTTAGCTTGGTCAATCTATCTCTGGAAACCAAAGCACTTGATGGAAACCCACACAGACACGGGGGGGAGGGGCGGGGGGGGGGAATGTGCAAACTCCACACAGACAGTCACCTGCGGGTGGAATCGAGCCCGGGTCCCTGGCACAGTGAGGCTGCAGTGCTAACCACTGAGCCACCATGGTGTCCCCCAGTCATTAGCAGAAATTGTACAGAAGGAATGGCAAATGTCACAAGTGGAGGCTGTGTCCAGGTTCTTAGCTACGGCCCCAGAATTGTTGAGATGTTACTGACTGATTAAGTAAAACACTCGAGCTGATTAGCAGCACTGGGTCAAGTCGAGCTATACCCCCCTCTCGGGCTGTGTTCACTATGACTCCAATGGGAAGTGCACCTCGAAAGGCAGAATCTTCCCAGTGGTGCAGAGGTGGACTGGGAGGTGGAAACAGGAGCAAAGTCAGGAGATCTTGCACCAGGGGTTACCCGATTCCTAAGTCTTCCTGCTAGCAGCTCCCAGCCTGGCAACAGTGCCTGCTCAATGTCAATGAAGTGCCCACTTTAGGCAGAGTAGTTTGGCTACTGGAACCTTTGATGCTCCCTGCATTACAATGCTTTAATATCACACTGTGCATTGAAAAATGCTTTGAAATGGCCCTGAAGTGTAAACGTTATTGTGTAGCTTCACGTTTATCTATCACAGCCTCAGCACATCCCAAAGTGCTCTACAACTGCATTGTAGATGTTTTAACTTAGAGTCATAGAGTTGTACAGCACAGAAACAGACCCTTTGGGCCAACTCGTCCATGCTGACCAGATATTCTAACTTAATGCAGCCCCAATTGCCAGCACTTGGGCCATGTCCCTCTAGACCCTTCCTACTCATATATCCATCCAGATTCCAGGTCACATTTCCATGGGACTTGTGAAAGGGATGGGGATGGACAGTGCAGGCGGGTGTGCGGAGGGAAGGGAGGGAGCAGGTCAAGACACAACTTTCTTTCTGGGCATCAAAAGAGCTCAATTTCATCTTCAGAGGAAGGATAGAATGTTTATTTTCACGGAATTTGGAATTGATCATCCCGGAGAGTTATAGATGCTCTGTTGTTGACTACAAACAAGATTAAAATCAATTTATTTTTGTAAATAAAGGGAATTGCGGGATGAGAGTGTGGAGATAAAGGACATCATAAATGGAATCGAGGGATATAAGAGTATGGAGGTAAAGGACGTAACCTCAGTAAGAGCAGGAGTGGGCTATTCTGGACCTTTAGGCGAAAGTGAGGACTGCAGATGCTGGAGATCAGAATCTAGATTCGAGTGGTGTTGGAAAAGCACAGCATTTCAGGCAGCATCCGAGGAGCAGGAGAATCGACGTTTTAGTGATTCCTGATGAAGGGCTTTTGCCCGAAACCTCAATTTTCCTTTTCCTCGGATGCTGCCTGACCTGCTGTGCTTTTCCAGCACCACTCTAATCTATCCTGGAACTTTAATCCAGCTTCAACATTCAATAAGGCCAGGCTGGTCTGGTGTGGCGTCGACCCCACTTTCTTCTCTGCCCCTCATTCCCTGGTAGGTCAAACACCTGTCTAAGTCAGTCTTGAATCTGTTGAATAGCTTGGATGCTCCCTGGGCTGCAGTATTCGGAAGATTAACAACGCTGGAAGAAACTCTTCTTCAGCTGCATCTAAATGGGAGATGCCTTTTATGACTCGTTATGACTTGTCAAAGTCATAACTGTTTCAATCGGATGACCTTTCATTTCTCTAAACTCCAGAACTGAGGTAAACAAGCTACCACAAGCCAGGTAAACTCCTGTTTCGTATTCCTAATGCTTTTACCTGTTTGGGTCTTCCCATGTTGTAGCTAAAGAAACGTTGCACTTGGATGTGTCAGCAGTCACCTTAGCTGTCTATCCCAAAGCCTGCTCCAACACTGAAGTCAGCAGGATGCAGACAGCATCTGAACTGGCAATAATCCGGAGCACCTAGTCTGTCCTGTCCAGATTAAGATCACCTCCCTTATGTGACTAGCTCAGTTGGCCAGATGGCTGGCTGTGACACTGAGTGAAGACAACAACCTGGGTTCAATGCCTGTACTGGCTGAAGTTACTATGATGTTACCTTCTTTAGAGTTTTAGGGTCCTTGTGGCACCATGGTAGTGTCCATCCCTCTGAGCCAGGAGACCGGGTTCAAGTCCTACTTGAAGTGTGTAAGAACGTCTCCGGGCAGGAATATTAGAAAACAAATCTTGATGCCAAGCCACTTTTTCAAACAGGACAGAGAGGATACAAATGGGAACAGAACATCCATACACTGTACTCAGCCTGATCTTTGAATGCTTCCAAATGGAATGGGAGATTAAGGAATTTTGGGGGTGGATTTTGGGACTGATCTACCTCCTCAGGGACAGTTTTAAGGATTTGCAGCAATCACATTCCCAGCTGCTAGTTTAGGGTACATATGAGGAATTTGTAACCCAATTCCCTGCCAGAATTAAATTTTAGGAAAGTACATTAAATTTCAAACAGGTAACATTCAACTTCCTGAAGTCCCAGTGGCAGCACCTTTTCATGTAATGAAGAGGCTAGGGCTGTGCATGTTTTGACCAGTTTCCCTGACAGGAAATGGCAGCCCTGGGGCTGCAGGGTGATGGATCTGCTCTGTGAATCAAAGGGTTTAATCTGAGTAACAATCAGTGATAAGGCAGAAGGAGAGATGCTGATTAGCAAGAGGATGAAGGAGTTGGATTGTTGGAGCAGGAGATGAGCTCCTGATTGTATCAGTTCCGATAATGAGTCCAACACCCCCATATTGCATTAAGGGAAAGACACTGTCATTATACATTAATTAAGTCATGAGTGTACCTGAGAACTGAGAAGGAAAACAGCTTCGGCTGATGTTTATACAGCTGCAGCTTTAGTTTCAGACTGGAGTCCGCGGTGTAGGTGAACAGAGTGGGGTGACTGAGACTGGCACTGCAGAGAATGGGCAGAGAGTGATGCGGGCAACATAACTTAGGCACAGGATGGGCGTGCAGGGTAACAGAAATGAGAGGTTTGATGCAAAGTGAGAGCTATTGAAGATGGGGGGGTCTGTAATCAGTGGTGAATGGTGACTGGGGTTATGGAGATTGGGATAGAAATTCTGAGGTCTAGTCTTAGACACCCCTTCCATCAGCCAAGGGAAACAATCTTCCTGTACCCATATCCTGTTGAGCCCTGTAAGAATTTAAATACTTTAATAAAATAGTCTCTCATTTTTCTAATCCCCTGATAATCCAGGCCCTGTACTCATATAGGACAGTGCTGCGATCCCAGGGATGAGGCTAAGGAACCTCCATTGCACTTCCTCTGTAATAATGTATCCCTTATCATTAAGGAGACCAAAACCTTGCATGATATTCCAGTGGCAGACAGATCAGGTCACTATATAAGGAGGGAGGGTGAAGGGATACAGTATAAATTTGTACTGCCCAGACTAATGCTCTGCCCAATGAGACACTTATGGGTTTCAGAAATCAGGTTGTCCAGTGACCTGAGTAGATTGATTACTGTTTACACAATAGCTCAATTGGACCAGGGTACTCCGGGCTGCACGAAGAGTCTCATCTCAAAGGCCATGAAACCAGAAAATGGAGAAGAAGTAGGCCATTCAGCCCATTGAGGCTGTCCTCCCATTCAATCGAATCATGGCTGATCTGATAATACTCAAATTTCCTTACTGATCAAAAATCTGTCTATCTCAGCCTTGAAAATATATAATCGAGCAGCCCTCTTTGGAAATTAATCCTAAACGTTTGCTGCTCTCTCAGAGAAGAAATTCCTCCTCATCTCTGTCTTAAATGTGCGACCCTTTATTCTGAGACAATGCCCTCTGGTCCTATAATCTCCCACAAGGTGAAACAAACTTTCCACATCGACCCTGTCAAGCGCATGGAAGTTCTATGTTTGAAATATAGCAGGATGATCCCATAGGATCTGGCTTCAGATTCATCAGTAAGAGATGCATCAGTGAAAGAACCTTTGTAAGAGGGAAGGGTTTTTGGTAAAATGGAAAAGTATGATTATAAAGGTTGGTTACTAATTCCGTGAATCGGGAAAGTGGGTTAATGTGAATGTTTACAAAAAAAATCGTCTGTGTCTTTAGTGTCACTTTCTCCATACCAGTCCTTCATTCATTACTTCCTGTGGACATGGGCTTCGAACCTTCAATTGTTTTTTAGCTTTTGGTTAGCTCAAGCAACCTTAAGCCAATGCTGCATCTTTGGTGTGTTATCACAGTTGTGCTGTAGCATATTTGGAAATCAATTTCCCAATAGCAAGGTCCCACAGTGATGATCTGATCTGATTTTTATCGATTTTGGTTTAGAGGCAAGTGATAACACAGGCATCAGGTTTACTCAACCTGCCTTTCTTTGAATATTGCCATAGGGTCTTTTTGATGGTTGTCGGCAGGTACAATTTATAGGAAAGGCTTAGAGGGAAAAAAAATGGGCCAAATGCTGACAAGTGGGACTTGATTAATTTCAGGTATCTGGTCAGCATGGATGCGTTAGACTGAAGGGTCTGTTTCCTAGCTGAACATCTCTATGACTCTATGAGTGGAAAATAGTGGAGCTGGAAAAGAACAGCAGGTCATCAGCGTCTGAGGAGCAGAAGAGTCTCTGACTCTATGTAAGACAGTTGCAGTGGATTCACTCCAAATATGTGAGTATATATTCAGGTTGGTGTTTCTGTACAATCTTGAGAGGATGTGGAGCTGTTAGAAAAAGCAGCCATACTAAGTTAGTGTGTGTCATCCCAGGCTGATGTCGTTGAGTCATATAGTCACACAGCACTGAAACAGACCCTTGGGTTCAACATGTCCATGCTGACCAGACATCCCAATCTGACCTAGTCCCATTTGCCAGCATTTGGCCCATATCCGTTTAACCCTTCCTATTCATATACTGATCCAGATGCCTTTTAAATGTTGCAATTGTCCCAATCTCCACCACTTCCTCTGGCAGCTCATTCTATACACACACCACCCTCTACATGAAGAAGCTGCCACTGAGGTCCCTTTCAAATCTTTCCCTGTCACCCTAAACCTTTGCCATCTAGTTTTGGACTCCCCCCACCACAAGGAAAAGACCTTGTCTATTTACCCTATCCGTGCCCCTCATGATTTTATAAACCTCTATAAGGTCACCTCTCAGCCTCTGACGCTCCAGGGAAAACAGCCCCAGCCTATTCAGCCTCTCCTTATAGCTCAAATCCTCCAATCCTGGCAACCTTCTTGCAAATCTTTTCTGAACCTTTTCAGGTTTCACAACATCCTTCCTACAATAGGGAGACCAGAATTGCACACAATATTCCAATAGTGGCCTAACAAATGTCCTGTACAGCAGCAACATGACCTCCCAACTCCGATACTCAATGCAAGTATATCAAACGCCTTCTTCCCTATCCTATCTACCTGTGACTCCACTTCCAAGGAACTATGAACCTACACTCCAAGGTCTCTTTGTTCAGCCACATTCCCCAGGACATTACCATTAAATGATTTGCTTTTCCAAAATGCAGCATCTCACATGTAGCCAAATTAAATTCCATCTGCCACTCCTCAGCCCATTGGCCCATCTGATCAAGATCTATTGTACTCTGAAGTCGGAGAAAGTGAGGACTGCAGATGCTGGAGATCAGAGCTGAAAATGTGTCGCTGGAAAAGCGCAGCAGGTCAGGCAGCATCCAAGGAGCAGGAGAATCGACATTTCGGACATGAGAAGGGCTGATGCCCGAAACGTCGATTCTCCTGTTCCTTGAATGCTGCCTGACCTGCTGCGCTTTTCCAGCAACACATTTTCAGCTCTGTACTCTGAAGTAACCTTCTTCACTCTCCACTACACCTCCAATTTTCATGTCATCTGCAAACCTACTAATCGTACCTCCTATGTCCACATCCAAATCACTTATATACAAAAGACAAAAAGTAATGGACCCAAAATCTATCCTTGTGGTACTCCACTGGTCATAGGCCTCCAGTCTGAAAAACAACCCTCCACCACCACATTCTACTTTCAAGTCAGTTCTGTATCCAAATGGCCAGTTCTCCCTGTATTCCATGAGATCTAACTTTGCTAACCAGTCTACCATGAGGAACCTTGTTGAATGCCTTACTGAAATCCAAATAGATCATGTCTACCACTCTGCCCTCATCAATCCTCTTCATTACTTCTTCAGAAAACTCAATGAAGTTAGTGAGACATGATTGAGTTGACTGTCCTTATGCAATCCTTGCCTTTCCAAGTATAAGTAAATCCTGTCCCTCAGGATCCCCTCCAACAACCTTCTACCACCGACGTCAGGCTCACCGGTCTATAGTTCCCTGGCTTTTCCTTACCACCCTTCTTAAATAGCAGCACCACGATAGCTAACCTCTAGTCTTCTGGGACCCCAACTGTGGCTATCGATGATACAAATATCTCAAGCAAGGGGCCCAGCAAACACTTCCCTAGCTTCCCACAGAGTTCTAGGGTACACCTGATCAGGTCCAGGATATTTATCCATCTTTATGCGTTTTAAGCTGTCCAGCACCTCCTCCTCTCTACTATGGATATTTTTCAAGATGTTGCTATTTATTTCTCCACATTCTATATCTTCCATGTTCTTCTCCACAGTAAACGCTGATGCACAATACTCATTTAGTATCTCCCCCACTTTCTACAGCTCCACATATAGGTGGTCTTTTTTGGGAGGTCCTATTCTCTGCCTAGTTGCCCTTTTACCCTTAATGTATTCATAAAATCCCTTTGGATTCGTCTTAACCCTATTTGTCAAAGCTATCATAATAGTGACAGTGGTATCAAGTGTATCATCGATAGCCTTCCTATCAATGGCTCTGCTTTCTGAAACCATATCATCCAAGGGTTGCTAAGTTCAACTCCAACTTGACTGAATTCACTGCTCTAAGTTGTTAATACAGTCATTCAATGGTCTCGCATGAGGCGTGAAATTCAGCCAATTTTCACATTTGCAGATGCTAGCATCATAGAGAGGAGAGTCATTCAGCATGGAAACAAACCCTTCAGTCCAACTCGTCCATACCAGCCTAAACTGAACTTGTTCACACTTACCTGCTTTTGGTCCATATCCCTCTAAACCTTTCCTATTCATGTACCTGTCCAGCCTCCACCATTTCCTCTGGCAGTCCATTCCATGCACGCAACACCCTCTGCGTGAAAATATTGCCCCTAAGGTCTCTTTTAAATCCTTCCCTCTGACCTTAAACCTAGGTCCTGTAGTTTTGGGCTCCCTTACCCTTGGAATATCCAGTTGGAAAGTAGATCTCAGATGTGGAATGGTGTCTATCTTGGCTGTGATGGTCTTCAGGGGTAAAGCCCTGTTCTGATCACAATGAACCCAGGAGAGCACTCACAAACAGAGGCAACTGTCAGGAAGAGAATTAATATTGAGTTGGATGACTGCACAAACACTGTCGAACCAGACTCATTGAATGTACTTAAATTGCAACAAAATGAAAGTAAAGCAGAATCCTGTGGTATTCAGAGGTCAAGGATTAATATTAAGAGATTTGGTCATCATGCCTCGTGTCATGGTTATAATGTGCGAGCAGTAAGGATGTGTTAAGAAATTGTTCAAGGTTTAAAGCATTGTCAATGCTCAATCTGTACAAATAAACAGTTACAGAGTCAATGATGGGAGAGATTGAGCAAAGATTTATCTTTAAATTGGTCTTGTTTGCCTGGTACCCCTATATCAAAATACCATGTTCAGAGGAATCATCGGGAGTTGATTAGTTTTGTGGTAATTGCTTGTTCGTCTCCTCCGTTTGTTGCTGTTCTCTGCATGATGTTTATAAAGCTGTCTGACAGTAGACAATTAATGCCAGAATTAACTTTAAGGAAGGAGTTGACAGCGATGGATCACTTTCACTCATTTGTTTTTAGAGCGAGTGCAAAATAAACCTTGGGCCAGACAACTTGAGGTGCCCTCTCGATCGGGTCTAGTTGTGGGTAAAGTTTGGGGATGTTGATATTTGAGGTCAAGAAAGTTGAGAGGCCCATTCTTTTAAAATCACATCATTATGGATGACAAATAGCATTTGACAAATTAAAAAGCTCCATGATACAACTGTTGCTGGAGAATTCAGCTTTGCTGACCATAGGCCAGCCTCCTGCAAGGTTCCCAGAATATCTGTTTGTTTGACCCCTAAACCCCTCTGGAGTTGGGAACTGACAGAAGCAGGCGCGCAGCACTTGATAGGTTACACAGACCAGATTGAAAGTAATTTCTTAAACTCACTGCTGAGCCTCACGAATCTATCTCCAAGCAAACTCACCACAAACTGGCCAAGTCTGCTTTGGCCTGAAAGGTCAGTGTTTTGGATATGTGAGAGATACATTTCAGCAAGATTCTGGCGGCTGGAGAGGGAATGACTTTCTCCACTCAGAATGTTCAACGTCTTGATGGAAATGGTAATATTTAATTTTCCAAAATGCCATTAGACGCATTAATGGGAGAGATAACCAACTGAAGGGATGGGCTGCAATGACCCTAAGCCTCTTTTCTGACCCTTGTATTTTCTTAGTTTCACACAAGTCTCCCTTATTTTCTAAGAATGCTTATATCATCCATAAGTGATTAATCAGGAATATAAATTGGGCCAAGCCCTCTTCTAGAACATAGAACATAGAAAAATACAGCGCAGTACAGGCCCTTCGGCCCTCGATGTTGCGCCGACCGAAGCCTACCTAACCTACACTAGCCCAATAACCTCCATATGCTTGTCCAATGCCCGCTTAAATGACCCTAAAGAGGGAGAGTCCACCACTGCTACTGGCAGGGCATTCCATGAACTCACAACCCGCTGAGTAAAAAATCTACCCCTAACATCTGTCCTATACCTACCACCCCTTAATTTAAAGCTGTGTCCCCTAGTAACAGCTGACTTCATTAGCGGAAAAAGGTTCTCACTGTCAACCCGATCTAAACCCCTAATCATCTTGTACCCCTCTTCTGTAACTATATTTTTCTGCTTTACCTGAAAACAGTTCAAACCTTGGGAAGATCATGTTGATTGGTCATTTTAAATCATGAGTGTCAAAGTCTCATTTCTGGAGTTCATCTCAATGTGAACCACAGTGGTCTGTATAGACCAGGTTCAGCGTATAGCCAGCGTCAAACCAGGCGGGTGGCAATAGGACTTGAACTGGTGGCAGCATTGCTGAAGAGGGAGGGCGAAAGGATCGGCTAGGAGTCCCACTCCTGACTATTATCCGGTTGGAGGTGCGGGGGGAGCTTTACTGGGAAGTGGCACACATATGGAGAGCGGGACAAGCTCCAAAGTTCGCCCTGCCTGAGTAACTCCTCGCTGGTGTTATCATTTGTGCCCATTATAACGCCAGCATTCACTGTTTACAATTCATTGAAGCCAAATATGCAACAGAAATGATTAGACAAACCCAGAGGTTGAACCTAATTCTTTTTAACTGGGTGATTTTCTTTTAGAGAAGAGTTCTTGATATATGTTATGACCTAAAAGCACTGAGATAAGAGGATGCTCGAAATCATGGGTAATTGACTTCCCTGGACAGTTCAAAGATGACTCTCCCACCAAGCTCTTAGTTCAAATGATTAGTTTAGTTGCTGCAATAATTCTGAATCGATGGTGGAAAAGCCACATAATAAATTATTAATTTAATCAGATAGTTGTGATGGGGAGAGGCCGACAGTAATTTCAAAGTAAGATTGAGCTGAAACACACAGATGAACTCATTTAGAATCAGTTTAACTTGTTTGGGAACACCTACATCTGAATTGAACTGAATTGAATTTATTGTCACGTGTACCGAGTGAAAAGCTTTGTCTTGCGAACAATACAGGCAGATCACAGAGTTAAGTACCATAGATAGTAAATAATAGGTAAACAGTGGCAAAAACAAAAACACAGGTACAGACAAATGCTAAGAGTTTGTGAGTCCATTCAGTATCCTAACAATAGTAATGTACAAACTGTTTTAGAATCGGCTGGTGCGTGTGTTCAGGCTTCTGTACCTTCTCCCCGATGGTAGAGGTTGTAGAAAAACATTGCCAGGGTGGGATGGGATCTTTGAGAATGCTGGTGCCTGTTCCTTGACAACGGCTAGATTCTATAGATGGGAGGTTGGCCTTTGGGAAAAGTCACAACATGAGACACATTTCTCTTTGTATTAGCACCTGATATTTTGATCAGACTCAATACAAATGAGAATTGGGAGGGGTGCTTAACAGGCGATTGGTGCAACATTGACTGATCCGCACTCAAAGGCAAAAAGAAAATTATGTTCATTTACTTTATGTCAAGGAATAGGATTCCTCCCTTTTCTCCTCAATTTGAATAAAATCTAGGTAGCAAGCAGATTGTGTACCAGAGCTGACATCTTTTAGATGAGGCATTTTGCTGAAGTCTGGCTGCCCTTTCAAGTGAATTTAAAGGGAAAGATTGGTATGGGATAAATGGCTTCGAATTTATGGGACATTGGCATCAGTCCTGGGGAAGGAGGTAACTATTCTGGTAGGGCTGGCTCAACCTGAATCATGCTGGGACCGGGTGAAATAACTCCACAGAGGCTGGTATCCCATCACGAAGTCACGCTTTAGTTACAGGTGGAGAGCCCTTGACACTGATCCAGCTCCCTCAGAGCCAACTCTCAGAGTGGACAGGATGCCTGAGACCCCTGTTTATATCTGTCAGCCGGGGCTCCCTGATTGGATCGGATTAACAGCCCAAATCAGGGAACTCATAACGTGGCTGACTTCATTACAATCACAATGCCAGAGTCCTGGTGAATTGCATAACTGGAGCTGTGGTTAAGGGCTCAGACTAAATAGTGGAGCAATGAGATCTGTTGTATGGAAAATTATGGAAAACCATTAAAAGGGGAGAACTCAGCAGAGGTTATTAACGCTTATAGAACACGCAATGAGAGAGACTATGGAAAGGGTCAGAGACCTAACTTCAGACACAGAAGATAAGGGAACAACTATGAGAAGGAAGCAATAACAGAGATGTGATTGATTGGAAGGGGCCCATGCAGGGAAGATGGTGGTGCAGCAATAGCTGGAGTTTTTGGGGTTAATTTGGGAGGCACAGCAGAAATTCATTCCAAGGAAGAAGAAACGTACTAAGGGGAGGATGAGGCAACCATGGCTGACAAGGGAAGGCAGGGACAGCATTAAAGCAAAAGCGAAAGCAGAGTCTAGACCAGAGTGATGCTGGAAAAACACAGCAGGTCAGGCAGCATCCGAGGAGCAGGAAAATCGACGATTTCGGCAAAAGCCCCATTTGCAGTCCTTGTTTTTAGCTAAAAGTAAAAGCAGACAATGTGGTGATCATTAGTGATAAGCCAGGGGATCGGGAAGCCTTTAAAAAACAGGAGAGGATAACTAAGAAAACAGTAAGTGGGCAGAAGATGAAATATGAGCATATACTAACTCGTAATCTAAAAGGTTGCAGGAGTTTTTTTTAAGATGTCTAAAAGGTAAGAAAGAGGCAAGAGTGGATACTGGACCACTGGGAAATGAGGCTGGAGAAGTAGTAATGGGGAACAAAGACATGGCAGAGGAACTGAATAGGCATTTTGTATCAGTCTTCATGGTGGGAGACAGCAGTAGTTTACCAGAATTTCAAGAGAATCAGGAGGTAGAGATGAATTTAATGGTCATCATGAAGGAGAAGGTGCTGGGGATAATTCACCCAGACCAGATGGATTAGACCCCCTGATTCTGAAAGGAATAGCTGAGGAGATTGTAGGGGCATTAGCAGTGATCTTTCAGGAATCACTAGAGTCAGAGAGGGCCCAGAGGTCTGGAAAATGGTTATTGTAACACTTCTGTTTAAGAAAGGAGGGAGTCAGAAGAGAGGAAACTATGCATCGGTTAGCTTGACCTCGGTCATTGGTAAGATTTTAGAGCCATTATTAAGGGTGAGATTGTGGAGTACTTGGAGGCGCAGGGTAAAATAGGGCTGAGTCAGCATGGACTTCATCAAGGAGAGATCATGCCTGACACATCTGTTAGAATTCTTTGAGGAGATAACAATTGAGTTCGACAAAGGAGAGCCAGCGGATGTGATCCATTTGGAATTCCAGAAGGCCTTTGACAAAGTGCTAGATAAGAAAAGAGCCCATGCTGTTAGGGGTAAGGTTGGCTGACTGGCAGAAGGCAGAGAGAAGAGATAAAGGGGTCTTTTTCAGGATGGCAGCCAGTGGCTAGTGGCGTTCTACTGGGGTCAATGTTTGGACCCCAACTATTATACATTAATGGACTAGATGAAGGAAATGATGGCACAAAGATAGGTTGAGGGACAGATAGCATAGAGGAAGGTTGTCAAAGGACTTGGTCAAGCTAGAAGAATGGGCAAAGAAGTGACAGCTGGCTACAGTTTGAGAATGTATGAGGTTATGTACATTGGTAAGAAGAGTAGAGGAGTAGACTATTTTCTAAATAGGGAAAGGCTCTAGAAATCTGAAGCACAAAGGGACTTGGGAATCCTAGTTCAGGACTCTCTTAAGGTTAACATGTATGTTCAGTTGGCAGTCAGGAAGGCAAATGCAACGTTAGAATTCAAGAGGGCTAATAAATAAAAACAGAGATGTACTGATGAGGCTGTATAAAACTCTGGGCAGATAGCATTTGGACTATTGTGAGCAGTTTTGGGCCCCGTGTCTAAAGAAGGATGTGCAGGCCTTGGAGGGGATCCAGAGGAGATTTACAAGAATGATCCCAGGGATCAAGGGCTTGTCATATGAGAGCGGTTCAGGATTGTGGGTCTGGAATTTAGAAGGTTGAGGGGAATCTGATTGAAACTTACAGATTACTGAGAGGCCTGGACGGAGTGGATGTGGAGAAGCTGTTTCTGCTAGTAGGAGAGAATAGGACCCAAGGGCACAGCTTCAGAGTGAAGGGGGTGTCATTTTGAAAATGTGATGAGGAGGAATTTCTTCAGCCAGAGGGTGATGAATCTATGGAACTCAATGCTGCCGAGGGTTGCGAAGGCCTTGAGTGTATTTAAGGCAGAGATAGATAGGACCTTAATGAATGAGGGGATCAAAGGTTACAGGGAGAAGGCAGGAGAATGAAGTTGAGAAACTATCAGCAATGATCGAATGGCAGAGCAGACACAATGGGCTGAGTGGCCTAATTCTGCTCCTGTGTCTTATGGTCTCCTAGTCTCCATTGTTTTCAAGAAAAACTGAGGAGCTCTCCTAAATCCATAAACATTACTGAAGGGAGTGGTCTGGCTATTGTCGGTAGTCAGATGTTATTGCAAGTCAACGGGCTGTAATATATTACACAAGATACTTCACTGTAGAGTACTTTGGAATGTTCCAAGGCTGTGAAAGGTTCCAGACAAAAGCCAGTTCCTCACTTCTTTTCTTTCTTTATTTTGCTCCGAGAATCTGTTTCATTCTTGCCCCTAGAAGAGCATCTCTATTATTCACCTTCACAAAAATCACAACCTCCATTATTTCAGTGCATCTCTTTGCTGTACAGTTTCCTGCAGTCTCTCGGAAGGGCGTTGGTAGCTGGGTGTTCACTTGTTCCCAGTTGATTGCTGCTTTGCCTACCTGAACCAAGGAGAAATGGGACTGGACATATTAGTTCAGGTTCATAGTTCCTTGAAAGTGGAGTCGTAAGGAGATAGGATAGTTAAAATGGTGTTTAGTACGCATGCTTTTATTGGTCAGTGCATTGAGTATAGGAGTTGGGAGGTCATCTTGTGGCTGTACAGGGCATTGGTTAGGCCACTTTTGGAATATTATGTGCAATTCTGGTCTGCCTGCTATAGGAAGGATGTTGTGAAAAGATTTACAAGGATGTTGCCAGAGTTGGAAGGTTTGAGCTATAGGGAGAGACTGAATAGGGTGGGGCTATTTTCCCTGGAGCATCGCAGGCTGAGGGGTGACCTTATAGAGATTTATAAAGTCATGAGGGACATGGATAGGATAAATAGACAAAGTCTTTTCCATGAGGTGGGGGAGTCTAGAACTAGAGGGCATAGGTTTAAAGTGAGTGGGGAAAGATACAGAAGGGACCAAAGAGGTAACTTTTTCACACAGAGGGTGGTGCAGGTATGGAATGAGCAGCTAGAGGAAGTGATGGAGGCTGGTACAATTGCAACATCTAAAAGGCATATGGATGGATATATTAAAGGGATATGGACCAAGTGCTGGCAAATGAGACTAGGTTTAGGTTAGGATATCTGGTCGGCATGGATAGTTGGACCGAAGGGTCTATTTCCATGCTGTACATTTCTCTGACTAGTGAGTTTTGAGAAGATTTGTAGTTCAGGTTGAGGTTCTGGATGTAGGTTTGCTCACTCAGCTGGAAGGTTCATTTTCAGAGGTTTTGTCACCATAACATCTTCTGTTGTTAACCCTAGGAAACTCAAATATACAAATAGAAAATGGGCTACACCACCAATGCTGAAGATGTATGGTGACGAAACATCTGAAAATGAACCTTCCAGCTCAGCGAGCAAACCTACATCCAGATTACTCTGACTCTATCACTCTATGTCCAGCTAATGTAGGCAGAACATCTGAGCTGGGCTTGAATTGTGGCTCTTGAAGGAAAGACAAAAGGCTGAATCTTAAATTCTTATGGCAAAGTGTAAATTATTTCTAATTTTTTGAAGGGATCACCACCATCTTATCAAACACGCCTCAAATAGTATCTATCCAGGCCCCTATGGCATCCATCATGTCTGATTCTAGACCCATGTTACCAGGCACATTCCCAGAACAACTCATACACAGCAGATAGCCACTGAAAGATTAAAATTCCATGCCACCTTTAAAAGGCACTGTGCACACCAGCATTCTGAAGTTGGCCTTTGTAGTTCATGAAATTTCCAGAAAGGGGAAAATGGCATCACCATTCTCCGACAGGGAGCGGGGAGATCCTGGCAGAGGCGCTGATACAAAGGACAGCATTCCACTTCCCAGAGGACCAGCAGAGGAGGCCAAGCTACTAGGTGCTGGTACCTAGACCAAGGTCACCACCCAGGTCAGTGCACGGCTGTCGGAGGTCAATGACCTTCAGTGCTCTGCCAGAGTATGAGGCACCCTCTTCTACCAGAGTACCTCGCAATCACTCTCTCTCTCTCTCTCTCTTTCTCTCTGTTAGTGTACCCATCTCTCAACCAAGGCTGTACCACTCTCTCTATTGCCTGAATCATCTTTCCTTATGTGTTCTAACCATCTCTCCAGCGCCTCCAAGCTAAAAACCTTGCAAGCCCTAGATGCTAGCCTCCTCATCCCTCAGAACACTTTACCATCTTTCTGCTAACTCCATTGGTGACTCTCACAATAACTCCACTGGCAGTGCCGCTCAGCGGGCACCACTTTGAACCACTGAGTGAGACACCCTCTTTCTCTCGTGTTTTGCAGTTACCGCCAGCATATCCATCACGTTCTCCCTATCAGCAGCCAACTCCTCGACGTTTGAGCACTAGAATGCTGAGGTCTCCGAGGAAGCATTGGCAAGGCTGCCTCCTCTCCACACCAGCCACCAGCTTCAGACACCGACACCTTGGTGGAAATGTTAGCCGTTGGAAGGGTAGACACAACACGGTCAACACCTCATTGCAAAACCCCCAGATCGCTGGTGCTAGGTGGGTTGACAGAGACCAGAGAGCTGCTGTCCTTCAGGGAGGAGAGGACCCCGTGATGTGGGCAATCAGGGACTTTGTCCACACGCAGAGGGAGGGGCAGGAAGGTATATGGGAGTCAATGGCCCTCATTGCCCAGAAGCTGCAACAGTGTAGCAAGACTCCCTGCCTCCAAGGTCAGGTTGGCAACTGCAAATAGAGAGACAGGGGATGGGATGGACCCAATAGGGTCAAAGGTCATAGCGACCTCCAGGAAACACATTGAGGTCAAGGAGAGAGACAACGACTGGAGAAAACACCTGGTCTTTTCCGTGTCTGGGTGGTCAGTCATGCAGCCTGTGGTCAGACAAGCTCAGTCAATGGAGGCTGAGTACTGAGTACTGTGGTACTACAAGCAGAGAACCCTCGGGCTGGTTTATTGGAAGCTTTATCACGAATCTCGAAGACCACATGGATGTGAGAAATTGAGCTTCCTCAGTAGCAGCCTAACAAGCTCAGACTGATCAGAATCCAATCCCCCAAATTAAAACTAAATTGTGAAATGAGGAAATGGAGCACCCCACATCCCTTCACAGACCTGTCGACACAGAGTGGGCAGTAATCCACCTGATGGTGGTGCTACCAAGGTACTGTTGGGAAATGTTGTGGCTAACTCTGTACTTGTAGATGGCGCGGTGGCTCAGTGGTTAGCACTGCTGCCCCATAGCACTAGGGACCCAAATTCGATTCCAGCCTCGGGCGACTGTCTGTGTGGAATTTGCACATTCTCCCCGTGTCTGCGTAAGTTTCCCCCGGGTGCTCCGGTCTCCCCCCACAATCCAAAGATGTGCAGGTTAGAGAGGCCATGCTAAGTTGTCACCCAGTGTCCAGGGATGTGCAGATTAGGTGGGTTTATCGTGAGGAATACGAGATTACAGGGATAGAGTGGGTCTGGGCAGGACGCTCTTCGGATGGGTGAAGAGACTTGACAGGCCGAATGGCCTGCTCCCACACTGTAGGGATTCTATGAACTAACAGGAGTGGCAGTCTCTGCAAAACCTAAGCCCACAGCAGCTGCTGTTTTTACTGGTTACAGCTCTATAAGGCTTTGCAGAGCCTGTCACATTGTGGGAAAATTGCAACCTGCAATACGACCTGTGCTGATGATACCTGTAAAAACAAACAAGGAATTGTGGGTGCTGGAAATCTAATACAAATGGCTGGAGCAGCTCAGCGGGTCTCGGTCTGAAATAAACATGTTGGGTCCAGTCACCTTTCTTCAGAACGGAAAAAAGGACAGAGCAGAACTGCAGAAGGGTCACTGAACCTGAAATGTTCACTCTGTTTCTCTCTCCGCGGGATGCTGCCAGACCCGCTGAGTTTCTCCAGCCATTTCTGTTTCCGATGCCTATGATTCCTGTTCTGGCTTTGGTGGATCCATTCAGAAAAGCATTAGTGGACTGACTGGGACTCCTGCACAAAACAAAAGGGGGTTAATAGTGTATCCTCACTATCATGGACTTGGTTACACATTTGCCAGGGGCTGTTTCGCTGAGAACCACGTCCCAGGTGAGGGAATGGAGCCATTTCTCCACCTGGTCTTGATCTGCCCAGCAAGATGCAGTTGGGACAAGGCCCAAATTTCAGAGTGTTACAGGGAGTCATGGGAAATCTGGGCATGACCTGCAACGTATCAACTGGAGTCACAGAAGGAGCTAAAATGGCCCCACCAGAACGAAAACAATGATTTTGCCTGAATGCCATATGTAATCTGATGCTGGAATAAATGGCTGTATTTCTTTCTGTTCATGACCTAAGGACTTACCCAATGAATTAGTTTACAGGCACCAAGTGTGAGGACCTCTGAAGCTAATTAAGCAGAAGCCTTTTAGATCACGTCTCCATGTTAAACCAGGAGGCAGAATTCTGAACGATGTAGCGGAATTCTCAATCATGTAGCAGAACTTTAAATCGCATTGCAGAATTCCTAAAGCAACTCTCGCAAGCCCGGGTTGGGATCAGTTGAAAATATCCCAAGCTGTGATGACAAAGCAGTTAAGTACATTGGGGCTGGAATCAGGAAGCTGCATGCTCGTACTCCTGCCAGTAGGCCCCTTTAGAAGCTCGAAGATCTGATTGAGATCCCAAAATTGGTGAAAATAAAACAAAGGGTCTGTCATGTCAACTTGATAAACTTATGCCACCAGCAAGAAGGGGACAAGTCTATCCCATTGTCATCAAGCCAGAGGGCAAGGGTAGCAAGAGGGATGACTTAGGGGGTGTTGTGGGTGAGGCAAACATTGACCTAACTAACCAATGCAGAAATACAAGCAGATTTATTCAATCACCTAGACGCAGAGTAAAGAACAGACTCAATGCTGCTGCTTATTGCATTCATGGGACTTATACAGAGACAAGTCAGGCTGCACCACCCAGAACTACAAGCAGTGGAAATGGAAGAGGCCCATGCTACAAGCCCCCATGCCTATTGGTTAGACCCAGAAAAGCTGGTGCAGGTTCAGGGCGGAGGCTAACCACACACTGGGAGCACCGTTTGGAATCTGAAATCCCCCAGCCACTTTACAAAGGCTGATGAATTAGAGAATGGTGGCCTTGTCTAATTGTGTGACCTCCCTGGACTACCTCCTGGTGTACAACAACAACTGAGAAATGTGCTCAAAGCGACTGAGGCCAGAAAATGCAGCCTAGCTGACCTCATGGTCAGCATCACAAGCAGCAAGTTCACTGAGGCTCAAGTGGCCTATCAAGACACATTGAGTGGGTCAAGGACAAGTATTGCCCCGGGCTGCTCGGAGTAAGCATTGGCACAGATCCCCATGCCCACAATGACATAGGAGATTGAGAGGTCCTTGCGAATGTTGGACTGTACGTTTGTCCCAAGCTTCATCAGCAGCTGTGTCACTGACAAACCTTTACGGGAAAAGGTAAAGTATAGCATGGACTGAGAGATTCCAGGTATCATTTGAAAAGATGAAGGCCATGTTAATCAGTGAGTCTGTGCTTGCTTCTCTTTAACCAAGCATTTAAAGTAGCCATTGATGTGAATGACAGGAAGATGAATTTGGAATGAGAGACCAAAGGGGTTCCTCTTCAAAATGCCAAACAAACATCAGAAACAATATTCCATACCAGGGAAGGATGTCTTTGGATTGTTACTGGTTCTCAAATATTTAGAGTCCTGGAGTCATAGATTAATACAGCATGGAAACAGGCCCTTCGGCTCAAACTGATACATGCTGACTG
The DNA here is from genome assembly GCF_047496795.1 of Chiloscyllium punctatum. NCBI lineage: Eukaryota > Metazoa > Chordata > Chondrichthyes > Orectolobiformes > Hemiscylliidae > Chiloscyllium > Chiloscyllium punctatum. Next base: position 82,626,236 of record NC_092751.1, read on the forward strand.
TGGCACGCAGTCAGCTAGTTCCAACTGCCTGCATTTGGTTCATATCCCTCAAAACCCTTGCCATCCAAATGTTTTTTTAAATGTTGCTATTGTACTTGCCTCAACCACTTCCTCTGGCAGCCCATTTCATATACGCACCACTCTCTGCCTGAAGAAGTTGCCCCTCAGGTCCTTCTTAGATCTTTCCCCTCTCACTTTAAACCTATGCCCTGTAGTTTTCAATTCCCCATCCCTGGGGTAAAGGCTATAAGCATTCATCCTATTTATGTCCCTCATGACTTTATAAGGTCACCCCTCATTCTCCTACATTCTAAGGAATAAAGTCCAATCCTGGCCAACCTCTCCTTATAACTCAGGCCTACTAGTCCTGGCAAAGTCCTCGTAAATCTTCTTTGCACGCTTTCCAGTTTAACTATGCCTTTCCTAGAACAGGATGACCAAAAACGGTACACAATACTCCAAGTACGGTCTCACAAACAACTTACACAACTTTAACATTACTTCCCAACTCTTCTCCTCACTGCCTCAACTTGGAGGTACATGTCTGAAATGAAACATAGTGATGCCAAACTGTACTGACCACAACTGTTAACTTTCATGGACACATTTAAGATCCAGGACACCAATTTATTTAACTGGAAGTTTGTTCCTTCAACAATATCACTTAAAAATCACCCACATTTCTGAACTGAAGAGATATAATTCCCCAAGGTTTGATAAATAAATGTATGAGCGTACATCTGTTGCTTTATCATCTTTTTTGTTTTTTATTCTTTATTTATGATGAAATGGAAAGTGAGTTTCATTTCATTCGTCACGTGTAACAAGTATCCTGACCACATAACCTTGGTTTATTTACAGTGAGCTTTTATATTGCAACATGTTTTGTTTAAAGTGAACTCATACAGCTAAAAAGTCTGCGGGAATAAATCCAGTGGCTGCCTGGAAAGGAGCTCTGGAATGTCACATCTTCAGGTGTCAATGATGTTTGTCGTGTACGGAACCTTAGAGGGAACATTGCCAACAAGCCAGTCAAAAGGAAACAAAGCAACACAATTTAAATCAACTTAATTTCCCACTATTTATCCTTTATGAACAACTCATTAAGACTGAACATCATACCTTTCACATTTTATCTTTTCGTTTGGACTTACTTCTCAGTCGGTGCGCATGTGTGTTACATTATTCGGTGGGTGGCACGGTGGCACAGTGGTTAGCACTGCTGCCTTACAGCGCCAGAGACCCGGGTTCAATTCCCGCCTCAGGCGACTTACTGTGTGGAGTTTGCACGTTCTCCCCATGTCTGCGTGGGTTTCCTCCGGGTGCTCCGGTTTCCTCCCACAGTCCAAAGATGTGCAGGTCAGGTGAATTGGCCATGCTAAATTGCCTGTAGTGTTAGGTTAGGGGTATGGGTGGGTTGCGCTTCGACGGGCTGGTGTGGACTTGTTGGGCCGAAGGGCCTGTTTCCACACTGTAAGTAATCTAATCTAATTATTATTTCTTTCCATGTCAAATAACCAATATACTCCCTCTTATTAACCCAAGAAAGCCTGGTTAATTTGACTCTTTTAAAATGTAAATGCACTTGGTTGAGGAGAATGAATTCCTTTCTAAATGAATCTGATTCTGGCCCCCCTAGGTGTTGGTCAGATTAAAAAAAAGGGGATTCTGGATTAGTGGTGCTGGAAGAGCACAGCAGTTCAGGCAGCATCCAAGGAGCTTCGAAATTGATGTTTCGGGCAAAAGCCCTTCATCAGGAATAAAGGCAGTGAGCCTGAAGCGTGGAGAGATAAGCTAGAGGAGGGTGGGGGTGGGGAGAAAGTAGCATCGAGTACAATGGGTGAGTGGGGGAGGGGATGAAGGTGATAGGTCAGGGAGGAGAGGGTGGAGTGGATAGGTGGAAAAGAAGATAGGCAGGTAGGACAAGTCCGGACAAGTCATGGGGACAGTTACTGAGCTGGAAGTTTAGAACTAGGGTGAGGTGGGGGAAGGGGAAATGAATAAACTGTTGAAGTCCACATTGATGCCCTGGGGTTGAAGTGTTCCGAGGTGGAAGATGAGGCGTTCTTCCTCCAGGCGTCTGGTGGTGAGGGAGCGGCAGTGAAGGAGGCCCAGGACCTCCATGTCCTCGGCAGAGTGGGAGGGGGAGTTGAAATGTTGGGCCATGGGGCAGTGTGGTTGATTGGTGCGGGTGTCCCGGAGATGTTCCCTAAAGCGCTCTGCTAGGAGGCGCCCAGTCTCCCCAATGTAGAGGAGACCGCATCGGGAGCAACGGATACAATAAATGATATTAGTGGATGTGCAAGTAAAACTTTGATGGATGTGGAAGGCTCCTTTAGTGCCTTGGATAGAGGTGAGGGAGGAGGTGTGGGCGCAGGTTTTACAGTTCCTGCGGTGGCAGGGAAAGTGCCAGGATGGGAGGGTGGGTTGTAGGGGGGCGTGGACCTGACCAGGTAGTCACGGAAGGAACAGTCTTTGCGGAAGGCGGAAAGGGGTGGGGAGAGAAATATATCCCTGGTGGTGGGTTCTGTTTGGTGGTGGCGGAAATGTCGGCGGATGATTTGGTTTATGCGAAGGTTGGTAGGGTGGAAGGTGAGCACCAGGGACGTTCTGTCCTTGTTACGGTTGGAGAGGTGGGGTCTGAGGGCAGAGGTGTGGGATGTGGACGAGATGCGTGGGAGGGCATCTTTAACCACGTGGGAAGGGAAATTGCGTTCTCTAAAGAAGGAGGCCATCTGGTGTGTTCTGTGGTGGAACTGGTCCTCCTGGGAGCAGATCCGGCGGAGGCGGAGGAATTGGGAATATTGGATGGCATTTTTGCAAGAGGTAGGGTGGGAAGAGGTGTAATCCAGGTAGCTGTGGGAGTCGGTCGGTTTGTAAAAAATTTCAGTGTTGAGTCGGTCATCATTAATGGAGATGGAGAGGTCCAGGAAGGGGAGGGAGGTGTCAGAGATGGTCCAGGTAAATTTAAGGTCAGGGTGGAATGTGTTGGTGAAGTTGATGAATTGCTCAACCTCTTCGCAGGAGCACGAGGTGGCGCCAATGCAGTCATCAATGTAGCGGAGGAAGAGGTGGGTAGTGGTGCCAGTGTAATTACGGAAGATCAACTGCTCTACGTAGCCAACGAAGAGACAGACATAGCTGGGGCCCATACGTGTGCCCATGGCTACCCCTTAAGGATTCAAAGGAGAAATTGTTAAGGGTGAGGACCAGGTTGGCCAAACGAATGAGAATGTCGGTGGAAGGGTACTGTTGGGGACAGCTGGAGAGGAAAAAACGGAGGGCTTGGAGGCCCTGGTCATGGCGGATGGAGGTGTAGAGGGATTGGAGATCCATGGTGAAGATGAGGCATTGGGGGCCGGGGAAACGGAAGTCTTGGAGGAGGTGGAAGGTGTGGGTGGTGTCTCGAACGTATGTGGGGAGTTCCTGGACTAGGGGGGTTGGGACAGTGTTGAGGTAGGTAGAGATGAGTTCAGTGGGGCAGGAGTATGCTGAGACAATGGGTCGGCCAGGGTGGTCAGGCTTGTAGATCTTGGGAAGGAGGTAGAACCGGGCAGTGCGGGGTTCCCGGATTATGAGGTTGGAAGCTGTGGGTGGGAGATCTCCTGAGGTAATGAGGTTCTGTATGGTCTGGGAGATGATGTTTTGGTGATGGGGGGTGGGGTCATGGTCGAGGGGACGGTAGGAATAGGTGTCCTCAAGTTGACGTTTGGCTTCAGTGATGTAGAGGTCAGTGTGCCAGACTACCACTGCGCCCCCTTTATCCGCTGGCTTGATGGTGAGGTTGGGATTGGAGCAGAGGGATTGGAGGGCTGTGTGTTGTGAGGGTGAGAGGTTGGAGTGGGGGAGGGAGGTAGACAGGTTGAGGCGGTTAATGTCCCGGCGGCAGTTGGAAATGAAGAGGTCGAGGGCAGGTAATAGGCCAGCGCGGGGGTGTCCAGGTGGATGCAGTGTGTTGGAGGTGGGCGAAGGGGTCCTCGGAAGGTGGGCGGAAATCCTGACTGTGAAAGTAAGCTCGGAGGCGGAGGCGACGGAAGAATTGTTCGACATCACGGCGTGTATTAAATTCATTGATGCGGGGACGGAGGGGGATGAAGGTGAGTCCTTTGCTGAGACTGATCGTTCTTCCTCAGTGAGGGGGAGGTCTGGGGGGATGGTGAAAACTCGGCAGGGCTGGGAGCTGGGATCTGGTGTGGGTGAAGAACTGGGAGTGGGGGCGGAATCTGTAACTGGAGTGGGTGTGATGGTGGGGGGAATGGGGGTGGAGTCATGAGCAGGGGTAGTGTTCCCCTCTGGGTTCTGGGGGGTGGGGATAGTGACAGTGGGGTCTGTGGGGGGCATGTCAGCAGAATGCAGGTGAGTGGCACTGGTGGGGGCGGAAGTGGTTGTGACCATGGCAGTAGGGGTGGTGAAGTCACTGAGCATGTGGCACCAGCGATGATGTGAAGGGCGGAAGTGATGTCACGTGTGATGCATGAGGAATTGTGAGGGGTGGAAGTGGTTGTGGGAGTGGCCATGGTGGGGGTGGTAGTGACATCACCAATCAGCGTGGGGGGTGGCAGCTGCATCAGCCGCATGGCTAATGGCGGAATAGATTCCGTGAGTCAGATTATTCCTTTATGACTAGAAGCTTAAGAATTTGGGGTATCCTACGTGGATGTTGCAATATCTCACCTACAAACTGGTTCTCCCAGTATCTATTTGTAACAGCATGCCTAAACTCCAGCAGATTTCTTCATACTTCCTCAGCCTATTTCTGGTCAGTAGATAAGTGCAACTTTACCCGTTAACTTGTCCATCAGTCACCTTGATGCCCAAGCGTGAGGCTATTTGGCAGTGGTGTGCAGCACAGCACAGCGTACCCCTGCTCTCACTGATATAAGATTAAGGAGCAGAACCTACTGATGATGTCACTCTTCCTTCACCAGTCCCTGGTTACTGCCTGCCAACCACTAGGCCGAGCTAACCCACAGCAGCCTGTGGATTAAACCCAGTCCAGTCTAGCCTGTAGTTATGCTTTGAAGCTGCTATTAAAAGAGCAAGATACAGGTTTTCCTTTCTTTTCTAAGACGATAGCAATTTTTCTTGTGCTTTGTTCAAGTATTTCATCCCCCCAAAAAAGGTATTCAGAGCATTTAGGTTGAGAGCACAAAATATTCAACTGAATGTTATGCAGAGTCTACAGTAGGATAACCCAGTTCTTTGCTGTCAGTCCATGTGGCATATCCCGTGTACTGAGTGACAGGCTGGAAGTCCTAATCTTGTTCTTGTAACTGAGCTCGTGATGATGGTTAACTGAGAATCACTGAAACTCTGGAGAGCGTCTCTGCCCAACTTGTACCTCATTTGCATAATTATGTCTGATTTTAAATCAAATATGCAAATGTATGCATGTTTCATTCTTTTTAATTACATGAAACAGCAAAGTGAGTTATTTATCAGAGTTAATATTTATTTATTCATTATTAATCTTCACCACTTCACTTGTGAGAGGTTGCAGGGCTCGGTATTGATAATCTGACACGTTTGGCGGCCCTTCTGGTTTTTTTGAACAGCCGATCTCAAGCAAGCGAGTGGCAAAAAAAGAGGAAAAGGGGACTCTTTTTCTGATTGACAGGAGCGAAAAATACCTCCAGACTTGATCTAACACCCTTGCTGTTAATTTTTCTCAATTTCTACCCGCCTGACAAGGGAGGTGAAGGAACACAATTTGAATGAATGAAAATATCTGCAGCAAGCATTCGTAATGTTTTAACACAGCAAAAAATTACGATAGGAGAGCAAATCCTTTCCTCTGTGTCTTTTTCGCATGGGAGTCAAGGGTGTTTTGGTTTGAAGGGAGGGCTTCCTCTACCTATTGCCTCATTGTTTTTTCCTGAGTATCAGGTGCAAGGAACAGTGGTCACTGGCCTCGCCTGGAGGTCATCTGGGATGTTGGTCTTTGTGCACATGACACAGTTATATTAGCCTGAAGTCAGAGGAAGTTAACCCGGGTGACAGTGGAAGAAAACGTCCCTTCCTTTCATCTTTGGCATGAGAACCGAGCTTGCAGGATGACACTTAACAGATAAAATATTGTCTCCCCTAATTGCTTTAAGATGGACTGGAGCAGGAATGCAAATATTGATACGGCAGGCTGTACAGAGAAGAGGAAATCTGAGAAGGCTAGTTCTGTGGGCCAGGGGAGTAGCCAAAAGGGACAAATTAGGCTCAAACAATAGGGATATTTTCCACTGGGGATAATTAAATGTTGCTTCATCAAAGCAGCGACAGTTTGCAAGCTGCTCATTTTGTAACTCTATCATGTTTGCCCCTGAGATATGCTTTTTATTTTTTATTCTTCTTGTATTTGCCATTGATGGCTGATGCATTTAATTAAACTGGGGGCATTAATTATCTGGTATGCTCATAGCCCAGGCTTTGTTTAGGGAGGTTTCTTATGACAGAAGTCCTGTGTTTGGGCCGGAGGCTTCTGATTACATTGAGGCTTCCTTAGATCTTTGGCAAAAAAATAACGGCCTTTGTTGCAGTGCTCCGCAGAAAAGTCGGAGACTACGACGAGTTTTATTTGACCCTGTTAACCAATGTACCAGGGAAAGCATACCAACCGCTGCGCTGAGTCACCCCTGGGCGCCAGCAGCACAGAGAAATTGAAGTGAAGAAACTCTCCCTCGTATGTATCCATACTCGCACTCACCTATGTCTGTACACATTTATGTACATTCACACACACACACAAACATCCAGATATATGCACTGAAACATATGGTCACACACATGTGCATGCACACTGTCATACATGACCACACACATGTATAAATACGTTTAGTGAACTGTACACAGATGTGAACAATCATGTTGCACACATATGCCAATGTATAGTCACATGCTCTCTTTTTGTGCTCTCCTGCTACATGCATTTCAATTATATACATAGACCCACACACACAGAAACATACATGATTCTGTTCATCCATACACACACGCAATGACAGTGTAAACTAAATATATCATATACATGTGATTACAGTATACACAATATATATCATACAGATGGAATTACAGTGTACACTACATATACACATATGCACTGTTTATGGAGGCAGATAATGTGAGTCTGGGAATCAGCTGTAGCACAACATTCGGTGTAGATTTCAGTAAAGTACACTATTTCATAATGACTTCAATGCTGTGCTGGAAATGCTCATGTTATCCCAGCAAAGAGTTATTTGTACATCAGGCTAGCAGCAGAAAGTAGTGGAAGGAGCAGGGTACTCTCAGAAACAGACCCACTATTTGTTCAGATGGACAACCCGCTTGACAGATTGCTTACCGTTCTGCACTAATATCCTGTCAAACGGGCAACTTGACCTGATACAACTCTCACTGTGACCCTGCTTGATTCCGAGGCAGAGAAACTTGGAGAGGGGGTTGGGGAGGGAGGGATGTGGGATCGAGGTGGGGCATAGCGTGGTGCTTGAAAAAGGGCAAAAGAAAGGGCAAAAACATCTGCAACACGGTTGCAGATGTTGCTTGACTAAACTGCGGCAGGTTGGCAAATCTACATACCAATCCAATGCCAACTGTGTTCCAATGGGACAGAGGTAAACACCACCATTAGAAACAGATTCTACGCCATCTCCCTCTGTGAAGGAACAACCTCCAGAGACAGTTCCTGTAATGTTGATAGTTACTTATCTGAGAGCATATAGAGTAGCCATCAGCATGATTTGTTAGTGTTGTTTGTTGTAATTAGTTTGGAGGATGTGATGCTCGCTGATTGCTTTTCTTCTTGCTAGCTATTGCTAGGCAGCCCCATGAGAGCAGTCGAAGTTTGACACTCTTTGTGGAATTATAAGGTGCCTCATGATTCCCCGCAGAGCTTCGCAAGTGGCTATCAGACAGGGAAGTGATTTATGACACACTTCAACACGTACTGCATCACTTGGAAATTCAGTTCTATAGCAACCAGAAAGTGAATTATATTTTAAATATGTGGTATAAATAGAATATGCCATGGCCAGAGGTGAGATATGATAAATATCTCATTACCCACTTGCAACATGTCCCTTGAGAGTTAGTCAGTCAGTCTCACTTCTGAACACATTTATTATTCCACACTGCTTACCCTATCTCTCTCCGACGCGATATCTATTTTATTTTAAAGCTTTTATTTCTGAAAGCGCGCAAAGAAAACTGTTCTTTCATTTGAGAAGGGATGACTGCAGTCATCTAGAATTTAAGAGCTACACCACAGGATGGGGATGTTGCATAAATACAATGCCCTACGCAGAGCCAAGTATACCAGCAGTAGACAAAATGTAACAGAAACAGGAGATAAGGCTTTCACTGACAAGGCCTGGCTTTGTATGCAGTCCAAAGTGAGAGGAGAAAGGAAGAAAGAACATGGGTGGCACGGTGGCTCAGTGGTTAGCATTGCTGCCTCACAGCGCCAGAGACCCAGGTTCAATTCCTGTCTCAGGCTGTGTGGAGTTTGCACATTCTCCCTGTGTCTGTGTGGGATTCCTCTGGGTCCAAAAAATGTGCAGGTTAGGTGAATTGGCCATGCTAAATTGCCCATAGTGTTAGGTGAAGGGGTAAATGTAGGGGGATGGGTTGCTCTTCGGAGGGTCGGTGTGGACTTGTTGGGCCGAAGGGCCTGTTTCCACACTGTAGGAATCCAATCTAATCTAACATGCTGCTGTATATCACCTTGCACAATGCCTTAAAGCCATTGTTGCTTTGAAAATACAGCGGCACAATTTGTGAAGAGGGAAGAACGACAAACAGCAATGAGTCAAGTGAGCAAATCAACTCTTCTTTGAGGTCACAGCAACTGGGAGAATTCCCCTGCTGTTCTTCAGAAGATTGCCATGTCATCTTTTACACCCAAGGGAATGGCCAAATGGGGATGTGGATTGGCATGTCACCTGAAAGTTGACACCTTTGACCGGACATTCTGCCCTCACGGGCTGCAGCAGTTCAAAAAGACGCCTCACTGTCACCTTCTCGAGGGCAATATGCGTCCCTGGAATGTGATAGATCAGCATTTATTGGCCATCTCTAATTGGCTCTCGGTATTGGCCGAGCCAGCACTGCCCACATCCTGTGAAAGAATGAGTTTTAAAGGCCCCGCACTGAACGGTTAGCCTGGTGTTTGTGTTCAGGCCTACGGAACGGGATTTGAGCTCACAAACGTCTGATTCGAAAACAATGACACCAAAAGCCCCACTCAGTACATTTTCCGCTATTTTTTCACCATGCACCCCAATATTATCACAGTTTAAGGAAAGGAGGCACCAACCTGGCATTGCAATGCAATTCTGAGATGCTTTCTTCTCTCACTTCACCACATTAATGTGGGTCACTGACTTATTGAAGCATTGATGTCATTTAACACTGTGATCCTGCACCCACTAAACATCAGCACAGCCCCCTCAAACTAGGATAGAACTGGAACTACATCGCAGAGATGTAGTTTTACCTTGCCTAAACCCCTCAGACATGTTGTTACATTTCGTTGTAAGTAAGACTCTCCCGATTTATCGCCACTTGAATTTATTGAGTTGCGTGTTGAAGTGATGGTGCAATTCTGTTGCAAGTATTTCTTGGCTCCCCATCTACTTCTGGCAATTCCTCCTCCAGTCTGCATACACATTTTGATTTGGAATTAGATTGCTGTTCCTTCATCGTCACTTGGTGAAAATCCTCTAAGTCGCAGATTATGCTTGAATGGAACGAGGATATCACTGGGAAGTCTACTATTTGTTGGCCATGAACTAAGTGGCTTGCTTGGCAATTTCAGAGGCCAGTTAAAAATCTGACGTCAAATGCGGGCCAGCTAAAAAGATGCGAAATTCCTCCTTCCTGAATCAATAAGATGAGCTTTTAATGACAATCAACTGTGGTTACATGGCTACCATTAGACTAGTTTTCGATGCCAGATTTTATTCAATTCAGATTTTACCACCTGCTATGGTAGGATTTTAACCTGTGACCCCACCCAACCCAAGACACTAAGCAAGGGCTCTGGGTTACTAGGCCAGTGACATTACCACTACGCCTCCACCTCTTCCAAGGGCCAGCACCGGAACAGGCTCAACAAATCCTGCTCAACCACAGTGAAGAATGAACAATAAATTCTGACCATGAGGATGGTTATTTAAAGTTGTTGAATGCATATGGAGGAAGGTGAGACTGCATTACTGAGAATCTGCACTTAGAAGAAGATGTGACAAGATACTTACCCAATATTTGCTGTCTCAGGTGGGTTGCAGATGGAATGTTTTCCTGGCTGGTGACGGGACAAAGGCCCAGATATTCCAATGCATGGAGTGATATTGGAGCAGCATAGACAGCAAGTTCTGTCTTGGGACAATAAAGAAACCCATAGCACAACGTCTGTGGGAATTAAATAGCAATTCCTTTGTGTCTGAAAACCCCCAGAAAAGTTTAATAAAAGACCCCAGTTATATCACCCCCTCAGCCTGTTAGAGCCTCCCTGGACTCCTGACAACAGTCTCCGACCAGAAATTGCTTTACTCGACCCAATTTCATACATCTCCAAATGGACCTTGCCAGACCTTGTGCCTCCCCTCCATCTTATTTCTAAGCTTCACCATCTCTTCACCTCCACAGCCATCTACATCCCCATCACCCCTCCATTGGCCTGATCCCTCAGGATATTCCCTTCACCTCTCTCCTGAACGCTTGACCACACTTTGTCCCCACTGCCCCCAACCCAGACCTGACACATCCCCTTCCCTTGATGTGAAGGTCCTCAAGATTGACTTGACATTGCTCAGCCTGGCCTGACATTTTTCCATCCCTGACACAGACATCCTTCTAGTCCTCATAGCCCTCCTCTTGTCAGCGTTTGACCTCTACTTTACGCTCAGTGTTTTGACCAGTATCTCTTGTCTGATAGGCTGACTTCCCAAATAAGAATTATTGGAGATGGGAACAGCACAGAATGAGGCCTTTCAGCTTATTGAATCCACTCTAATGAATGGGAAATGTGGGAACAATCTCCAATCCGCATGAAATTGAGCGGCACAATGGCTCAGTAGTTAGCACTGATGCCTCACAGCACCAGGGTCCCAGGTTCGATTCCAGCCTTGGGTGACTGTCCGTGTGGAGTTTACACATTCTGCCTGTGTCGGCATGGGTTTCCTCCGGGTGCTCTTGTTTCCTTCCACAGTCCAAAGATGTGCAGGTCAGGTGGATTGGCCATGCTAAATTGCCCATAGTGTTAGGTGCATTAGTCAGGGGTAAACATAGGGTAGGGGAATGGGTCTGGTGGGTTACACTGCTGAGGGTCGGTGTGGACTTGTTGGGCTGAAGGGCCTGTTCCCATACTGTGGGGAATGTAACCTAATCTAAATACTGTCCAACACAAATACCAGTAGGTGGAGCGTAATTAGGAGTACGCCAGGAGGAGGAACCTTGCACTTACATATTATGGAATGCTCTTGGTTTGGTGGAAGGTATGTAATGATTTGAGTGAAGGAATAAATACAGGGGAAGCTCGGTTGTGTGGAAGGTCACACGAACTTTTTAGTATTAATGATAAGCTATTCAAGTATTTCTGAGTGCAGGGTGATCGTAGGTTGCAGTAATACTGCATTATAGCGACTGGAACAAGGTTGGTCAGGTGGATCTCATTGAGTATGAGACCCCTGATTGGGGCTGTTAACCTGGGCCCATCAGGGAGCCCTGGCTGACAGATATAAACAGGGGTCTCAAGGATTCTCCTGACTCTAGGGACCGGCTCTGAGGGAGCTGGTCACAATCCATGTGCTGTACACGTGTAAATAAAGGTGACTTGGTGACAAGATACCAGTCTCCATGGAGTTATGTTACTGAGTGAAAAGTGCTTTGAAGGAAAGTGCAGTTGCTCCTCTCACCTAGACAGACTTGGTGAGGTTATTCAAATATTGCCACACAGCGCGGCCATCCTTTCCCATAACCATTTGCCAGTTTGTTATGCAAGATGCTATTTTGAGGTTCCAAATCACACAAAAACATTTCTATCTGTGAATATAAGGAGCCTGAAATTCCTAAAATATTTGAGCTGCATCTACTTTCAAAAATCTGCTGCATATGTTCTGTTCTGACACGCTTCCCCTTTAAGCTGCGAGAGATCTTTCAAATCAACAGCATCATTTGCATTTTCACTTCTTCAGTACCCAATTGACTGATGGCACTGATGTAATGAACACTCCAACATTATCCACTTGGAGCTAATCTCAATGAAAGAGAGTCCAAATCCCATCCTCGGTTTCGGGACACCATTCTTCCATTTTTCCACCAGGGGTATTTGTCCAAATGGACAACATAGGATGTCACATTGATAAAAATATGGAAGCTCTTTGATATCAGGCGTGTTTCTTGGGCAGGACATTTAACCTTGAGTCAGGAGATTGTGGGTTCATGACACAGTGCTCACAAAATTATGGCTGAACCTTGAACGTTGATGTAAAAGTCCCCAACACCATTGAGAAGAGAAGCTAAGAGGTTATCGCTGATGTCCTGGCCAGTAATTAGACCTGGACTAACCTCACAATAATAGAGTGTCTGGTTATCATCACATTCACTCAATCCACTCAACCTAACATCAGGTCACAGCTATACAGGACATTAGTGAGGCCACTTTTAGAATTCTGCATAGAATTCTGGTCACATTTCTATAAGAAGAATGTTATTAAACTTGAGAGGGTGCAGAAAAGATTTACAAAGATGTTGCCCATTGGAGAGTTTGAGTTATAGGGAGAGGCTGAATAGGCTGTTTTTTTTCCCCCGGACCATCAGAGGCTGAGGGGTGACCTGATAAAATCATGAGGGCCATGGGTAGGATAAATAGACAAGATGTTTTCCCTGGGGTTGGGCAGTCCAGAACTAGAGGGCATAGGTTTAGGGTGAGAGGGGAAAGATTTAAAAGGGACCTTAGGGGCAACTTTTTCACACAGAGGGTGGTGCGTGTATGGAATGAGCTGCCAGAGGAAGTGATGGAGGCTGGTACAATTGCAACATTTAAGAGGCATCTGGAAGGATACAAAAATAGGAAGGGTTTAGACGGATTTGCTGCAAATGCTGGCCAATGGATTGGGATGTCTTGTTGATGTGGGCAAATGGGATCAAAGGGACTGCTTCTATACTGTATGAAAGTCTATGATTCTCATGATGACCTTGTGAAGTAAGGTTGAATAATTTGGGCTGTACCCATTGGAGTTTTGATCAGTTGAGATGCGAATTATTGAAACATAAAAGGTCCTGAGTGGATGTGACAGAATGTATAATGGATTTCCAATTGTGGGGAGAATAGGGGTCGGCCATTTTTTAAAAAAAGTCACCTTTTAAGCCAGAAATGAGGAGTAATCTGTTGACTCAGAGCATCATCAACTTGTGGAATTCTCTACGCCATAAAAGCAGTGAGATCATTGAATTCCTTCAAATTTGAGTTTGACAGGTTTCCGCAATGAAGCAAGGCAACACTGTGGGCAGGTGTAGGCAGGAAAGTGGGAGTTGAGATCACTATCAATGTCAAAATATAGTGAAAACCTATTTTGTATTCGCTCATGGGACATGGACATCACTGACTAGGCTGTAGTAATTTCCCTGGAGAGGATAGTGGTGACTGAAATAACTTCACAGAGGCCGGTATCCCATCACGAATTCACCCTTTACACACAAAGAGTCCTTGATACTGATTCAGCTCCCTCAGAGACAGCTCGAAGAGTGAACAGAACCCCTGACACTGCTCTTCTTATCTGTCAAACAGGGCTCGCTGATTGGACCAGATTAACAGCCCCAATTGGAGAACCCATATTTCATAAGGTCCAACCGGCTGATCTAGCTACTGTCACTACAATGAGGTGCATTTGTGAAAATCTGCAGTCTATGTAGTGCAGGAACACCAACACTGCAGTTAGGAAGGGAGATCAGGTTTCTGATCCAGCACCAAAGAAGGAACAGCAATATATTTCCAAGCCATGATTCAATTTGACTTGGAGGGGACCTTGTACTTCCGTGAGCCTGTTGCCATTGCCAGACAGCAGAGGTCCCAAGTTTGATAGATTCTGTCGAAAGAGCCTTGGTGAGTTGTTGCAGAGGATCCTGTGGATAATACACACTGCTGTCACTGTACATTGAATATTAAAGGGAATGAATATCAGAAGTGGTAGATGGGCTTCCTACATTTTGACAGTGACTACACCTCAAAAACATTTAATTGACTAGAAGATGCTTCGTGAGTCTCTGAGTTCGTGAAAGCTGATGTATAAATTAATTAATTTCTTCCTCAATTTGACCACGCTAATCATTTCTCCTTTCAGCCTTCTCCTCTTCAGAATAAATAATTGCAGCTCTTCAACCTTTGAAAGGTGCTATGTCAATGCAAGTCCTTTCCTTTATTAACAATGTCAGATGTCTGTCAGAAAACAAGTTCCCTCCCAAACTGTTTTGGGACATTCAGCAACAGTTCATAGCATAGAGAAATAACTTGCTGTCTATGCAACAATAGAAAATATAATTTCACCATAACTTTAATGTTTGAAAAAACATAAATACAGATTTCATTAACAACCAAGAATTAAATTCATAATCATTGAGTATGGCTATTGTTGCAATGTTGTTAATTGGTCAAAATTGGGGTCTAACAAATATGTGGGAGTGAGTTACAATCTATAATTCAATCAATAACTTGGAGTTAGTTATAATCTGAAATACAATCGATACCTGGGAGTGAGTTACAGAAAATTAATTGACCTGCTACATTAATACTCTGGCTACAAGATAACTGAGAGCATAAGAGCCAGATTTCTGTTACTGTGGTGGATAAATTGAGTTGGGGACTTCCTTGATATAAAGGATCCATTAGAATCAGATGAGCAAATGGATCAAGGAGTGGCAGATGGACTTTAATTTAGACAAATGTGAGATGCTGCATTTTGGTAAGGCAAATCAGGCCAGGACTTATACACTTAATGGTGGGCTCCTGGGGAGTTTTGCCAAACAAAGAGACCTTGACTTGCTGGTAGAAAGGGTGGTGAAGAAGGCATTTAGTACGCTTGCATTTATTGATTAGTGTATTGAGTATAGGAGTTGGGATATCATGTTATGGCTGTACAGGACATTGGTTAAAACACTTTTGGGATACTGCCTTCAGGCCTGGTCTCCTTGCTATAGGAAAGATGTTGTGAAACTTGGAAGGGTTCAGAAAAGATTTACAACGATGTTGCCAGGGTTGGAGGATTTGAGCTACAGGGTGAGGCTGAATAGGCTGGGGCTGTTTTCCCTGGAGCATTGGAGGCTGAGGGGTGACCTTATAGAGGTTTATAAAATCATGAGGGACATAGAGAGGGTGGATAACCAAGAGCCTTTCCCAGGGTAGAGGAATCCAAAACTAGAAGGCATATGTTTAAGGTGCGAGAGGATAATTTTCGAAGGGAGCTAAGGGATAACTGTTTCACGCAGAGGGCAGTGCATGTACAGAATGAGCTGCCAGATGAGGTGGTATAATTACAACATTTAAAAGACATCTGGATGGGCATACAGATAGGAAGAGTGTAGAGGGATATGGGCCAAAAGGGGACTAGATTAATTTAGGAGATCTGGTTAGCATGGACGAGTCAGACCGAAGGGTTTATTTCCATGCTGTATATCTCTGTGACTCTCTGACTCAATTTTCAATCAGTAGAGATCAGGCCGTGATCAAGTCAGACTCACTGACACTGGAAGTCGATCCTAGGTAGTTCTGGGGAGTGGGAAACATCGGATCTAAGATGTTTCCCTGCGAGTTACTTGCAGTTGTTTTCGAAATCGATATGCCCTCTAGCATCCACCCTTTACAGCAGTTCACACTATCCACTTCATCCTCCCAGCCACTGATCACCACCTACTCTCAGGCCTTTCATTCCTTCCTGCCACTGCCACATAAGCTCAGGACCACCAGCAATCCCCTGCCCCTCATATTGTCCATGTGATCCCACACCATCTCCATCCTAGATGGCCATATAGAGATGAAAAATAATCTTCTAACAGTCTGATATAACACTTACTCAAACACATTTGACAATGACAAAAAAATTCTATTTGCACATCCCTTTGAAATTGAAGCTCAAGAAAATTTATCCTCTTTAAATTGTCAATCAAGCCATACAGAATGCCTGCTGTGATAATCAAAAGCTTTGAAACTCAACTAAGCATTCATGATATCCTAATGAGAACCTTTGAGAACCGTCAACAGAGACTTCCATCAAAACTCCTCAAACAGCCAGGAACTTTTCTTTCAAACCTACACCAGTTGGTCTGTTAATTAAAGCAGCCCAGCAGCAGGGCTGTATTAATGCTTAGTGCAAGTTTCATCCTATTTAAGCCCATGTTTACAACGTGGGAGATTAAAAACCTGCAGATCATTCAAACCTAAAGAAACTTTTATCTACTTTTGAAGAATGCATATGTCTATCTCATCAATCTGTGACTCCCACAATATGAGTTTCAGTGCTTTGACCAGATAAATTTGGGTTTGTTTGAACTCAGCACTAAGGCCAAATGGCCTTGTCTTTGGGTTGCCGTCCTTATGATAAACCTTGCCTCTATCCCCTGGCTGGATTGGTTGGAAATGGGGGTCAGGCTTGCACACCTGGGGCAAACCCACCAATCTGAAAGATCTGCAGGATCTTCCCAGAGGCTCCACAAAAATCCACAATTAATCAATTAAAATCTGATCGATTTACAATTCTATCTACAAATATTGCCAGCCTTTGTGGCAAATTTGGACGCATAGCTTTTGCAATACATCATCTATGTTTTCATAAAGCCAAGAATAGTTGAGGTTGCAAAATCATTTCATTCTGTACACTTCAGTTCACACTCAGCCAATTGGAGCATCTGCCCACCATTTCAACACTCTGTTCTCTTAAAAATTAGTCAATTTCCAAAGCAGATCAATCATTTCCCTTCAATTTCACGGATTTCAGTTAAAACAACCAGTCCTGGAAGGAAGACTATACCACATGAATTCTGGAAGTCATGTAAATACTATTCATGGATATTCACCAGTGCACCTCTTCAAAAACATCAGTCAGTGTCATCAGGCATCATTCACAAATTCACAATGACTCTCTCTGTTCAGCTGAAAACTTCCAGCTCTTCCAGCTACTCTTTCCTCCATTAAATACTAACAATTTCTCATCACGAAAGTTCGGCTGATGGTCTATAATTCCGTACTTTCTCTTTAACGTCTTTCTTCGATTCAAGTCACCGTTTTAAATTGGAAATGTGGAGAATGTTTTTTTTCTCTCTCACAGAAGGTCGAGGGCCCGGGGAACTCCCTTCCTCCAAAAAGCAGTAGAACCAGAGTCTTTTGAATATTTTCCAGGCAAGGCAGACGGATTTTTGTTCAGCACGGGGGTGAAAGGGTATCAGGCAGGAATGTGGATATAAGGTTATAACCCAAAGCCATTCTCTTATTGAATAATAGGGCAGTCTCAAGACACTGAAAGGTCTACTCCTGTTCCGAATTTGTATGATCACACGTCTATTCATAAATGGTGGAGTGATGTAAGAATATAAGAAATAGGAGTAGGAGTAGGACATTCAGCCCCTCAAGTCTGACCCCTCATAGTATCCTGGAATGTGTAGGCTAGGTGGATCAGCCATGGGAAATGTAGGGCTGGGGTGGGTCTGGTAGGGTGTTCTTTGGAGTTTTGGTGCAGATTTGATAGACCGAATGGCCTATTTCCACAGTGAAGCGATTCTATAATTTGACATAATTCTGACTGATCTGCCCCAGACTACAACTCCTCTTTCATGACAGCTCCTCATGGCCCTAGTATGTCAAAATTATATCTCTCCTTTTTAAATCCTTTCCGTGATCTCACCTTCACAACTTTCTGGGGTAGAGAATTCCAGACATTTCTTATCCTCTGAGTGTAGAAATTCTCAGCTTTAAGTCAGTATCCCTGCATACTGTCCCCAAGTTCATGATTCCCTCACTAATAGAAACACCTTCCCAACATCCATCCAGTCAAGCCCATTCAGAAACTTGTGTTTCATAATGATCACTCATCGTTTTTCTAAACTCGAATGACTAAAGGTCAAACCTGTTTATAGCTGTTCTTGATAAGTCAAGCCCATCATCCCAGTACTCAGCTGAACAAATCTCCCCTGAACTGCCACCAATGCCAATATACCCTTTCTTAAATAGAGGAGCAAAACTGTAAAGAGTGCTGCCTGTGTCACCTCACCAACACCCTATGAAGCTGTAACAATACTTCCCAATTTTTAAACTTCGCAATAAAAGCCAAACTTTCACTTGCCTTCTAAAGTAATTGCTGCAGCTGTAAGTTAACCTATCTTTGCTGTTTATTGCAAAAGATTCTTCTGTGCTGGATTATTTAAATAAATTGTTTAAATAATAATTTGTAATTCCCACCAAAATGCATGACCACACTTTTCTACATTAAACCTCAACTGCCAAATTTGTGCCCACTCACTCAACCTATTTATATCCTCATTACAATATGCCCTCCCACCTACTTTTGTTTCATTAGCAAATTTGGATACATTCCCCTCTGCCCCTTCCTGACATACACAGGTTTCCAAATTCAAGCAAACATTCCTAAATTGAAAGAAGGTTATAGCTGCGACATCTGAAATGTTCTTACATATTTCCATTAAAACCGTAGAATGGAAACAATTGGATCCTAGTATTTTGTCACTTTAATGCTTTCATTATTTTTGCTGCTGTTTTCTTGTGCACGTGATTTTGATGAGTCCCTATCCCTGATTCAATATTAATCTCTTCGGGAAATCTGATATACTGATCTTTTTGTCGAACAAATTATTCAGCATGTTCATCATTTTCCTTTATTTCCATGGATAGTATAACCATTAGCAGTTTACAAGGATGTTAACAATTGCAGCTCATGGCAATACTAGATCTGTCAGACACCGGAATGAAATGAAACATCATAGAATCCTTACAGTGTGGAAACAGGCCATTTCGGCCAAATGTCCATACTAACCCGCCAAGTAACACACCAAGACCCATTTCCCTACCCTACTACCTGACATTTACCCCTGACTAATGCACCTGACTTACACATCCCTGAATACTATGGGCAATTTAGATGGCCAATTCACCAAACCTGCACGGGGTTGTGGGTGGAAACTGGAACACACAGACAAAACCCACACAAACAGGGGGAGAATGTACAAACTCCACACAGAGAATCACCCAAGGTTAGAACCAAACCTAGGCCCCTGATGCTGTGAGGCAGCAGTGCTAACCATTGAGTCACCATGCCACCCTAAGATGATAGATCATATTTTTCTTTTCTGGTGGCTAGTGACTGGACTATGTTCACATGAGGCTGCAGGAGTTCTTTAACAAGAGACCATAAGGTTATTTCAGTAAAATATAAATAAAGTTTACATATAGATAGATAGTTCAAATTATGTTAACATGTGCATTCAAACATACCTTCAACCTGATTGCCAACACCTTCTGTTAGAGATACTCAATGTCAGAGAAATATCATCCTATTTCAGCTTTTTAAGAAAGGATTTAGTTGATTCTTACCATTTTATTATCCTTGAACACTTGTGAACATTTTATTTCTATGGTTCTTTCTCTGAGTACAGTTGCATGAATCTGACATAATCCTGTTTGCCTGCATTTTCTAAGTTCTAACAATGTAAAGATTTCTATCCATAATCTTCTGGATTGTAAACTCCACAGGAGTGACTATTTCGCATGAACTGACATGATTTTTCTGCCTCAGAGAAAATTTCTATCTTCTGAACTTCTGAAGTCAAAACTAAACTAATTTCCCTAATGTGTTACTCTGCCTGTCATAAACTCAACAGTATAATTTTTAAAAATCCATTAATAATACAGGAGTTCTCACAGACATTCAACTGAACTCACAAGCTGGTATTTAGATCACTGTTTGAAATTGATTTTCTGACCTTTAAAAAAACACATCACAGAACTGACCCAGGCCCACCTGCCTCTATTTTGAATTCCAAATCCAAAAATATAACATGCTTTAAAGGTCTTTCATCAGCTGGTTTTAAATTGTGTCTAACCAATCTAATTTTTTTTCTGACATAATTATAAACTTCTTTTTTTGCAATGATGTTGACAGCTATTGCAAATTTATTTCCATAGCCTTTTTGCCATTCAATCGACTTTATCACCCTTTGTCATAGAGTCATAGAGATGTACAGCACAGAAACAGGCCCTTGGGTCCAACTCATCCATTCTGACCAGATGTCCTAAATTAATCTAGTCCTGTTTGTTAGCACTTCGCCTATATCATTATAAACCCCTCCTATTCATATGCCCATCCAGATATGTTTTAAATGTAGCCTCCACTACTTTCTCTGGCCGCTCAGTCCATACATACATCACCCTCTGCGAAAAACAGTTGCCCCTTAGGTCTCTTAAAAATCTTTCCACTCTCACCTTAAACCTGTGCCCTCTCGTTTTGGACTCCCCTACCCTCATTCTTTGTTTCTGTTCATTTGCTAAGATCTGTGTTATTTTTGCACTTTGGGTTATTTTAATTATTTTGTCTCTTCCCTCTTCAGTTGCCCATGGTAATATTGTTGATAAGCAGAGCCTTTGACCCTCACAGGTGTAGGCTGCCTCGGTATTATGTTAAATCCTCCTTTCAATACCTTCCAATTACCTTCTGTCATCTTCCCTGTTTAACAGATCTGCTCGGTTTCCTGAGGACAGTCTTTGTTTTATCTTATTCAAGGTGCTTTGGACAGTTTTGGTCTCCTTTTTAAGAAAGGATATGAAAGCATTTGAAACAGCTCAGAGAAGTTTCACTTGGCTGATATCAGGAATGGGAAAGCTTGTATTATTGACCTACAGAAGAAGGAGAGCTGATATTACCAAGCCAAATACGATTCTGAGGGACCTTACAGGATAAGCGCTGAAAGGATGTTTCCCATATTGGGAGAGATGAGAGTTAAGGGGCACCAGACAAAATTAAGAGGCCTTCCATTTAAGACAGGGATAAGCAAAATTTATTTTCTTTCAGAGGCATGGTATTCTTTGTAATTCCATTCTCCAGAGAGTGGAGAAGACAGAATCATTGAATATTTTTAAGACAGGGATAAATAGGCTCTTGACTAACAAGGATGTCCAAGGTTATTGAAAAGGCATATGGAGTTGAGGCCACAGTCAGATCAGGCATGATCTTATTCAGTGGGGGAGTAGGCTAGAGGGGCCGAGTAGCCTATTCCAGTTGCTAATTTCATGTTTGTTCATATGTGTTTAGAAATCAGCTTTACATCAATGTTATTTCAGTGTCATATTTTCAAGTATGATGTTAGCCTTTATGATATTAAATGTGTTATTAGATAAATGATAACTATATCAGATAATAGATGGCAGCTCATTCACTTCTGTCTACTTTCTTTCTCTTTTTCTCTTTTCTTAGAGTCATAGAGCCATAGAGATGTACAGCACAGAAACAGACGCTCCAGGCTTGACCTAATCTAGTCCCATTTGCCAGCAATGGGCCCATATCACTCCAAGCCCTTCCTATTCCTGTCCCCATCCAATGTTGTAATTGTATCAGTCTCCACCACCACCTCTGGATCTCATTCCATTCCCTCTGTCAAAAAAAGTTGCCCTTTCGGTCCCTTTTAATTTTTTCCCCTCTCACCCTAACCATATGCCCTCTAGTTTTAGACTCCCCGAACCTAGGGGAAAGACCTTGTCTATTTACCCTATCCATGCCGCGCATGATTTTCTAAACCTCTGTAAGTTCACCCCTCAGCCTCTGACACCGCAGGGAAAATTTCTTCTGTTTGCTTTTGCTCATTTTCTTTTCTTTAGAGATTGGAGAGTAGCAGGTGAGGGAAGAGGCCTCCAGTGGCAACGGCAGCAATGTCAGGACATGGCTCCACCCCAACCTGGGGTCTCCCTGCGAGCGAGGAACGGTTCCTGGGCTGACTCCCCCTGGCCTGGACCCGCCGAGGCTGGGCTGAGACCCCAGGCCCGTAGCGGAAACATCGTCGAACAGAAACAGCAGAGAACCCAGACGGTGGCAGCAGAGTCCGGAGGAGCATCAGATGGGAATCAGGAGGATCGGAGCTCATAAATCTCCAGGCCCATGGTTATAGCTCAGAGATGGCGGTCGCATCTGTGGTGGAGGCTAGTAACCGAAACCCCAGAGGCCTTTACAAAGACTCTGGCTGATGTCAAGCAGCAACCGGAGGAGCAGCTGAGGAGGAACAAGAGAAAGGGAGAAAGATGAACTCTATTGCCTTAAAATCCTATGTTGTATTCAATGTTTCCAGATAGTGCCAGTGCCAGGCGACACTTAGCTTAAAACATGCAAAAATCACTGTTTACTGTAATTTTTTTTTCACATGTGACAATCAATCTAAGTCTCATCTAACTCCCCATTCTATCCTGGAGAAAACAGTAGGAAATGTCACACTCTGATCAGCACAGTGTCTTTTACCATAAACGTTCACTCTGTTCAATACACAGCACAACCTGGCTGCAGTGGGAACCATGTACGTGATCCATCACAACAGTTCATCAAAGCTTCAGTGGCAGAACCTCCCAGTCAACAATCCTGACCACATGGGGGCACCACGCCAAGTGTCTCTCCAAAATTCCACTACCGTGATCCAACAGTCTTGTGCCAAAATGCTGACACCCTACATAACAGCACTGTGGGGGAGGGGAGGGGAGGAGAGGGGTGGACCACATCATACCCACCACATTGGTTCACCTCCTGATGGGCAACTGGGGTTAAGGAAATAAAACCTGGCCTTGCCAGCAATGGCTCACTCCTGAGACTTAACAAATGTGAAAAAAATGCTTAAAAATCTAAAATCTGAGAATGATTTACATAATGTAGCATATTCAATAGTGGAGATCCATTTACCATCTGCAATCTGCTTTTGTTTTCATAGAACCCCTCCAGTTTGGAAGCAGGCCATTCAGCCCATCAAGTCACACTGACCCTCCAAAGAGCATCCCACACAAATTCCTGAAACCCTGCATTCCCTATGACTAACCCATCTCATCTGCACCTCCCTGGACACTATGGGCAATTTAGCATGGCCATTCCACCTTCCGCTGGACATCTCTGGACAATGGGTGGACCCCCCCACAGACATAGGGAGAATGTGTGAATTTCACATCGTCTCCCAAGGCTGGAATTGAACCTGGGCCATTGCTGCTATGAGGCAGCAGTGCTAACCACTGAGCCACCCCCATACGATTCAGTATCTCGGAATGAATTGTAATCTGTTAGATAATATATAACAAAATGATGTGCAATTATATGGTGCCTTTTATAACCACAGCAAAGCATAATCAATGAACTACTTTTGAAGTGTGATCACCATTGTGATTTTTATTTTTCATTCACTCATGAGATGTGGGGTTGCTGGCTGGGCCAGCATTTGTCGGCCAACCCTTGTTGCCTTTTGAGAAGGTGAGCTGCCTTCCTGAACCACCGCAGTGGGGAATGTAGGAAAAGCAAAGCAATCTCCCATAAACAGTAATGTGATAATGAACTGATATTGTATGTTTGTGATATTGATTGAGGGATAAATATTGGGCAAGTGAACTTCCACAGCTATCTTCAAAATAGTGCTGTGAGATCTCCTGCATTCACCTGAGAGGGCTTAATCCCTCTGAAAGAGTGCGCCTCCAGAGGGGTCTCTCAGCACTGCACTGGAGCGCTGGTTTCGAAATGTGATTTGAACCCACAATCTGTACAAATTAACAGCAAGAATGCACCCACTGAGCCAAACCCAACACAGTTCCAGCTGAACTATCTAATAAATAATTCCAGATGAGGTTGCAAGCTGTAATATTGTCCATGCATGGAAGTGAGCTGCAGTTTGTGATCTAATAAATAAGTTGGAGTTTATTACAGACCACAGGTAAACTAATTAAAACCTGCTTGCAGGTTATCATGTTAAGAATAGGTGGGGGGGTGAGTTGAATGATGTAATGTAGTCAATATATTAGAGTGAAGTATGGGCTGTAATCTAATGAAAACATTGGAGCTTGTTACAAACCGTAATCTAATTAAAACATTGGAGTGTGGTGCAGGTGCACTCTGATCAATACACAGGAAATTACAAGGTGTAACTGATCAATCCCTGAATGTGGATTGTAGGTCGAACACCACTGATATCTAGAAGTGAATTACAGTCATTTAATATCCAGGTGTGTGTCTAGGCAAAAGCGAGGACTGCAGATGCTGGAGGTCAGATTAGAGTGGTGCTGGAAAAGCACAGCAGGTGAGGTAGTGTCTGAGGAGCAGGAAAATCGACGTTTTGGGCAAAAGCCCTTCATCAGGAATGAGGCCTCAGCTCCACTGTAATCTTGACATGAGGAGACTAGAGAAATCTGAGTTCATCCCTTGTGGTTGGAGGGTTCCTAGGCGGAAGATGAGTTTCTTCATTTCCCCTTTCCCCCACCTTGTCTCAGTCCCAACCCTCAAACTCAGCACCACCTCCCTAACCTGCAATCTTTTTCCTGACCTCTCTGCCCCCACCCCCACTCTGGCCTATCACCCTCATTTTATGCCCATGTTGATGATTAATAGTTAAATAATACATTATCTTTTTGCGTATTTCAATAGAATGAAGTTACACTAATTCTTTTTTTTTGTTGCATTTCACCTGTGTTGGAAGAGTAAAGTGTGTTTTGATTAAAACTTAGAAGTTAAAAATCAAATTATATCGGGAACACAGTGCCTTACACTTGTATTTTTAAAAAAATATAAAAGTTAGGCGTCTGGACTATCTCCATAATATACTTTGGGGCAGGGCTGGTTTTGTCCCGACCAAGGGTATGATCAAGGTTCTGCACAAACAAAGATTGCTCCTTCCCCATTGTTTTCCTAACGTGCTCAGCCAAAGGCCAACCACTGATGAGACTTTTTCATTACTTTTTGTGTGTTGTAATAAATTAGCCTCCTAAATGTTTCTTCCTTTACAATTATCAGTTTCTCACTATTTAGCAATGACTCCAATTTAGCTTTCTTGATTCCTCAGTGGTTGATTTCACATTTGCCTTCATTGAACTCTTTTTGCCATGGCCTTGCCAAATTTCTTAAGCTGTTTGTGTCAGTTGGGACATAACTGCACATTTCTATTGTACAGGAAAGGAGAATCAGTGGTAACATCATTCACTCCGGGCTCTCAATCATTCCCTGCTGGAGAATCCCAATGTGACATTCATGGGCACAGGTCATTTCTCTCACGGTGGCACAGTGGTTAGCACTGCTGCCTCACAGCGCCAGAGACCCGGGTTCAATTCCCGCCTCAGGTGATTGACTGTGTGGAGTTTGCACATTCTCCCCGTGTCTGTGTGGATTTTCTCTGGGTGCTCCGGTTTCCTCCCACAGTCTGGTGAATTGGCCAAACTAAATTGCCCGTAGTGTTAGGTGAAGGGGTAAATGTAGGGAATGGGTCTGGGTGGATTGCTGTTTGGAGGGTCAGTGTGGACTTGTTGGGCCGAAGGGCCTGTTTTCACACTGTAAATAATCTAATCACACTGTGAAGAGAAACAGGACGGGAATTCACGCTTGCGTTTGACAAAACAAAAAATTTCACATGCCACTAGTCAGTTCATCTGCTTGAAAATACTTCTGTAAAACTGCTTGATATGTGTTACTGTGATAACAAGATTATTTGTCCTTGATTCATTCAAGGGATGTGGGCATCGCTGGCTGGCTCTGCATTTATTGCCATTCCTAATTACCCTTGAGGAGGAGATGGTGAACTACCCTCTCAAACCTCTGTGATGTACCAGAGCTCACAAGATGAAGCATAGGACTTGATGCTTCCCTTAGTTCTGAACCCTTTATCTCGACTCTCCTTTTAACCTTCAACAGCTTCTAACCTTTGTGGTGTGTTTTGGAGCCCATAGAATAGTACAGCACAGAATGAGGCTATTCAGTCCATTGAGACCACACCTTTCTTTTCAAGAGAAATCCTACTACCTTGCCTTGCATCTATTGTTCCCCCTTTCATTCTCCAAGTATTTATTTAATTTCCTTTTGAACACTAATTTGCTTTTGTGTCGACCATAATATTAAGGAGAGGGTTCTTTCTAAACTTTACCCCCACGTTGTTTTCCTTATGTTGCCTCTGGGTCTTTTGCCAATCAATTTAAAATTAAGTGAAAGTTGGGCCGCATGATTATTCAGCTACTAGAAACAGCTTCTATTTATTCTGTGCTGAGAATGTGTTGCTGGAAAAGCGCAGCAGGTCAGGCAGCATCCAAGGAGCAGGAGAATTGACATTTCGGGCATGAGCCCTTCTTCAGGTGCCCTTCTACATTCCTGAAGAAGGGCTCATGCCCGAAACGTCAATTCTCCTGCTCTTTGGATGCTGCCTGACCTGCTGTGCTTTTCCAGCAACACATTTTCAGCTCTGATCTCCAGCACCTGCAGTCCTCACTGTTCTCTATTTATTCTGTCTCAAGCCTTCTTCATTTTATACATATCCAGCAAATCGTCTTGGACATCTTGATTCTGTGACGATGCTGTGGCTTTAAGAGGTTATTTTATCCCTTCTTTTTGGAAAGGTTTTAAGGCAGAGGTGCCAAGTTGTCGAGATGGATTTCCAGTAAAATAAACACCTTGTGAGGCCTTGTTTTTTTTAAGTTGGAACAATAGAAGCAGCCTGAATGGGTGTGGCCAGTTCCCACCAACCAGGCTTTCTTGTTTTTTTGTACTTTTTAGCTTTGAGATTCAGCATCAGTTGCTGTTGGGGTCTCAATAGGGTTGGAAGCTGCAGTAAGGGTCTTCTAGCTGCTACTCTCTGAGGTTTCAGTTGAGATTTTTTTCTGGCCCCTGGCTGTTCGGTTGCATGTGAGAAAATCGAATTTCTGAATTTGCCTTTTTGGCAAGGGGTGTATTTATGGGATGTTAATCTCTTGGAACAATTAATTAATTTTAAAAAAAACTGTATCTACTATTCTGTTAACTTTTCCAAAAGACTTAAGTTAGTCTAAATTCCCCTTTCTTTTGTTGTATTTTAACAACAGTGTTTAAATAAGTTTTGCTTTATGTCGAATAGTTTGATCAGTCACATTGCATCTGGAACACGGCACTTTATATTTGCCTTTCAAATAAGAAAATGTTCAGATCTAGGCCACCTCCTTAAAATATTTTGAGGGTGTCAGGTCTGGTCCATAACAATTCTATGAAGAACAACCTCAGCTTTACTGTAATCCCTCATCTAAACTGCCATTCCCCAAAATTTCTTTGTAACCACCACAAAGTCTTCACATTCCTCTGGTGGTCAGAAATGGAAACGACAGTCATGATGCAGTTCAACAGTTTTATATAGTCCCGCAAAAAATGTTTGCTTCAGTACTCTAAGTTTTTACTTATGAACACCATCAAAGGCATAGATTTCAACAAGAACAGGGGCTTGGTCAGAGAGTTGCACACTCTCTGACTATTCATTGTACATAA
Source organism: Chiloscyllium punctatum (assembly GCF_047496795.1). Classification (NCBI taxonomy): domain Eukaryota; kingdom Metazoa; phylum Chordata; class Chondrichthyes; order Orectolobiformes; family Hemiscylliidae; genus Chiloscyllium; species Chiloscyllium punctatum. Next base: position 82,653,724 of record NC_092751.1, read on the forward strand.
GCAGGTCCACTTCTTAAACTTTGTAGAAACAGAATATTATTTGACAGTTTTTCTTAAAATTTCATAAGGGCCACTTTTTGAATTTCAGAGGCTACGTTTCCATTCTTACTAATGAATTTATTACTACTTCACACGGTCATCTCGTAACAAAATCTTCTGTACTTGCATTGACATGGGCAGAATTAGGACACAAATGAAAACATTAAATGAAGAATTCATCGACATCTTCAATCAATGTAAAGTAGCATTAAGAAAGCACTCATTCTCTATGCTCCACAGTATTTAAATTGACACGAGTTAGCAGAAATAAGTTAGCAACAATTTTTTTGAAAAAAAACTGATAGATGCCTCTATACAGAAAAAGAACATTTGAAACATGGAAACAGCCCCCTCAGCCCAACAGTCCTATTTGCTTGCGTTTGATCCATATCCCGTCATACCCTATACCATCCATGTACCTGTCCAAATATTCCGAAATGACGGAATTGGACTCGCTTCAACTATTACCTCTGGCGTATCTTTTTTGTAAACACATCTTCTACAACTAGTAAAGTCGCAGAAAAGACATTTCCACAACATTTACACAAAGATGAAACATCTCAACCACACAGTTACAGCTCTTTCTCCCACAAAGCAGATCTTAATCTCAAATTTAAATTTGACACTGTTCATCATAATAACATCAATTGTATAACTCCCTTATGGTAGCCGCTGAATATATGCAGCCTTAGGCTGGAGATTCCACATTCTTTTCAAGAAAACCTTCACATCAGTAATTTCAAGCATTCCTGCCTCCCAGCTTGCTGAGTGTTATTTTCGTAACAGGTTTAAAGCTCCTTCCAACTTATCTTGAAGCCTCTTCCTTCCCACATCCTATTCCCAATTTGCAGCCACCTACTTCTTCCCTGCTGTAGCTTCCACTTTCCCTTGTTCTTACAGCCTCCTCCTTTACCCAGCTGCATGTGCCTCCTTCTCCCTTCACTGCTGACCCCTGGTAGCAGGTAGCATCCTTCAAACCCAATCTGTGGTCCTATGGTCCTAGCTCCAAGCAAACCCTAAGGCTCAGACCTGGCAACTGTCAAGGCCTGGATCTCTCTATGGCAACTCCCACTAAGGCCCATAGGCCTTAGGCCTGGGATCTGACAGCAATTCCTGAGCTGTGGGCCCAGCTCCCAATTAGAATTCCCAAAGATGGGACCTACCTGACCATAATCCCCACTGACTTATACATTACAGAAACTTACTTTTTTTAATTGGATGATGGGATGAGGGCATTGCTGGTTAGGCCATCTCTAATTTGCCCAGAGGCAGTTAAGAGTCAATCACATCATTGTGGGTCGGGAGTCACATGGACGCCAGACTGAACAAGGATGGCAGATTTCCCTCCATAAAGGACATCTGTTGCTCCAATCACAGGTTGGCTCTCTCCAGTGCTCGCTGTTGCTAGGGAGCAAAGTGAACTTATCAGCAGTAAATTCAGGAGAGGAATAGCTAATTGGTGAAACAGAGAGTTTTTATTCGGGCAGCAGAATGTATGTGTGTGTGTCTCTCTCTCTCTCTCTCTCTGTCAGCTACCTGGACAACCATGCTTTGACTGATCACAGAGACTACCTAAGCCTGGGTCCTCAGAGGGTAGAGGCCCTGGTGATTAGCACCATGCCTCTTCAAGGCCCTGACAGGTTCACCAAAGAAGGAGTGCCAAGAATTGTCTCAGCGACACTGAAGGATAGTCACATAGTTCAAAGTCGGGGTAGTGTGTGGAGGGGAAGCTGCAGGATTGATTTGGCCTGTGGCTCTAATCCGTCTCAATGGTGAAGGTCATGTGTTTATTAGAAGCTGTCGGAGGAACCTTGATGACTTGATGCAGAGCAGCTTGGAGATGGCACCCTCTGCTTCTACTGCACGGTGATGTGAAGGGAGTGAATGTTTGGGGATGTGACCCAGTCGAGTGGATTGTTTTCTCTGGAATGTATGAAACTTCTTGAACAACAGAACAAGACAGGGTTGATAGAGATGAACTATTTCCAATGGTTGGGGTTTTCAGAACAAGAGCATGGTCTGAGAATCATTGCCAGGTGAGATGTGAGGAAGCACTTCTGCAGAAAGGGTTGGAGTGGCTTGCAACTTTCTTCCACAAACAGCAGTAGGTACTGGATCAGTTGTTAGGTTTAAATCTGATAGAGATCATTTTTCTATTCAGCAAAGATATTAAGGGATATGTGCCAGAGGCAAGTGTATGAGAAAGAACAAAGAACTTTACAGCACAGGAACAGCCCTTCGGCCCTCCAAGCCTGTGCTGATCCAGATCCTCTATCTAAACTTGTCACCTATTTCCTAAGGATCTGTATCCCTCTGCTCCCTGCCCTTCATGTGTCTGTCTAGATATGTCTTAAATCACACTATCGTGCCCGCCTCTACCACCTCCACTGGCAACGTGTTCCAGGCACCCACCACCCTCTGCGTAAAGAACTTTCCACGCCTATCTCCCTTAAACTTTACCCCTCTCACCTTGAACTCATGGCCCTTAGTAATTGAGTACCCCACCCTGGGAAAAAAACTTCTTGCTATCCACTCTATCTATACCTCTCATGATTTTGTAGATCTCAGTCAGGTCCTCCCTCAACCTCCATCTTTCGAATGAAAATTATCCTAATCTACTCAAGCTCTCTTCATAGCTACTGCCCTGCATACCAGGCCACATCCTTCTCTGCACGGTATACCTGACTCCATATGCATACAAAGGTATATGGAGTGAGGCCACAGATCACCTATGATCTCACAGAAACAGGCTCAAGGGGCTGAATGGCCTATTCCTGTCCCTGTGCTTTAATGAGTGTTGGAGTTGCAAGTGGGGGGTAATCCAGCACGCTCCTAACTTACGTCTTGGAGATGGTGGACAAACTTTGGGGAGTCTTCTTGGAGCAGAATTCCCCATCTGTGACCATATACAATATTTATATGGCTGTTGTCTGGTCAATGGTGATGGATCAGTGAGTCACTGTCACAGTGTAAGGGGAGTGGAATGAGTTCAATGATGGAGCTGAGTGGGGGCTGTGAGTTCAATGATTGTCTTCTGTCTCTCCGGCTTAGGAAGGAGAAAGTAAATTTTCTAAAATCTCTGATTGTGTTCGCTGTCCAGTGACCCATCCATTAACAGCATATGGGTCACCACCAGAACTGGCCACGTTGATTAATGACAATTTGCCCAGTTCTGTAACAACTTGCACTCAAAAAGCGACCCTTTGTGTAACTGCTTATAGTGGGCACTTGCAAGAGGAGATCTGAAAAACTCTTACTTTTGATAAAACAGATAAGCCAGGTTGATTTTGTTAATCGCTCGAATCCTACCTTGGGTGAGTTCTGTCCATCATCTTACTGCAGATTGTGTTCAGAAAGTGCCGGAAAAAACTGTCGCTGGATGCTGCAGAAACCTCATTTCCATTGTACCTATTTGATCAATTACAAGCATCACAGTAAATGGCAGCTGGGAAAATATACACGGGGCCCAAATGAGAGGCCTGGGAGCAAGTGAAGGATTAACCAGATTAACAGTCATGGTGAATAAGCAGAAGTATTTTGACACACAAATTCCATGGTGATATAAATAATTAACTTGAAACCTTTGCATATCATTTCCACCCTGTGCGACAAAGCCAATATGTTCGCAAGCCTGTTCTGTAAAAGAAAACAAGTCTTAACAAACAGTGCCTTGGGCAATCTGATTATATAGAGAGCTAAAGGCAGTGGGATTCCTCTGTGAAAGTCCTGGCTGTAACAACGGAGAGGGGGATGCCAAGGCCTTTCCTTCTTTGGGGCAGGACATCCCTAGAGCAGGCCGGACTTTTTCCATTCTGTTGTGGGTACAGTGTGGGGGCAGGCGACACAATGTGTGGAATATGCCCATCAGCCCTGGCGAGGATGCCCCTTCAGGTCGGGTGGCCACCTCACACTTAATTGGTCACATGTTGGGAGGGGTGCAGGGAGGGAGCTTTCTCACGCAGCAACATCCCACTCCGCCTGAAGCTGCCAGCCAATCAGAGGGTGAGGCTGGCCATCGTCATAGCAATGTAGCAGACCGGGAGCTGTGGGTAAGGAAGGTAACACTCCAGGGAGGGGTCACGGGTTGGGCATCATGGGGAGAGGGAAGTCTGGTGTTCGGAGGCAATGGGCACAGGAGCGAACATAAAAACTAGGAACAAGAGGAGGCCATTCTGCCCTTTGACCCTGCTCCACCATTCAATAAGACCCACCATTCAATAAGATCATGGCTGACCTGATGTTAACCTTAACTCTGCGTTCCTTGCACATCCCTTAATAATCTTTCATCCCCTCATTCATCAGCACTGTTTTGAAAATATTGCAAGATTCTGTACGCACTACCTTTTGAGGAAGGGAATTCCAAAGACTCCCAAACCCTAGGATGGAATTATTTATATTAAACGGGTGGCCCCTTGTTTTTAATCTGCAATGCCTTACTCCTACATTCTATGAAGACTGTCATGGGCTGTACTCCATAGTAAGTCTCCTCCTTGCATTGAATGACTATCGGAAGGGGAACCCAAGTCCCCACCCGCCTTCTCTGTACAGTATACAATTTCAGATATAAATATGTAGAGATAGTAAGGACTGCAGTTGCTGGAAGTCAGAGTCGACAAAATGTGGAGCTGGAACGACCCAGCAGGTCAGACAGGGTCAGAAGAACAAGAAAGTCGACATTTTGGGTCAGGACACTTCAGTAGGACTGGGGACAAGGAAGGGAGCTCAGAAGTGAATAGAGAGAGAGAGAGGTGGGTCTGGGGGAAAGGTATGTGGGATGGCTATAGGTGGCTGCAGGTAGGGGGTTATTGTGATTGGTCAGTGGAAAGGAAAGTGGACCGGTTTGGTCAGGTCAAGGAGGCAGGGTGGGAGAGAGACGGCTGGACATGGGATGAGGTTGGGGGTGGGGAGATTGGAAGCTGGTGAGCTCTATCGGCGACATGGTGGCTCAGTAGATAGCTCTGCTGCCTCACAGCGCCAGGGACCCGGGTTTGATTCTAGCCTCGGGTGACAAAGGCAGGAGATGTGGGAGAATCTATTAATCCAGAACCCAGGGGACCTGGGTTCAAATCCTGCCATGGCAGATGGTGGAATTTGAATTCAATAAAAAAATCTGGAATTCAGAGTCAACAGATAAACAAAGTCTTTTCCCTGGAGTCGGGGAGTCCAGAACTAGAGGGCATTGGTTTAGGGTGAGAGGGGTAAGATATAAAAGAGACCTAAGGGGCAACTTTTTCACGCAGAGGGTGGTACGTGTCTGGAATGAGCTGCCAGAGGATGTGGTGGAGGCTGGTACAATTACAACAGTTAAGAGGCATTTGGATGGGTATATGAATAGGAAGGGTTTGGAGGGATATGGGCCGGGTGCTGGCAGGTGGGACTAGTTGGGATATCTGGTCAGTATGGACAGGTTGGACCGAAGGGTCTGTTTCCATGCTGTACATCTCTATGACTCTATGACTCTATGACTGTGTGTGTGTGTGTGTGTGTGTGTGTGTGTGTGTGTGTGGAGTTTGCACATTCTCCCTGTGCCTGTGTGGATTTTCTCTGGGTGCTCCGGCTCCCTCCCACACTCCAAAGATGTGCAGGCCAGGTGAATTGGCCATGCTAAATTGCCCATAGTTTTGGGTGCATGAGGCAGAGGGAAATGGGTCTGGGTGGGTTACTCTTCGGAGGGTCAGTTTGGGCCTGTTGGGCCGAAGGGCCTGTTTCCTCACTGTAGGAAACTATGTCGAGGCCAGTGGGCTGTAAGCACTCGACGCAGAATATAAAGGATAATTTCAGATAACGCTATATTCCATTTCCAAATAATATGTGATTACAACCCTCCTAGCATATTGTGTTTATCATATTCATGACAAATAGTAGAGGTGTAAGGTGAGGCTAGAAAACCTTGGTTGTTTTCTCTGGAGTGGTGGAAGCTGAGGAGCGACTTGATCGATGCTGATAAAATTATGAGATGCATGGATAGGATTGATGGTCAGAATCCTTTTCCCAGAGTTGAAACGTCTGAAACTAGGGGGCATGCATTTAAGGTGAGAGGGGAAGAGTTTAATGGAGATGTGAGAGGCAAGTGTTTTACACAGAGTGTAGTTGGAGAGTGGAACATGCTGCCAAGGGTGGTTCTAGAGGCAGATGAAATAAGGACTTTTGGATAAGCGCATGAACATGCAAGGAATGGCAGAACGTGGACCAAGACTAGACAGAAGGGATCAGTTTAGTTTGGTGTCATGTTCGGCACAACATCATGGGCTGAAGGAACTGTTCCTGTGTTCTATGCCCTATGTTCCATGGGAAAGGAGTTTCATTGAAACAGCACCTTCTATGGCCTCAGGACATCGCAGTGGATTAAGGAGCATTATTCTGAAGGAAAATCAAAGGCAATCTCCCCATGATCCTGGCCAACATTCAATCTCATTAAATGAATTGGGGAGATCCCACATGTATTGCTTTTTGTGGGTTTGGCAGAATGTGGTGGCTGTGTATCCTCCATTATTGCAAGGTTCCTAAGTACCTCAGGATTTGTAAAACTCATTAGCATGTCCTGAGGCCATGAAAGGTGCGATATAGGTAAAATTTCTTCTTTGTTGTGGATATGATAAACAAAATAAACTATGAGGGTTGTAATCACAGGTTAATTGGAAATGAATCACAAATGTTATCTATTTTGAAACATATTCTATTCTGATAAACTTTTCATTTCAAACTTTACTGAGGATAATAAATGATCAGAAATCTGTTATAGTGCAGTATATTGAACAATGGGCATAGGTGATAATGAAACATTTAGTGTGCAGCATGATTTAATCTGGTCAGGAACTGTCTGATCTGCTCTAGCTGGTCCATATGAGAAAGCTGAAGGTTCCCCATGATGCCGCCTTGTTGAAAGATTTAATCTTTATCAAGTTGTCATGGCATCTTGGGTACTCTTCAAATTTGTCTGCTCCAAGAAAGCTTTCATTACCTTTTGCCCACTCCGTAATAATGTGGGCTACGATCATAGAATTCCTACAGTGTGGAAACTGGTCAGTCAGCCCATTGAGTCCACAATGACCATCCAAACAGCAGCCCACCCAGACCCACCTGCCTACCTCATTCCTGTAACACTGCATGCCACGCCTGTTCCATTTCCCTTCTTCTGAACTCTATCTAAGTTATGGACCAAGTGTAGGTACATACGACGAATGTAGTTTAGTGTTGATTGGTCGTCATGGATATTTTGGTTGAAGGATCTGTTTCAATGCTATATGACCCTATGACTCCCCATTCCATTCAATTTAAGAACAATGGAAAATGTTCTCGAAAGTGTGAACCATTTTCACAACTTGGGAGCCTCCTTTTCACAAAGGCAGACACAGATGATAAAAATCATTGTCAGCTCCAGTATGCCAGCTCAGCCTTTGGCTGACTGAGAAAGGAGTTTTTGAGCACCAGTATCTCACACCCGAGACTAGATTCACGGTTTGCTGGGTGGTTGTGTCGTCTGTCTTGCTCATACTGTTTCAGAGACTTGGGCCACCAACAACAGGCATCTCAAAACTCTGCAGAAATACCACCTTCTCAAGATCCTCCCAGTGATAAGGAAGGTAGTGCAATAGGAGCGTCATAGCAACCCAGCTTACCCAGAACCCAGGTGCCAATCACTCAAAACCAGCTCCAATGGGTGGGACATGTATGCCTGACGTGAAACTCTCATGAAACCTGCTCAACTCAGAATTCTGGCACAGCAGAAGAATCCTGTGAGGGAAATGAGAACATCATAGACCTGTCCTCATAGCTTTCCTGAAGAGCAGAAACATTTCTGCTGATTCATGGGAGATAATGGCTGAGCAAAATGGAGAGGGTTGACTTGCGAAGCCACTGGACACCTCAAGAGAGTCCATTGGGGACGTAGACGTGAAGTCAAGGTGTCGGGGGAGCACACAATCCTCTAAAAGGCCCCTCTACCAAACCTTCAATCACCACCTGCCTTGCATGTGGCAGAGTCAGCAAGTCATACATTGGACTAATCACCTCAGACCCCATTGAATCAGAGTGGAAGCAAGCAATTCCAAAAGGAGTGGTTCTGAAGGGGAAAGTAAGGAGCAATTAATCCCATGTTCTGGGTGAAGAAGAGCAGGGGCAGTCTGGTTCCCTCTTGACTAATCAGTTAATTCAATTGTAAGTATTTTTTGGCAAGGTCAATCTCTGAAATGATGCACACCAGCGCAGAGGTTTAGCCATGAAACACAGCCAACTTGGACGCCTGGATTCTGGGTAAGCTGAGGAGACAGTGAGGACTGCAGATGCTGGAGATCAGAGCTGAAAATGTGTTGCTGGAAAAGCGCAGCAGGTCAGGCAGCATCCAAGGAACAGGAGAATCGACGTTTCGGGCATCAGCCCTTCTTCAGGAAGCTGGGTAAGCTGGGTTACTATGATGCTACATTGTCACTGGTTTGGGTGGATCTTAAGAAGGTAGTATTTCTTCTGGTGCAGCACAGTGGCACAGTGATTAACACTGCTGCCTCACAGCAACCGGGTTCAATCCCAGCCTCGGGTAACTGTCTGGGTGGAGTTTGCACATTCTCCCCGTGTCTGTTTGGCTATCCTCCGGGTGTTCTGTTTTTTCCAACAATCGAAAGATGTGCAGTTTAGGTGAATTGGCCATGCTAAATTACCCATAGTGTTCAGGAATATGTAGGTTGGGTATATTATTCAGGGAATGGGTCTGTGTGGGTTACTCTTCAGAGGGTCAGTGTGGACTTGTGGGCCGAAGGGCTTGTTTTCACACTGTAGGGATTCTATGATTCTATGAACTTGGATGAGGTGTCAATGTATGACAATGCCTCTAGAGTGGTAACACAGAAAGTGTGGAGTGATTTACCAGAATGACTTCAAGGGTGATAGGTTTTAGTTATAAATTTGAGTTAGAGGAGCTGAGGTTGTTCTCCTTGGAAAAAAGAGAGTTCTGAGAGAGATGTACAAGATAATGGCAGTTTTAATTAACTTTGTCAAAGGAAATTTCAATCATCAGCCTAGCAGTGGACTGGTTTATCAATGATACTTCCAAGTGGGAGGTCATGTTGCAGCTGTACAGGATATAGGTTAGGCCACTTTTGGAATACTGCATTCAATTCTGGTCTCCCCGTTATAGGAAGGATATTGTGAAACTTGAAAAGGTTCAGAAAAGACTTACAAGGATGTTGCCAGGGTTGGAGGGTTTGAGGCTGAATAGGCTGGGACTGTTTTCTTTGGAGCTGAGGGGTGACCTTATGGAGGTTTGTAAAATCATGAGGGGCATGGATAGGGTAAAAAGACAAGATCTTTTCCCTGGGGTGGGGAGACCAGAACAAGACGGTATAGTTTTAGGGTGAGAGGGGAAAGATATAAAAAGGACCGAAGGGGCAACCTTTTCATGCAGACGGAGTGGTAGAGGCTGGTACAATTACAATATTTAAAAGGCATCTGGATGAGTACATGAATTGTTCGACGGGTATGGGCCAACTGCTGGCAAAGGGGACAAGATTAATGTAGCATGTCTGCTCAGCATGTTTGAGTTAGACCATAGGGTCTATGACTCTATGTCTTTATAAATGCCACTTGCTCAGCAATAACCTCTTTACTGATGCTCACTGTCAATTCCACCTAGCCCACTCAACTTGTGATCTCCTTCAAGACTTGGTCAAAACATAGACAAAAGAGTCAACTCCAGAGGCACGGTGAAAGTGACTGCCCTTAACATAATGGCCGCAATTGACCGAGTGTGGCATGGAAGAGCCTGAACAAAATTAGGGTCAATGGGAATTAGGGGGATGGCTGTATATAGGTTGGAGTCATCCCTGGCTTAAAATCATTGTTAGAGGTGAATGATCTTATTCCAGAGACATGTCCACAGGAGTTCCCTAACCTTCTTCACCTTCGTTACCAATGGACATTCCTCCAATGTAGGGTCAGAAATGAGGATCTTCACTGACAATTATGCAGTGTTCAGCACCACTGGTGACTCCTTAGGTGCTGAAGCAGGCCAAATCTATATGTAGCAAGACCTGGACAAAATCCAGATTCGGGCAAGTAGCATTCATTCCAAGCAAGTGTCAGGCAATGACCAACTCCAACAAAAGTGTATCTAACCATCTCCCCTTAGCATTCAATGTCTTTCTCATCACTGAATCCCCATGACCACCATCCTGTGTTATCATTGACAAGAAACTGGACAACACTAACCACAAAAGTTGTGTGGCCATGAAGGTAGGTAGGAGGCTAGGAATCCTGCAACCCACCAAAGCCCATTTACCATTTACAAGGCACAGTCACAAGTGTGATTGAATATTCCTCGCTTTCCTGGATAACAGCAGCTTCAATAGCTGTCACAAAGCTTGGCACCATCCAGGACAAAGCGTTCATCCTGACTAGCACCCTAAAAGCCACCTAAACATTGATGCACTCCACTACCGATGCTCAGTAGCAATAGTGTGTACTATCTGTAAGCTACACTGCAGAAGTTCACTCAGACTCCTGAGACAGCATCTTCCAGACACATAAACACGACCAGTTTGAGGGACAAGGTTCCTGCAAGTTCCCCACCAAGCCACAAGCCATTTTGGCTCAGAACTATATAATTGGACCTTCAGTGTCACTGGATCAAAATCCTGGACCTCCCTCCTTAACAGCATTATGGGTCTATCTACAAAATGTGGATTGGAGGCTTTCAAAAAGGTAGCTCAATATTACCTTCTTAGGGCAATTAGGGATGGGGAATAAATGTTGCTCCTGTCAGCGATGCCCACATCCATCAAAATAAATCACGGAAAAAAAATGTTATCAGATGAGGAAAATAAGCGGCTTTTGGGATTAGTCAGAGCAATGGGATTGACCTGATGGGCTCGATACAGAGCAGACATGGACTCAATGGGCTGAATGTCATCCTCAATGCAATACTGGCTGTACGAATCCATAGCCAGAAGATACTGAGAAGAGATATTGGATAAAATTGAAAATAATGAGTGTTTATATTTTATTGGCCAAATTGTTTTGCGATTTTTATTTAAACTAGGTTATTACATGATTTACAGATATAAGCAATTGCTTTTAGATAAGCTAAAAGTATTTATTATTGAGTAAAACAACGATCATTTTTGAGGCCTGTTCATGAAAAATAAGACTTCATTTTCATGGGTTAAGGTTACTGGATTGGTCACAGCTGTGGTTGAAATGGAAGCAGCTGAGTGAGGAGTCAGAGAGAAAACATTGGAACATTGCAAGGAGCTCAGAATTGCCACTTGTGATATAGTAGAGACACTTTGACAAATACCTTTAGTCTTGCAAATTAATTGGACCATTCATCCCATCGAGTCTGCTCCACTATTCGATCATGGCTGGTATGTTTCTCAACCCCATTCTTCTGCTTTCTCCCCATAACACTTGATCCCCTTACCAGTCAAATACCTATCTATCTCTGTCTTAAATACACTCATTGTCTTGGTCACCACAGCCCTCTGCAGCAATGAATTCCACAGATTCACCACTCTCTGCCTGAAGAAATTCCTCCTCATCTCAATTCGAAAGGGTCGTCCCTTCACACTGAGGCTGTGTCCTCACGTCTTAGTCTCTCCTACTAATGGAAACGTCTTCTCCACATCCACTCTAAACAGGCCCCTCCGTATTCTGTAAGTTTCAGAAATGAGATCACAAGAGTCCAGAGACAGTATTTCCTGTTAGGGTCAAATGAAAGGCCGGTAGGTGTAGGGAATGTCGGATGATGAGAGAAATTGAGGGTTTGGTTAAGACCATAAGACCATAAGACCATAAGACATAGGAGTGGAAGTAAGGCCATTCGGCCCATCGAGTCCACTCCGCCATTCAATCATGGCTGATGCGCATTTCAGCTCCACTTGCCAGCGTTCTCCCCGTAGCCCTTAATTCCTCTAGACAACAAGAACCTATCAATCTCGGCCTTGAAGACATTTAGCGTCCCGGCTTCCACTGCACTCCGTGGCAATGAATTCCACAGGCCCACCACTCTCTGGCTGAAGAAATGTCTCCGCATTTCCGTTCTGAAATGACCCCCTCTAATTCTAAGGCTGTGTCCACGGGTCCTAGTCTCCTCGCCTAACAGAAACAATTTTCTAGCATCCACCTTTTCAAAGCCATGTATTATTTTGTACGTCTCTATTAGATCTCCCCTTAATCTTCTAAACTCCAACGAATACAATCCCAGTATCCTCAGCCGTTCCTCATATGCTAGACCTGTCATTCCAGGGATCATCCGTGTGAATCTCCGCTGGACACGTTCCAGTGCCAGTATGTCCTTCCTGAGGTGTGGGGACCAAAACTGGACACAGTACTCCAAATGGGGCCTAACCAGAGCTTTATAAAGTCTTAGTAGTACATCTCTGCTTTTATATTCCAACCCTCTTGAGATAAGAGACAACATTGCATTCGCTTTCTTAATCACAGACTCAATGTCTGTCAGGTATAGACAGGATAGATCAAGTGAATCCTTAGAAGAGTATAAAGGCAGTAGGAGTATACTTAAGAGGGAAATCAGGAGGGCAAAAAGGGGACTTGAGATAGCGTTGGCAAATAGGGCTAAGGAGAATCCAGAGGGTTTTACAAATACATTAAGGACATAAGGGTAACTAGGGAGAAAATAGGGCCCCTCAAAGATCAGCAAGGCGGCCTTTGTGTGGAGATGGGAGAGATACTAAATAAGCATTTTGCGTCAGTGCTTGCTGTGGAGAAGGACATGGAAGATATAGAATGAGGGGAAATAGATGGTGACATCTTAAAAAATGTCCATTTTACAGAGGAGGAAGTGCTGAATGTCTTGAAACACACTCAGCTGGATACATCCCCAGGACCTGATCAGGTGTATCCTAGTACTCTGTGGGAAGCAAAGGAAGTGATTGCTGGGCCTCTTGCTGAGATTTTTGTATCAGCTATAGTTACAGGTGAGGTGCCGGAAGACTGGAGATTGGCTAACATGGTTTATTTAAGAAAGGTGGTAAGGACAAGCCAGGGAACTATAGACCGGTGTGCCTGATGCTGGTGGTGGGCAAGTTATTGGAGGGAATCCTGAGGGACAGGATGTACATGTATTTAGAAAGGCAAGGACTGATTAGGGGTAGTCAACATGTTTTTTTGCTTGTGAAATTATGCCTCATAAACTTGATTGAGTTTTTTTGAAAAAGTAACAAAGAGATTGATGAGGGCAGAGCAGTTGACGTGATCTGTATGGACTTCAGTAAGACATTCGACAAGGTTCCTCATGGTCGACTGGTTAGCAAGGTTAGATCTCATGGAATACAGGGAGAACTAGCCATTTGGATACAGAACTGGCTCAAAGGTAGAAGGCAGAGGGTGTTGGTGGAGGGTTGTTTATTAGACTGGAGGGTTGTTTATTAGACTGGAGGGTTGTTTATCAGACTGGAGGCCTGTGACCAGTGGAGTGCCACAAGGATCAGTGCTGGGTCCACTACTTTTCATCATAAATGATTTGGAATTGAACATAGGAGTCTGTGCGCAGATGACACCAAGATTGGAGGTGTAGTGGACAGGTTACTTCAGAATACAATGGGATCTTGATCAGATGGGCCAATGGGCTAAGGAATGGTAAGTAGAATTTGATTTAGATAAATACGAGGTGCTGCATTTTGGGAAAGCAAACCTTAGCAGGATTTATAAGCTTAATGGTAAGGTCCTAGGAAGTGTTCCTGAACAAAGAGACCTTGGAGTGCAGGTTTATAGCCCTTTGAAAGTGGAGTCGCAGATAGGTAGATAGTGAAGAAGGCATTTGGTCTGCTTTCCTTTATTGGTCAGAGCATTGAGTATAGAAGTTGAGACCTCATGTTACGGCTGTACAGGACGTTGGTTCGGCCACTTTTGGAATATTGTGTGGAAAGATGTGAAACCTGAAAGGGTTCAGAAAAGATTTACGAGGATGTTGCCAGGGTTGGAGGATTTGAGCTATAGGGAGGCGCTGAATAGGCTGGGGCTGTTTTCCCTGGAGCATTTAAATGGTGTTCCTATCAGCTAAATTGCTAATATTTAGGGAGATAAATCATCTTAGAAAGAATAAGCAGCCTTAAAAGAGGTCAAACTGACAGCCCAAATGATACCCAGGTCTGGGTTCTTCTAGTAAGTGGGACAGGTGGTCTGTAAGCCCATTCCTGTAATGTTGACCACTCATAGAGACTAGTTAAAGCCTCACACTGCAAGTATGGTGTGCAGTTTTGGTCTCCTCCTTCTCTGCAATTGAAAATGGTAGAATGAAAGGTAATCTCATTAAAAGACACAATATTCTTCCAGGCTTGACAGGGTGAATATTTCCCCCTGAGGCTATTGGACCAAGGGATGCAGTCTTAGAATAAGAGGCAGCCATTTCACACTGAAATGAGAAGGAATTACTTCATTCAGTGGGGGTGAATGTCTCCCTGTCCAAGAGAAACTCAGCATTGATATTGCTCAACGTAGAGATCAATAGATGCCTACTTTTTAAAACCATCAAGGGAAACTGCAGGAAAACAGCTACAAAGTGGAAGATCAGTCCATGATCTCACTGAGTTGGCTCGAAGGGGTGAATGGCCTTCTCCTACTCCCATTTCTTAACTTCTTCAGTTCTAACACTTTTCTAACCGTTAAGAGAGGTGAAGAGGGCAGGGCCAGAAAAGTAATTAGCTCATTTGATTGGCTTCGGAATGAGGTAAGATACAGTAAAGGCAGAAAACCTCTTCCAAGTGGCTTTCAGCTCATTCTCATCAATAGTTTGCTTGGAATTACCAGATTCCTGGATGAGTAAACATTGTGTATCTGAGAGCTTTCAGAAAGCCTTTGGTACCTTAGCTCGCAATATTAGAACAAAGAGCAATACAGCACAGGAACAGGCCATTCGGCCCTCCAAGCCTCTGCTGACACATTTTGCCTTTCCATATTAAAGCTGTCTTCACTTACAGATTCCTCTGTTCCCTCCCTATTCATGTATTTGTCCAGTTGCTTCTTGAATGCTGTTATTGTGTGTCCTTCCACCCCCTCCTCTGGCAGCGTGTTCCAGGCACTCACCACCTTTCGTGTGAAAAACCTGCCTCACACGTATCTCTTAAACTGTGAACCCGTGTACCCTAGTAGTTGGATCCCCATCCCCCATCCCCCATCCTGGGAAAAGCCTCATTGTTTCCACTCTGTCCGTGCCTTTCACAATCTTATAAACTATTAGGTTACCCCTCAACCTCCTGCATTCCAGTGAAAACAAACCCAGTCTATCCAACCTTTCTTCAGAGCTAAAATCCCCCATTCCACACAATATTCTGGTAAACATTTTCTGTACCCTCTCCAAAGCATCCACATCTTTTTGGTCATGTGGTGACCAGAACTGTACACAATATTCTAAGTGGAGCCTTACTAAAGTTCTATACGAAAGCTGCAACAGAATTTGTCTATCCTTATACCCAGTGCTCCTTACACCCAGATCCCTCTGCATATCAATACTCCTAAGGGTTCTGCCATTCATTGTATAATTTCTACCTGTTCTTGACCTTCCAAAGTGCAGCACCTCACAATTGTCTGAATTAAACTCCATCTGCCATTTTTCTTCCCAAGCCTCCATATCCTGCTTATCCTCTGACAATCCTCTTTATTGTCTGCAATTCTACCAATCATTGTATCATCTGCAAACTTAATACTTAAACCAGCTACTTTTTCTTCCCAATCATTTATGTAGACCATGAGCAGCAGAAGTCCCAGCACTGATCCCTTGGAACACCCACTAGTCACAACCCTTCATTCCGAAAAGCATCCTTCCACTGCTACCCTCTATCTACTATAATTAAGCCAGTTCTGTAACCATCTTGTCAGCTCACCTCTGATACCATGTGACTTCACCTTTTGTAACAGTCTGCCATGAGGGACCTTGTCAAAGACCTTACTGAAGTTCATGTTGACAATATCGACTACTCTCCTCTCATCAAACATCTATGTCATCTCCTCAAAAAACTCAATCAAGTTAGTAAGGCATGTCCTCCACTACACAAATCCATGCTATCTATCATTAATAAGTCCATTTGCTACTAAATGTGTATGGATCTTGTCCCTGAGAATCGTTTCCAATAATTTCCTTACGACTGATGTGAGACTCAGAGGCCTGTAATTTCCAGGATTACCCCTGCTACCCTTTTGAAACAATGGGACTACATTGGCTATTCTCCAGTCCTGTAGGACCTCACTTGTGGCCAAAGAGGATAAAAAGATGTCTGTCAATGCTCCAGCAATTTGTTTTCTTGCCTGCCTCAATATTCTGGGATGGATCTCATTAGACCTGGGGACTTATCGACCTTAATACTTTTTAAGATGCACAACACCTCTTCCGTTTTAATAGCAACTTGGCTTAGAAGTTCGACACTCCCTTCCCTGAGAACATCCTCCACGAATTCCTTTCCTTTGGTGAATATTCGTTTAGGAATATCCAATGTTTTGTTTTACAAGATTGAATCTTGTGTCATCTTATTCTTTTTTTTAATATAGATTAAGTATTTGCATCTCTAATTGCTATTTCTAATTCCCATCTCTAATTGCCCTTGAACTGGAACCTCAGCTCAAAATGGCTTGTTATGTCATCTAGAAATCACCCACTTTGCTGTGGGTCTGAAGTCACAAGTAGGCCAGACTGAGCATGGATGACAGATTTCCCTCCTTAAAGGACATCAATGGATGAGATGGGTTTCAATTGATGATAGTCATCGTTACTGAGAGTGGTTTTCAACTCTAGATTCTTAATCAATGATTCTACCAGCTGTTGTGATGGGATTTGAACCCAGAATATTAGACCAGGCCTCTGGATTATTGCTTGAGTGGCATTATCCTTTAGCCATCACTTCTCCTCACCACACTGGTCTCAGCGCTAGTGTTTTTGAAATGTCCAACAAGACAAACACATACTACATTGTGGTTCACCAGCCACTGGAAGAGTTAAGCCTAGAGTTAAATTCATGGTTAATTTGAGATGTTCAGCAGATATGTCCTTAACGCTCAATGCAGTAGCAAAATGCAGTTGTAAGATAAACTTTAAACTTGGCAGCCTGGATTGTTAGTCGCAAGTCCAAACTCTCTCACAGTTTCTGCAAGAATTAGGAGATACTTATCAGGAACAAAGTGACACAGTTGTGAGAGTGCAAAGTATCAGAATAATGGGAACTGATGGTGTTTTATATTCATGGTTTAAAGACCCTGTTTCTATACTCAACATTCAGATGGAAATCACGTTATTAAACTTACAAAGAGGTCGAAATCTTCTGAACAAAAAATGAATCAACAATGATTTTGTTGTCTTTATGATATTAGATTAGGATCAAACATCATTAAAACCCTCTGGAACAGATTGCAAAGTTAGTATTAATATCTGCTGCATTTTCATTGCACCTGACTGACAGAGTTGGTCAGGAGCCATGGTGATCACTGAGGCAATGTGATTCAGAAAGAACAAGCCTGGCTGGACCTGGTGACTGTGGGTTAGCTGATCACAAATGATCACCAGAACAAGGGACAGACAGGAAAATGTCTGAATTGAATTGAATTGAATTTATTGTCACCTATACCGAGGCACAGTGAAAAGCTTTGTCTTGTGAGCAATACTGGCAGATATTTAAGTAGCATAGATAGTAAATAATAGGTAAACAGCAGCAAAAACAAAAACACAGGTAAAGGTGAATGTTAAGAATTTGTGAGTCCATTCAGTATCCTAACAATAGTAATGTACAAACTGTTTTGGAATCGGCTGGTGCGTGTGTTCAGGCTTCTGTACCTTCTCCCCAATGGTAGAGGTTGTAGAAAAGCATTGCCAGGGTGGGCTGGATCTTTGAGAATGCTGGTGGCCTTTCCTTGACAGCGGGCCTAGTAGATGGATTCTATAGATGGGAGGTTGGCCTCTGTGATCTTCCAGGCCGAGTTCACCACTCTCTGTAACCGTCTCCGATCTTGAATGGTACAGTTGCCATACCAAGTAGCAATACATCCAGACCGAATGCTTTTGATGGTGCACCTATAAAAGTTGGCAAGGGTTTTCGCCGTCATGTCAAATTTCCTCAGCTGCCTGAGGAAGAAGGGACATTGTTGGGCCTTTGTAACTAATGCGTCCACATGAGGACCTTGTTGTGTATGACCGCTCCCACAAATTTGACATTCTCCACTCGTTTCACAACTGTGTTTTTAATGTGTAGGGGGGCATGAGTAACATCATGCCGAAAGTCAACAATGAGTTCCTTAGTTTTGCCAGCATTGACAGCTAGGTTGTTCTCAGTACACCATTTTTCCAGATCTAGACCCTGTGTAACATCATCTGAAAACACAGAGTTAGTTTTCACTGCCTCACTTCCACCTCTCTCAGTCTTTGACTGTTGCTAAATTATCACTTTGCTTGACCAACATCCAACATAGGAAGAGCAGAAATTTCCTCCAATTAAATACTGGGAAAACTGAGATGATCGTTTTCATTCCCCATCACAACTCTGTTTCCTCATGCCCTACTTCATCCATCTCCCTGATAACTGTCTGGGACTAAATCTGGCAGTTTGCAAACCCAATGCCAGATTTGACTCTGAAACTTGTTTCTCTGTTCACTGCCAAATCTTCACAAAGGATTTTTCCAACTCCACAACATCGCTTGACTTGACCTCTCTCAGCTCCCTCTGGATTCATCTCTCATGCCTCTGTGCCAACAGAGTCGATTATTCTAATAATAATTAGAATTATTAGAATGTATTATTCTAATACATTCATGACTAGTCAGCCATTTTCTACCCTCTACTAGCTTAGATTCCCTATAGTGTGGCCCAACAAATCCACACCAACCCTCCAAAGAGTAACCCACCCAGACCTATTTCCTAACACTATGGGCAATTTAACATGGCCAATTCACCAGACCTAAACATCTTTGGACTGTGGGAGGAAACCAGAGCACCCAGAGGAAACCCACGCAGACAAGGGGAGAATGTGCAAACTCCACACAGACAGTTGCCTGAAGTTGGAATCGAACCTGGGACCCCAGCGCTGTGAGGCAGCAGTGCTAACCACTGAGCCAAAATGCCACCCCAACTAACCTCGTGGTCATCCAAATCCTGTTGCTTGTGTCCTTTCTCACATCAAGTCCCCTATCACCTGCTTACTAACTTAGGTTGACACCAGGTAAAGAAGAACCTTGACTTGAAAATTGTCATTCTTATTATCAAATCCTGCTCATTGCTTCTGTGAGCTCCTCCAGCCCCTTAACCCTCTATGCTGTCTATAGTCACCTAAGTCTGACTTCAGTGTTCTTCACTCAACTTATTGGTGACCAGCATAAAGCAACAACAACAATTTGCATTTATGCAGCGTCTTTAAATTCAAATGTAACTCCTTCACTAGCACCTTCCAAACCCATGACCCCTACCAGCTAGAATGGAAAAGGCAGCAGATCTTTGGAAAAATCTGCAAGTTGCTCTTCAAGACACAGAATTAGAAATCAGTTACCATTCATTTAGATTAGATTAGATTAGATTAGATTACTTACAGTGTGGAAACAGGCCCTTCGGCCCAACAAGTCCACACCGCCCCGCCGAAGCGCAACCCACCCATACCCCTACATCTACCCCTTACCTAACACTACGGGCAATTTAGCATGGCCAATTCACCTGACCTGCACATCTTTGGACTGTGGGAGGAAACCGGAGCACCCGGAGGAAACCCACGCAGACACAGGGAGAACGTGCAAACTCCACACAGTCAGTCGCCTGAGGCGGGAATTGAACCCAGGTCTCTGGCGCTGTGAGGCAGCAGTGCTAACCACTGTGCCACCGTGCTGCCCCGAGTGTTGTTGGGTCATCATTCTGGAACTCCCTCCCTTTGGGCAACTCACCACCACTTCTCCAGGGCAACTAGGGACAAACAATTAATGTTGGCCCAGTCAGTAATGCCCACGTCCCAGGAGTAAATAAAGAGAAGTGTAATTTCCCTGTTATTAGGTCAAAATCCCTTCCTTAACAGCATTGTGGATCTACCTCCAGCATATGGACTATAGCAGCTCAATACAGAAACTCAACACCACCTTCTCAAGGGCAATTCGGGATGGACAATGAATGCTCACCCATCCCAAGAATGAACATACGTTTGAAAATTGCAGATAGTGGAACTAATGCAGGGAGAGATCTTCTCCCTTCATCTCTCTCTCTCGACAGGGATCTTATCAAATGTTGGATTGTGAGAAGGTTTGAAAGAGAAAACGTGGAGTAAAGGTGGAGGGTTCAGAGGAATTTCCTCACTGTAGGACTAAGGCTGTTAAAGGCCTTTCACCAAAGGTGAGGCAGAAGGTGAAGTTTATACAGAAGACTGTTCCCAGTGGACTGAAGGGTTAAATAGAGGGGCACTGAGTGGAGAGATGGAGCAAGACAACAGGGAACAGAATACATCTGGACTTCATGTGATTGAAGTCACTACAAAGCAGAGGTCTTTTTTATTAAATTCACTTGTGGGATGGGGTCTTCGCTGGCTGGGCCAACATTTATTGCCCATGTCTAATTACCAATCATTCTCCATGTTTATTTCTCTCAGTCAACGGGCATGAAAACTGACATCTAAACTCCCAGCATCCATTTCACACCATCGCGCGAGTGGAGGTGAATTTAACTGGAGCGACTTGCTGGCAGTCAGAGTGTATTGAGGGACACAGCACAGTCACACAGGAGCAGGTAAGGAGGAACGTGCAATAAAGGGTAAAAACTAACGCAGCTTAGAAAACCTATTTAACTTGATAGCATCTAAATATTCCAGCTTGAAGTATTTAATTGAATGTGGTTCCCAGGCACAGAGTGTACCTGCTTGGGCTACAGTTGTTTGGCACTTGATGGATTCTGTAATAATCCATTAATTTTTTGGAGCCATGCATGTGAGTATTTCTCAGATGCCGCACAGATATTAGCCACTGTTGAAACAAAAGAAAGACTACATTCCAGTTTCTCCTTCTTCCTTCTGCTTCTTTTCCCAATCAATCCGATGCTGGATATTGTTTCATCACATCAGTAAATGTGTTAGTAAGCTAAAGGCTGTGTTTGTCACTGGAATTTCTCTTAACATGAATATGTTCTCACCTTTATTCAATTCTCCCTTAACTACAACCACTATCAGCCCTCCTAAATATTCTCAGAGGCACACTGACATCATTCCTTCCACCGCCACGATCCACAAAAAGAGAATAAAAGGAATTGCATTGTTATATCACCTTTCACAACCTGAAGACATCCCAAAGTGCGTTGCCACCAAAGAAGCACTTCTGATGTGGAATGCTCGGTAGCTAATTTCCACACAGCAAGATCCCACAAACAAGGTTGGATTAAAGGAGCAGATCATTTCTTTCTGAGGGTCGGGCGGGAATGAGTGTTGACTGGGACATCAGCTCAACTCATTACTTTACAAAACTTGTGCACTTATCTGAAAGGTGGAAGATAACCTCACAAAAGATTTGGAGATGCCGGTGTTGGACTGGGGTGTACAAAGTTAAAAATCACACAACATCAGGTTATAGTCCAACAGGTTTGTTTAGAACTTTAGGAGCATCTTCTCCATCAGGGGTACGTAAGCTTCCTGATTGTGCGGAATGTCCTTTAGATTTAGATTACTTACAGTGTGGAAACAGGCCCTTCGGCCCAACAAGTCCACACCGCCCCGCCGAAGCGTAACCCACCCATACCCCTACATCTACATCTACCCCTTACCTAACACTACGGGCAATTTAGCATGGCCAATTCACCTGACCTGCACATCTTTGGACTGTGGGAGGAAACCGGAGCACCCGGAGGAAACCCATGCAGACACGGGGAGAACGTGCAAACTCCACACAGTCAGTCGCCTGAGACGGGAATTGAACCCGGGTCTCCAGCGCTGTGAGGCAGTAGTGCTAACCACTGTGCCACTGTGCCACCCTGTGTTTATGTGATTGAATATCCATTGAAGTTGGTGGTCTTGGAATTTGTGCTGACTCCATGTTGTCTGAATTCAGTTTATAGTCCTACCTGATGAAGGAGCAGCGCTCCGAAAGCTAGTGCTTCCAAATAAACCTGTTGGACTATAACCTGGTGTTGTGTGATTTTTTAACTTAGTACACCCCAGAAAAGAAGCCACCTCAAACATTCCTACAGATATAGATTACACGTTGCCATCAAGTTTCTGTTGCTGAATTTGAAATCACAACCTTTAAAGCTCAGCCGATGAGAAATCTACTGACCGAACTGAGGCTCCCAGGATAGGTGTGGTGATTGAGAGACAGTGCGTGCTGTCATTCACTCAGGGAGTCTGAAGTGCTGTAGCCAACATGCATTATTATGTGGATGCTTAAGGGCGTTGTGTCGTGGTAATGCCATTGAGCTAACAATCCAGAAACTCCAAGCCAATAGTTCAGGACATGGGGTCAGATCCTACCAAGGCAGATGGTTAAAAGTTGAATTCAATAAGAAGCTATTCTAATGGTAATCACTGTCAATTGTCATAAAAGCTTATCTGTTTCAGTCATGTCCTTCAGGGAAGGAAATCTGCTATCCTTACCTGGTCTCGTTTACATGTGACTCCTGACCTGCAGCAATGTGGTTGACTCTTGCTACCTGTCATTGGTGTGTGTTGGAGGAATTTACACCCTACTTCTCCACCTGCTTGCTCTTGCTATCTTATCCTGGAGGGGCACAAATATCCTGCCTCAGCGGCTGGGATATTACATCCCTCCCTGCAAAACCTCAGCCTATGTTTTCATAGGCTTTACGTATCAATAGGCTGGGACTTTCTTTGCTTGAATGTAGGAGGCTGAGGGATGACCTTATAGAAGTTTAAAAAAGTCATGAAGGGTATAGATCAAGTGAATTGCAGGTGTCTTTTCCCAAGGGTGGGGGATTGCAAGCCTAGTGGAATGTTTTTCACGTAAGAGCAGAAAGATTTAAAAGAGATATGAGGGGGTTTTTTTACGCAGAGGTTAGTTTTTGTGTAGAATGAACTTGAGGAAGTGAAGGATGTAGGTACAGTTACAACGTTTAAAAGATATTTGGAGGGGTTCATGAAGAAGAAAGGTTTGGAGGGATATGGGCCAAGTGCAGAGAGGTGGGACGAGTTATGTTTGGGATTGTGGCAGTCATGGATTAGTTGGACTGAAGGGGTTATTTCTGTGCTGTATGACCCTGTGGGACAAAAGGGCAACTAGGGAGAGAATAAGACCCCTCAAAGGTCAACAACACTGCCTACATGTCAAAACGCAGATGGCAGAGATACCGAACAAGTATTTTGTTTCAGTGTTTACTGTGGAGAAGGATATGGAAGCTATAGATTGTGGGGAAATAAATAGCGACATCTTGGAAAATGCTCATATTACAGAGGAGGAGGGGCTGGACAGCTTAAAATGATGAAAGCTGAATAAATCTCCAGGATCTGATCAGGTGTACCCTAGATCTCTGTGGGAGACTAACAAAGTGATTGCCGGGCCTCTTGCTAAGATATTTGTATCATCGATAGTCACAGGTGAGGTGCCAGGAGCCTGGAGGTGCCACTGTTTAAGAAGGGCGGTAAGGACAAGCCAGGGAACTATGGACTGGTGAGCCTTACATCGGTGGTGGACACATTGTTGAAGGTAATCCTGAGGGACAGGATTTACATGTATTTGGAAAGGCAGTACTAGTTAGGGATACTCAACATGGCTTGTGCATGGGAAATCATGTCTCACTAATTTAATTGAGTTTTTTGAAGAAATAACAAAGAGAATTAATGAGGGTAGAGCGGTGGACGTGATCTATATGAACTTCAGTAAGGCGTTCGACAAGGGTCCTCATGGTAGACTGGTTAGCAAGGTTAGATCTCATGGAATACAGGGAGAACTAGCCATTTGGAACTGGCTCAAAGATAGAAGACAGAAGGTGGTAATGGAGGGTTGTTTTTTTCAGTCTGGAAGCCTGTGACCAGTGGTGTGCCACAAGGTTCAGTGCTGGGTCCACTGCCTCTCATCATTTACATAAATGTTTTGGATATGAACATAAGAGTTATAGTTAATAAGTTGCAGATGACACCAAAATTGGAGGTGTAGTGGACAGCGAAGAAGGTTACCTCAGATTACAACAGGATCTTGATCAGATGGGCCATTGGGCCGAGGAGTGGCAAATGCAGTTTAATTTAGATAAATGTGAGGTGCTACATTTTGGAAAGGCAAGAAACTATGAACCTACAGTCCAAGGTCTCTTTGTCCAGAAACACTCCCTGGGACCTTACCATTAAATGTATAAGTCCTACCCTGATCCTGCATTCAAAGCTTTAAAGTCCAGGAGACCTGAGCACAGAAGCCACACTGACACCTTACCACTCCCTTGGGTGCTACACTAGAGTGTAGATTCTATATTCAAGTCGCACTCGTGGAACATTTAATCCAGTGAGCTGTCACGGAGGAATGTGAAAAACTCACATGGAGGAGGGGGAGCGGATGTGAAAGCAAACAAAATTACAATGTGGTGGTGGGGGCGGGGGATGGTGGGGGGAGGTGTAAGGTTACGTCAAAGCTGAGCGCAGTGAGCAATAAGGTAACACCGCTATCACTGAGAATTGTCCTCCCTGGGCCGATAACAGTTCCTTTAAGAGAGTGCCATGATGTGTGTATTTAGTGAGTCTGCTTGTACAATTTGTAAACAGAACCCCAGAGTGACTTGTGAAGAATTTGTGCAGTATCTCTCTTTAGTGCTGGTCCCAGCAGGGAACTCTCCTTAAACCATTTAATTTGCATCACCAAGACTGATACATTAAACTATGTCCTTTCCAGCTTCATTCTGCTTGTAGTTAATTATAAGTGGAAGAAATCAGCTCATTATCATTGACTGCTCTTAAGTATTAACCGACAAGTGAGAGTTTTTGGCATAACCTAAAGACAGTGCCTGTTTATGTGGGCATAATTAAATGGCTTTCCTCAGATATCTCTAATGACATTGGACAAGTAATGTAATTAAGGGAACAAGTTAAAAGATGCTGACTAAAACCCTATTAATACAGAGCTTTTAAAATTCAGATTTAATTTGAATTAAGAATTGATTTAAATTTACCTGCTGCACATAAATGACTCGAGCCAGCAAGGAGGAGGGTGGAAAAGAGGCTTTCTGCATTGGTGGTTTTAGGCTGTTCATCAGGCACTGTCACTCCACAGGGTTCAAGACTGCTATTAATTTCCATGCATTCAGTGCTAACATTTTGATTTTGCACCTAATATGCAATAATGGATCACGACGAGTGAGTTACAAGACAGTTAGCACAATCTAGGGTGCCACTGCTGGCATAGTCCACAATCGTTTTCCTTGCCTCTGGCCCCCAATCTCTGTCTCTCGAGAGCAATCTGTCAGTGGCCTCCCCAGCTCGAATGTTGGATGCATTGCAGCACAGAATGAAGCCAATCAGCCCATCAGAGCTGATTAGATTAGATTACTTACAGTGTGGAAACAGGCCCTTCGGCCCAACAAGTCCACACCGTCCCGCCGAAGCGTAACCCACCCATACCCCTACATCTACATTTACCCCTTACCTAACACTATGGGCAATTCAGCATGGCCAATTCACCTGACCTGCACATCTTTGGACTGTGGGAGGAAACCGGAGCACCCGGAGGAAACCCACGCAGACACGGGGAGAACGTGCAAACTCCACACAGTCAGTCGCCTGAGGCGGGAATTGAACCCGGGTCTCAGGCGCTGTGAGGCAGCAGTGCTAACCACTGTGCCACCGTGCCGCTCTTCAACTGAAGCTGTCCACTCACATCCTGTCTCTCCAGATATTTCTGATCTGGCAATCCAATGCTCGAGTCACCACTGCAGTTTTAAACTCCCTTGAGCCTTTGTTGCCACGGTTTTTGTCTGTTGTTATGGATAGATTCCTCGGGGTCTCTGTTTTCTTAGATTAGATTATAGTGTGGAAACAGGCCCTTCGACCCAACAATTCCACACCGACCCGCCGAAGCGCAACCCACCCAGACCCATCCCCCCACATTTACCCCTTCACCTAACACTACGGGCAATTTAGCATGGGCCAATTCACCCAACCTGCACATTTTCTTTTTGGACTGTGGGAGGAAACCGGAGCACCCGGAGGAAACCCACGCAGACACAGGGAGAATGTGCAAACTCCACACAGTCAGTCGCCTGAGGCGGGAATTGAACCCAGGTCTCTGGCGCTGTGAGGCAGCAGTGCTAACCACTGTGCCACTGTGCCGCCCAGAAAATAGAACTTAGCAGTAGGACCTGACCTCATGAACCTGAACTGCTACTGAACAAGCTCATGGCTGATCATAGGTTAGATTCCCTACTGTATAGAAACAGGCCTTTTGGCCCAACAAGTCCACACTGAGCCTCCGAAGTGGATCCCAAACCAACCTAGACCCCAACCCTATATTTAGCCCTTACTAATGAACCTAACACGAAGGCAATTTAGCACAGCCAATTCACCTGACCTGCACATCCTTGGATTGTGGGAGGAAACCCACACAGACATGGGGAGAATGTACAAACTTCATACAGACAGTCACCTGAGGCTGGACCCGAACCTGGGGGAGAGAGAGGGAGAGAGAGAGAGAGAAAAAATTAACCTTAAAAAGTAATCAAAAAACTCAACCATTATTTGAGTATATGAGGTATTTTTGTTGAAAAGTGGAATTTAGGAGTGCTCTGTCACTCATAGTTTAACAGATTACGAGGCAAGGTGAGCTTTTCTGGGTGTTTAGTTGAATTAACAGAATGGTTCACTGCTGTGTCATAACAATGCCTTACTGTGAAATGAAATCATCCTTTTTTTGTCTAAGCTTCAAAGTATATTGGCCCCTCTGCCCCTTTGATTGCCAAATTCTCCCCGCCAATCTTCCTCAGGAGATGGATGACATTGACTGAGCTGCATTGACTGCATGTGCTTCCTGATCTGGAGATGCTAACAGGAAGCCTTCTCACTGAATCACGCTTGTATGAGGTTGGAATCTCAAGCGTGTTGAAGAAGAACCGACAGAGCAGGATGCACTGTGAGTTGAAGTTGATGATTCACAGCATTCACATTCTCATCCTCGTTGAGGGGAGAGATTTCATCCTCATGATGTCAGCTCGATCAAGCTAAAACCAAAGGTCAGTGTCACTTGATCATTGCTTTAGAGTTTCCTGCTTCAGTCTTCCATTTCCATGGTGTGTTCTTTCCACTACTTCTGAATTTGCATTGCATTTCAGGGAATTGTACACGAACAGCCATTCCTGGGTTTGTTTGGAGGCCATAGCTAGATTTTAACAGTTCCAGGTTTCTGCACCTGAACCCCTGTCCCAGAGTCCTCAGGGATCTCCCACAGGCCTGGTGGGGTTCTGCACTGGAGATGGCAGTTTCTTAAATTGCGTCCACTGAGATACAAAGTGACAATATTCCTCAAACAGGAGGTCCACAATCAAGTCCTTCCTAGTCCAGGGAGGTGTCATAATGTATGGTGCTGGAAAAGCACAGAGTGTCAGGCAGCAACCGAGGAGTAGGAGCATCGATGGTTCAGGCATTAGCCCCTCATCAGGAATATGTTGCAGGGGCTGGGGAAGGGGGAATATCAGATAAACAGGAGGCTGGGGGAGTGGTGGGGCAGGGTCATAAATGGCGTGGCAATGGGTGGATGCAGGGAGAAGATGATGTTGATAGATCATTCGGCAGAGTGGGGCTGATAGGAGGGGAGGATGATGGACACGTAGGAAAGTTCAAGAGGGTGGTGCCAATTTGGAGGGATGGATCTGGGATGAGGTGGGTCATTGGGAGATTTGGAAACTAGTGAAGTCAATGTTGATGCCGAGGCATTACACTATGACAGTGTGAGCCACAATACACACCCACGGTCAATGTGACAGCATGAAAATCATTGCAGACCCTCGCTCACTGTGACAGTGTGAGCCACATTACACACTCGCGGTCACTGTGACAGCGTGAGCCACATTGCACACCCTCGCTCACTGTGACAGCGTGTGCCACATTACACTCTCACACTCACTGTGACAGTGTGAGCCACATTACACACTCGCAGTCACTGTGAAAGCGTGAGCCACACAACACACTCGCAGTCACTGTGACACCGTGAGCCACATTACACACTCGCGATCACTGTGACAGTGTGAGCAACATTACACACTCGCGGTCACTTTGACAGTGTGGGCAACATTACACACTCTCAATCACTGTGACAGTGTAAACCACATTACACACACTCGCGGTCACTGTGACAGTGTGAGCCACATTACACACTCGCTCACTGTGACAGTGAGAGCTACATTTCACTCTCCCGATCACCGTGCCAGTGTGAGCCCCATTACACACATTCACTCACTGTGACAGTGTGGGCCACATTACACACTCTCCGAAACTGTCACAGTATGAACCATATTACACACTCTTGCTCACTATGATAGTGTGGGCCACATTACACACTCACGCTCACTGTGAAAATGTAAGCCACATTACACACTCTCACCCATGGTGATAGTGTGGGCCACGTTAAAAACTCTAGCTCACTGTGACAGTGAAAGCTACATTACACACTATCGCTCACTGTCACAGTGTGTGCCACATAACACACTCTCACTCACTGTGACAGTGTGAGCCACATTACACACTCGCGGTCACTGTGACAGTGTGAGCCACATTACACACTCTCACTCACTGTGACAGTGTGAGCCACATTACACACTCGCGGTCACTGTGACAGTGTGAGCCACATTATACACTCTCACTCACTGTGACAGCGTGAGCCACATTACACACTCGCGGTCAGTGTGACAGTGTGGGCCACATTACACACTCTCGCTCACTGTGACAGCGTGAGCAACATTACACACTCTCACTCACTGTGATAGCGTGAGCCACATTACACACTCACGCTCACTGTGACAGTGTGAACCACATTACACACTCTCACTCACTGTGACCATATGAACCACATTACACACACAAACTCACTGTGACAGTGTGAGCCACATTACACACTCTCACTCACTGTGACAGCGTGAGCCACATTACACACTCTCACTCACTGTGACAGTGTGAGCCACATTACACACTCTCACTCACTGTGACAGTGTGAGCCACATTACACACTCTCGCTCACTGTGACAGTGTGAGCCACATTACACACTCTCACTCACTGTGACAGTGTGGGCCACATTACACACTCTCGCTCACTGTGATAGTGTGGGCCACATTACACACTCTCACTCACTGTGATAGTGTGGACCATATTATACTCTCTCACTCACTGTGACAGTGTGAGCCACATTACACACTCTCACTCACTGTGACAGTGTGAGCCACATTACACACTCGCGGTCACTGTGACAGTGTGAGCCACATTATACACTCTCACTCACTGTGACAGCGTGAGCCACATTACACACTCGCGGTCAGTGTGACAGTGTGGGCCACATTACACACTCTCGCTCACTGTGACAGCGTGAGCCACATTACACACTCTCACTCACTGTGATAGCGTGAGCCACATTACACACTCACGCTCACTGTGACAGTGTGAACCACATTACACACTCTCACTCACTGTGACCGTATGAACAACATTACACACACAAACTCACTGTGACAGTGTGAGCCACATTACACACTCTCACTCACTGTGACAGCGTGAGCCACATTACACACTCTCACTCACTGTGACAGTGTGAGCCACATTACACACTCTCACTCACTGTGACAGTGTGAGCCACATTACACACTCTCGCTCACTGTGACAGCGTGAGCCACATTACACACTCTCACTCACTGTGACAGTGTGGGCCACATTACACACTCTCGCTCACTGTGATAGTGTGGGCCACATTACACACTCTCACTCACTGTGATAGTGTGGACCATATTATACTCTCTCACTCACTGTGACAGTGTGACCCAGATTACACACTCTCGCTTCCTGTGTCAGTGTGAGACACATTACACACTCTCGCACACTATGACAGTATGAACTGCATTACTCACTCTCACTCACTGTGACAGTATGACCACATTGCGCACTCTTACTCACTGTGATAGTGTGGGCCACATTACACACTCTCGCTCACTGTGACAGTGTCACCACATTGCGCACTCGCACTCACTGTGACAGTGTGACCAAATTACACACTCTCACTCACTCTGATAGTGTGGGCCACATTATAAACTCTCGCTCACTGTGACAGTGAGAGCTACATTAGACGCTATCGCTCACTGTCACAGTGTGAGCCACATAACACGCTCGCTCACTGTCACAGTGTGAGCTACATTACACGCTATCGCTCACTGTCACAGTGTGAGCCCCATAACACGCTCGCTCACTGTGACAGTGTGAGCTACATTACATGCTATTGCTCACTGTCACAGTGTGAGCCACATTACACACTCTCACTCACTGTAACAGTGTGAGCCATTTTACACACTCTCACTCACTGTGACAGTGTGAGCCATATTACACACTCTCACTCACTGTGACAGTGTGAACCACATTACACAATCTCGCTCACTGTGACAGTGTGAGCTACATTACACTCTGTTTCTCACTGTGACAGTCTGAGTCACATTACACTGTGTTGCTCATTGTGACAGTGTGAGTCACATTACACACTCTCACCCACTGTAACAGTGGGAGCCACATTGCACACTCTCACTCACTATGATAGTGTGTGCCACATTAAACACTGTAGCTCACTGTGACAGTGAGAGCTACATTACACACAGTCGCTCACTGTGACAGTGTGAGCCACATTACACACTCTCGTTCACTGTGACAGCGTGAGCCACATTACACACCCTCGCTCGCTGTGACAGTGTGAGCCACATTTCCACTCTCACTCACTGTGACAGTGTGGGCCACATTACACACTCTCGCTCACTGTGATAGTGTGGGCCACATTACACACTCTCACTCACTGTGATAGTGTGGACCATATTATACTCTCTCACTCACTGTGACAGTGTGACCCACATTACACACTCTCGCTTCCTGTGTCAGTGTGAGACACATTACACACTCTCGCACACTATGACAGTATGAACTGCATTACTCACTCTCACTCACTGTGACAGTATGACCACATTGCGCACTCTTACTCACTGTGATAGTGTGGGCCACATTACACACTCTCGCTCACTGTGACAGTGTCACCACATTGCGCACTCGCACTCACTGTGACAGTGTGACCAAATTACACACTCTCACTCACTCTGATAGTGTGGGCCACATTATAAACTCTCGCTCACTGTGACAGTGAGAGCTACATTAGACGCTATCGCTCACTGTCACAGTGTGAGCCACATAACACGCTCGCTCACTGTCACAGTGTGAGCTACATTACACGCTATCGCTCACTGTCACAGTGTGAGCCACATAACACGCTCGCTCACTGTGACAGTGTGAGCTACATTACATGCTATTGCTCACTGTCACAGTGTGAGCCACATTACACACTCTCACTCACTGTAACAGTGTGAGCCATTTTACACACTCTCACTCACTGTGACAGTGTGAGCCATATTACACACTCTCACTCACTGTGACAGTGTGAACCACATTACACAATCTCGCTCACTGTGACAGTGTGAGCTACATTACACTCTGTTTCTCACTGTGACAGTCTGAGTCACATTACACTCTGTTGCTCATTGTGACAGTGTGAGTCACATTACACACTCTCACCCACTGTAACAGTGGGAGCCACATTGCACACTCTCACTCACTATGATAGTGTGTGCCACATTAAACACTGTAGCTCACTGTGACAGTGAGAGCTACATTACACACAGTCGCTCACTGTGACAGTGTGAGCCACATTACACACTCTCGTTCACTGTGACAGTGTGAGCCACATTACACACCCTCGCTCGCTGTGACAGTGTGAGCCACATTTCCACTCTCACTCACTATGATACTGTGGGCCACATTACACACTCTCGCTCACTGTGACAGTCTGAGTCACATTACACGCCCTCGCTCACTGTGACAGTGTGAGTCACATTACACACCCTCACTCACTGTGACAGTGTGACCCACATTGCACACTCGTGGTCACTGTGTCAGTGTGAGCTACATTACACTCTCTCACCCACTGTGACAGTGTGAGCCACATTACACACTCTCGTTCACTGTGACAGTGTGAGTCACATTACAGTCTCGCGGTCACTGTGACAGTGTGAGTCACATTACACACTCTTACTCACTGTGACAGCGTGAGCCACATTGCACACTCGTGGTCACTGTGTCAGTGTGAGCTACATTACTCTCTCTCACCCACTGTGACAGTGTGAGCCACATTACACACTCTCGTTCACTGTGACAGTGTGAGTCACATTACACAATCTTGCACACAAAGACAGTGTGGGCGACATTACACACCCTCGTTCACTGAGTCAGCGTTCCTCACATTACACATTTTCACTCACTATGATTACACTGCGAGTGTGTAATGTGGTTCATACTGTGACAGTGTCCGAAAGTGTGAAATGTGGCTCACACTGTCACTGTCACTATGATAGTGTGGCCCACAAATCACACACTCGCTCACTGTGAAAGTGTGAGCTACATTACACACTCGCGGTCACTGTGACAGTGTGAGCCACATTACACATTCTCACTTACTGTAACAGTGTGAGCTACATTTCACACTCGAGGTGACTGTGACAGTGTGGGCGGCATTACACAATCTTGCACACAAAGACAGTGTGGGCGACATTACACACTCTCGCTCACTGTGACAGCGTGAGCCACATTACACACTCTCGCTCACTGTGACAGCGTGAGCCACATTACACACTCCCACTCACTGTGACAGTGTGGGCCACATTACACACTCTCGCTCACTGTGATAGTGTGGGCCACATTACACACTCTCACTCACTGTGATAGTGTGGACCATATTATACTCTCTCACTCACTGTGACAGTGTGACCCACATTACACACTCTCGCTTCCTGTGTCAGTGTGAGACACATTACACACTCTCGCACACTATGACAGTATGAACTGCATTACTCACTCTCACTCACTGTGACAGTGTGAGCTAACTTACAGACTCTCACTCACTGTGACAGTATGACCACATTGCGCACTCTTACTCACTGTGATAGTGTGGGCCACATTACACACTCTCGCTCACTGTGACAGTGTCACCACATTGCGCACTCGCACTCACTGTGACAGTGTGACCAAATTACACACTCTCACTCACTCTGATAGTGTGGGCCACATTATAAACTCTCGCTCACTGTGACAGTGAGAGCTACATTACACGCTATCGCTCACTGTCACAGTGTGAGCCACATAACACGCTCGCTCACTGTGACAGTGTGAGCTACATTACACGCTATCGCTCACTGTCACAGTGTGAGCCACATAACACGCTCGCTCACTGTGACAGTGTGAGCTACATTACATGCTATTGCTCACTGTCACAGTGTGAGCCACATTACACACTCTCACTCACTGTAACAGTGTGAGCCATTTTACACACTCTCACTCACTGTGACAATGTGAGCCATATTACACACTCTCACTCACTGTGACAGTGTGAACCACATTACACAATCTCGCTCACTGTGACAGTGTGAGCTACATTACACTCTGTTTCTCACTGTGACAGTCTGAGTCACATTACACTCTGTTGCTCATTGTGACAGTGTGAGTCACATTACACACTCTCACCCACTGTAACAGTGGAAGCCACATTGCACACTCTCACTCACTATGATAGTGTGTGCCACATTAAACACTGTAGCTCACTGTGACAGTGAGAGCTACATTACACACAGTCGCTCACTGTGACAGTGTGAGCCACATTACACACCCTCGCTCGCTGTGACAGTGTGAGCCACATTACACACCCTCGCTCGCTGTGACAGTGTGAGCCACATTTCCACTCTCACTCACTATGATACTGTGGGCCACATTACACGCCCTCGCTCACTGTGACAGTGTGAGTCACATTACACACCCTCACTCACTGTGACAGTGTGACCCACATTGCACACTCGTGGTCACTGTGTCAGTGTGAGCTACATTACACTCTCTCACCCACTGTGACAGTGAGCCACATTACACACTCTCGTTCACTGTGACAGTGTGAGTCACATTACAGTCTCGCGGTCACTGTGACAGTGTGAGTCACATTACACACTCTTGCTCACTGTGACAGCGTGAGCCACATTGCACACTCGTGGTCACTGTGTCAGTGTGAGCTACATTACTCTCTCTCACCCACTGTGACAGTGTGAGCCACATTACACACTCTCGTTCACTGTGACAGTGTGAGTCACATTACACATCTTGCACACAAAGACAGTGTGGGCGACATTACACACCCTCGTTCACTGAGTCAGCGTTCCTCACATTACACATTTTCACTCACTATGATTACACTGCGAGTGTGTAATGTGGTTCATACTGTGACAGTGTCCGAAAGTGTGAAATGTGGCTCACACTGTCACTGTCACTATGATAGTGTGGCCCACAAATCACACACTCGCTCACTGTGACAGTGTGAGTCACATTACACACTCTCGCTCACTGTGACAGTGTGAGCTACATTACACACTCGCGGTCACTGTGACAGTGTGAGCCACATTACACATTCTCACTTACTGTAACAGTGTGAGCTACATTTCACACTCGAGGTGACTGTGACAGTGTGGGCGGCATTACACAATCTTGCACACAAAGACAGTGTGGGCGACATTACACACTCTCGCTCACTGTGACAGCGTGAGCCACATTACACACTCTCACTCACTGTGACAGCGTGAGCCACATTACACACTCCCACTCACTGTGACAGTGTGGGCCACATTACACACTCTCGCTCACTGTGATAGTGTGGGCCACATTACACACTCTCACTCACTGTGATAGTGTGGACCATATTATACTCTCTCACTCACTGTGACAGTGTGACCCACATTACACACTCTCGCTTCCTGTGTCAGTGTGAGACACATTACACACTCTCGCACACTATGACAGTATGAACTGCATTACTCACTCTCACTCACTGTGACAGTGTGAGCTAACTTACAGACTCTCACTCACTGTGACAGTATGACCACATTGCGCACTCTTACTCACTGTGATAGTGTGGGCCACATTACACACTCTCGCTCACTGTGACAGTGTCACCACATTGCGCACTCGCACTCACTGTGACAGTGTGACCAAATTACACACTCTCACTCACTCTGATAGTGTGGGCCACATTATAAACTCTCGCTCACTGTGACAGTGAGAGCTACATTAGACGCTATCGCTCACTGTCACAGTGTGAGCCACATAACACGCTCGCTCACTGTGACAGTGTGAGCTACATTACACGCTATCGCTCACTGTCACAGTGTGAGCCACATAACACGCTCGCTCACTGTGACAGTGTGAGCTACATTACATGCTATTGCTCACTGTCACAGTGTGAGCCACATTACACACTCTCACTCACTGTAACAGTGTGAGCCATTTTACACACTCTCACTCACTGTGACAGTGTGAGCCATATTACACACTCTCACTCACTGTGACAGTGTGAACCACATTACACAATCTCGCTCACTGTGACAGTGTGAGCTACATTACACTCTGTTTCTCACTGTGACAGTCTGAGTCACATTACACTCTGTTGCTCATTGTGACAGTGTGAGTCACATTACACACTCTCACCCACTGTAACAGTGGAAGCCACATTGCACACTCTCACTCACTATGATAGTGTGTGCCACATTAAACACTGTAGCTCACTGTGACAGTGAGAGCTACATTACACACAGTCGCTCACTGTGACAGTGTGAGCCACATTACACACCCTCGCTCGCTGTGACAGTGTGAGCCACATTACACACCCTCGCTCGCTGTGACAGTGTGAGCCACATTTCCACTCTCACTCACTATGATACTGTGGGCCACATTACACACTCTCGCTCACTGTGACAGTCTGAGTCACATTACACGCCCTCGCTCACTGTGACAGTGTGAGTCACATTACACACCCTCACTCACTGTGACAGTGTGATCCACATTGCACACTCGTGGTCACTGTGTCAGTGTGAGCTACATTACACTCTCTCACCCACTGTGACAGTGAGCCACATTACACACTCTCGTTCACTGTGACAGTGTGAGTCACATTACAGTCTCGCGGTCACTGTGACAGTGTGAGTCACATTACACACTCTTGCTCACTGTGACAGCGTGAGCCACATTGCACACTCGTGGTCACTGTGTCAGTGTGAGCTACATTACTCTCTCTCACCCACTGTGACAGTGTGAGCCACATTACACACTCTCGTTCACTGTGACAGTGTGAGTCACATTACACATCTTGCACACAAAGACAGTGTGGGCGACATTACACACCCTCGTTCACTGAGTCAGCGTTCCTCACATTACACATTTTCACTCACTATGATTACACTGCGAGTGTGTAATGTGGTTCATACTGTGACAGTGTCCGAAAGTGTGAAATGTGGCTCACACTGTCACTGTCACTATGATAGTGTGGCCCACAAATCACACACTCGCTCACTGTGACAGTGTGAGTCACATTACACACTCTCGCTCACTGTGACAGTGTGAGTCACATTACATACTCTCGCTCACTGTGACAGTGTGAGCTACATTACACACTCGCGGTCACTGTGACAGTGTGAGCCACATTACACATTCTCACTTACTGTAACAGTGTGAGCTACATTTCACACTCGAGGTGACTGTGACAGTGTGGGCGGCATTACACAATCTTGCACACAAAGACAGTGTGGGCGACATTACACACTCTCGCTCACTGTGACAGCATGAGCCACATTACACACTCTCGTTCACTGTGACAGTGTGAGTCACATTACACAATCTTGCACACAAAGACAGTGTGGGCGACATTACACACCCTCGTTCACTGAGACAGCGTTCCTCACATTACACATTTTCACTCACTATGATTACACCGCGAGTGTGTAATGTGGTTCATACTGTGACAGTGTCCGAAAGTGAGAAATGTGACTCACACTGTCACTGTCACTATGATAGTGTGGGCCACATTACACACTCTTGCTCACTGTGACAGTGTGGGCCACATTACACACTCGCGGTCACTGTGACAGTGTGCGCCACATTACACTTTCTCACTCACTGTGACTGTGTGGGCCACATTACACACTCTCACTCACTGTGACAGTGTGTGCCACATTTCAAACTCACGGTCACTATGACAATGTGGGCCGCATTACACAATCTTGCACACAAAGACAGTGTGGGTGACATTACACACCCTCGTTCACTGAGTCAGCGTTCCTCACATTACACATTTTCACTCACTATGATTACACTGCGAGTATGTAATGTGGTTCATACTGTGACAGTGTCCAAAAGTGTGAAATGTGGCTCACACTGTCACTGTCACTATGATAGTGTGGGCCACATTACACACTCTCGCTCACCATGACAGTATGAGTCACATTACATACTCTCGCTCTCTGTGATAGTGTGGGCCACATTAGACACCTTCGCTCACTGTGAGAGTGCGAGCCACATCACACACACTTGCAGTCACTGTGACAGTGTGAACCACATTACACTTTCTCACTTACTGTGACAGTGTGAGCCACATTACACATTTTCACTCACTGTGACAGCGTGAGCCACATTACACACTCTCACTCACTGTGACAGTGTGAGCTACATTACACATTCTCGCTCACTGTGACAGTGTGAGCCACATTACACACTCTCACTCACTGTGATAGTGTGTGCCACATTACACACTCTCACTCACTGTGACAGTATGAGCCACATTACACACTCTCGCTCACTGTGACAGTGTGAGCAACATTACACACTCTCACTCACTGTGATAGTGTGGGCCACATTACACACTCTCACTCACTGTGACAGTGTGAGCTACATTGCACACTCTCACTCACAGTGACAGTGTGAGCCACATTACACACTCTCACTCACAGTGACAGTGTGAGCCACATTACACACACTCGCATTCATTGTGACAGTGTGAGCCACATTACGCACTCTCGCTCACTGTGACAGTGTGACAACATAACACAGTCTCACTCACTGTGACAGTGTGGGCCACATTACACATTCTCACTCACTGTGACAGTGTGAGCCACATTACACACTCTTACTCACTGTGACAGTGTGGGCCACATTACACACTCTCACTCACTGTGACAGTATGGGCCACATTACACACTCTCGCTCACTGTGACAGTGTGACAACATAACACAGTCTCACTCACTGTGACAGTGTGGGCCACATTACACATTCTCACTCACTGTGACAGTGTGAGCCACATTACACACTCTTGCTCACAGTGACAGTGTGAACCATATTACATACTTTCACTCACTGTGACAGTGTGACAACATAACACAGTCTCACTCACTGTGACAGTGTGAACCACATTACACACACCCGCGGTCACTGTGACAACGTGAGCCACATTTCACACTCGTGGTCACTGTGACAGTGTGAGCTACATTACACTCTCTCACCCACTGTGACAGTGTGAGCAACATTACACACTGTCGCTCACTGTGGAAGTATGAGACACGTTACACAATCATGCACACAAAGACAGTGAGAGCTACATTACACACTATCGCTCACTGTCACAGTGTGAGTCACATTACACACTCTCACTCACTATGATAGTGTGGGCCACATTAAACACTGTAGCTCACTGTGACAGTGAGAGATACATTACACACAGTCGCTCACTGTGACAGTGTGAGCCACCTTACACACTCTCGCACACAGTGACAGTATGAACCGCATTACACTCACTCACTCACTGTGACAGTGTGTCACATGACACATTCTCCCTCATTGTAACAGCGTGATTCACATTACACACTCGCTCGCTGTGACTGTGTGAGCCACATTCTCACTCTCACTCACTATGATAGTGTGGGCCACATTACACACCCTCTCTCACTGTGACAGTATGAGTCACATTACATACTTTCGCTCACTGTAACAGTGTGGGCCACATTACACATTCTCACTTACTGTGACACTGTGAGCCACATTACACACTCTCGCTGACTGTGACTGTGTGAGCCACATTTCACACTCGCGATCACTGTGACAGTGTGGGACACATTACACACTTTCGTTCACTGTGACAGTGTGAGCCACATTACACTCTCTGGCTCACTGTGACAGTGTGAGGGACATTACACACTCTCGCTCACTATGACAGTGTGGGCCACATGACACACTCTCGCTCTCTGTGAGAGTGTGAGCTACACTACACACTCCCGCTCACTGTGACAGTGTGAGCCACATTACACACTCTCGCTCACTGTGACAGAGTGAGCTACATTACACACTCTCACTCACTGTGACAGTGTGGGCCACATTACACACTCTTGCTCATTGTGACAGTGTGGGCCACATTACACACTCTCGCTCACTGTGACAGAGTGAGCCACATTACACACTCACGCTCACTGTGACAGAGTGAGCTACATTACACACTCACGCTTACTGTGACAGTGTGAGCCAAAATGCACACTCTCACTCTCTGTGATAGTGTGGGGCACATTACACACACACACTCACTGTGACAGTGTGAGTTACGGTACAATCTCTTGATCACTGTGACAGTGTGACCCACATTACACACTCTTGCTCACAGTGACAGTGTGAGCCAAAATGCACACTCTCACTCTCTGTGATAGTGTGGGGCACATTACACACACACACTCACTGTGACAGTGTGAGTTACGGTACAATCTCTTGATCACTGTGACAGTGTGACCCACATTACACACTCTTGCTCACAGTGACAGTGTGAGCCACGTTAAACACTCTCGCTCAATGTGACGGTGTGAGCCACATTACACACACACACACTCACTGTGATAGTGTGATCCACATTACACACTCTCACTCACTGTGATAGTGTGGGCCACTTTACACATTCACGGTCACTGTGACAGTGTGGGCCACATTACATTCTCTCACTCACTGTGACAGCGTGACCTACATTACACACATACTGTGACAGCGTGAGCCACATTACACACTCACAGTCACAGTGACAGTGTGAGCCACATTACACACTCTCACTCACTGTGATAGTGTGGGCCACATTACGCCCTCTCACTCACTGTGATAGTGTGAGCCACATCACACACTCGCGCTCACTGTAACAGTGTGGGCCACGTTACACACTCACAGTCACAGTGACAGTGTGAGCCACATTACACACTCTCACTCACTGTGATAGTGTGGGCCACATTACGCCCTCTCACTCACTGTGATAGTGTGAGCCACATCACACACTCGCGCTCACTGTGACAGTGTGGGCCACGTTACACACTCTCGCTCACAGTGACAGTGTGACCCACATTACACAGACTCGCAGTCACTGTGACAACGTGAGTCACATTACATGCTCTCGCTCACTGTGACTGTGTGAGCCACATTACGCACTCTTGCTCACTGTGACAGTGTGACCACATTACACACTCTCACTCACTGTGATGGTGTGGGCCACATTAAAGTCTCTCGCTCACTGTGACAATGAAAGCTACATTACACACTATTGCTCACTGTTACAGTGTGAGCCACAGAACACATTGTAGCTCACTGTGACAGTGTGAGTCACATTACACACTCTCGCTCACATTGACAGTGTGGGCTGCATTACACACTCGCACCCACTGTCACAGTGTGAGCCACATTACACACTCTCACTCACTGTGACAGTTTGGGTGACATTACACACTCTCGCTCACTGTGACAGTGTGAGCCACATTACACACTCTCAGGCACTGTGACAGTGTGAGCCACATTACACACTCTCACTCACTGTGACAGTTTGGGTGACATTACACACTCTCGCTCACTGTGACAGTGTGAGCCACATTACACACTCTCAGGCACTGTGACAGTGTGGGCGACATTACATACTCTCACTCACTGTGACAGTATGGGCCTCATTACACTTAATCACTCACTGATAGTGTGGGCCACATTACATACTCACGGTCACTGTAACAGTGTGACCCAGATTACACACTCTCGCTTCTTGTGACAGAGTGAGCCACATTACACACTCCTGGACACTGTCACAGTATGAACCACATTACATACTCTCGCTCACTGTCACAGTATGAACCGCATTACACACTCTCGCTCACATTGACAGCGTGGGCCGCATTACACACTCTTACCCACTGTAACAGTGTGAGTGACATTCCACACTCATGCTCACTATGATAGTGTGAGTGACATTCCACACTCATGCTCACTATGATAGTGTGAGTCACATTACACACTTGCAGTCAATGTGATAGCGTGAAAATCATTGCACACCCTCGCTCACTGTGACAGCGTGAGCCACATTACAAACTCTCACTCCCTGTGACAGTTTGAGCCACTTAACACACTTGCGGTCACTGATACAGTGTGAACTACATTACACACTCTCACTCACTGTAACAGTGTGAGCCACATTACACACTCTCACTCTCTGTGATAGTGTGGGGCACATTACACACACACTCACTGTGACAGTGTGAGCTACGGTAAAATCTCTTGATCATTGTGACAGTGTGACCCACATTACACACTCTTGCTCACTGTGACAGTGTGAGCCATATTACACACTCTCGCTCAATGTGACAGTGAGAGCCACATTACACACACACTCACTGTGATAGTGTGAGCTACATTACACTCTCCCGCTCACTATGACATTGTGGGCCACATTACGCCCTCTCACTCACTGTGACAGAGAGAGCTACATTACACTCTCCAACTGACTGTGACAGTGTGACCCACATTACACACTCTTGCTCACTGTGACGGTGTGAGCTATATTACACACTCTCGGTCACTGTGACAGACTGAGCTACACTACACTCTCCCGCTCACTGTGACAGTGTGAGCCACATTACACACTCTCACTCACTGTAACAGTGTGGGCCACATTACACACTCTCGCTCACTGTGACAGAGTGAGCTACATTACACACTCACGCTTACTGTGACAGTGTGAGCCAAAATGCACACTCTCACTCTCTGTGATAGTGTGGGGCACATTACACACACACACTCACTGTGACAGTGTGAGTTACCATCCAATCTCTTGATCACTGTGACAGTGTGACCCACATTACACACTCTTGCTCACAGTGACAGTGTGAGTCACATTACACATTCTCGCTCACTGTAACAGTGTGAGCCACATTACACACTCTCACTCTCTGTGATAGTGTGGGGCACATTACACACTCACTCACTGTGACAGTGTGAGCTACGGTACAATCTCTTGATCACTGTGACAGTGTGACCCACATTACACACTCTTGCTCACTGTGACAGTGTGAGCCACATTAAACACTCTCACTCAACGTGACAGTGCGAGCCACCTTACACACTCACTCACTGTGATAGTGTGAGCTACATTACACGCCCTCGATCACTGTGATAGTGTGAGCTACATTACACTCTCCTGCTCACTGTGACAGTGTGAGCCACATTACACACTCACACTCACTGTGACAGAGAGAGCTACATTACGCTCTCCAACTCACTGTGACAGTGTGAGCCACAATATAATCTCTCGCTCACTGTGACAGTGTGACCCATATTATGCACTATCGCTCACTGTCACAGTGTGCCACATAACACACTCTCGCTCACTGTGACAGTTTGAGTCACATTACACTCAGTCGCGGTCACTGTGACAACGTGAGCCACATTACACACTCGTGGTCACTGTGACAGTCTGGGCCACATTACACACTCTCATTCACTGTGACCGCGTGAGCCACATTACACACTCGCTGTCACTGTGACAGTGTGAGCCATATTACACACTCTTGCTTACTGTGACAGTGTGATCCACATTACACACTCTCATTCACTGTGAGAGTGTGAGCCACGTTACACACTCGCAGTCACAGTGACAGTGTGAGCCACATTACACACTCTCACTCACTGTGATAGTGTGGGCCACTTTACACACTCACGGTCACTGTGACAGTGTGGGCCACATTACATTCTCTCACTCACTGTGACAGTGTGACCCACATTACACAATCACTGTGACAGCGTGAGCCACATTACACACTCACGGTCACAGTGACAGTGTGAGCCACATTACACACTCTCACTCACTGTGATAGTGTGGGCCACATGACATACTCGCGGTCACTGTGACAGTGTGGGCCACATTACACACTCACACTCACAGTGACAGTGTGAGCCACATTGCACACTCTTGCTGACTGTGACAGTGTGGGCCACATTACACACTCTAACTCACTATGACAGTGAGAGCTACATTACACACTATCGCTCACATTGATTGTGTGGGCCGCATTACACACTTCTCCCACTGTCACAGTGGGAGCCACATTGCACACTCTCACTCACTATGATAGTGTGGGCCACATTAAACACTGTAGCTCACTGTGACAGTGAGAGATACATTACACACAGTCGCTCACTGTGACAGTGAGAGCCACTTTACACACTCTCGTACACAGTGACAGTATAAACCGCATTACACTCACTCACTCACTGTGACAGTGTGTCACATGACACATTCTCCCTCACTGTGACAGTGTGAGCCACATTACACTCCCACACCCACTGTGACAGTGTGAGCCACATTCCCACTCTCACTCACTATGCCAGAGTGGGCCACATTACACACTCTCGCTCACTGTGACAGTCTGAGTCACATTACACACTCTCGTTCACTGTGACAGTGTGAGTCACATTACACTCTCGCGGTCACTGTGACAGTGAGGGCCACATTACACACTCTTGCTCACTGTGACAGCATGAGCCACATTGCACACTCGCGGTCACTGTGTCAGTGTAAGCTACATTACACTCTCTCACCCACTGTGACAGTGTGAGCCACATTACACATTCTCGCTCACTGTGACAGTGTGACCCACATTACATACTCTTGTTCACTGTGACAGTGTGAGTCACATTACACAATCTTGCACACAAAGACAGTGTGGGCGACATTACACACCCTCATTCACTGAGTCAGCGTTCCTCACATTTACACATTTTCACTCACTATGATTACACCGCGAGTGTAATGTGGTTCATACTGTGACAGTGTCCGAAAGTGAGAAATGTGGCTCACACTGTCATTGTCACTGTGATAGTGTGGGCCACATTACACACTCTCACACACTGTGACAGTGTGAGCCACATTACACACCTTCTCTCACTGTGACAGTGTGAGCCACATTACACACTCTCGCACACTGTGACAGTGTGAGCCATATTACACACTCATGGTCACTGTGACTGTGTTAGCCACATTACACATTCTCACTTACTGTGACAGTGTGAGCCACATTTCACACTCGCGGTCACTGTAACAGTGTGGGCCACATTACACTTAATCACTCACTGAAAGTGTGGACCACGTTACACACTCTCGCTTCCTATGACATTGTGAGACAGATTTCACACTCTCGGACACTTTCACCGTATGAACCACATTAACTCTCTCACTCACTGTGGCAGTGTGATCCACATTTCACACTCTCGCTAGCTGTGAAAGTGTGAGCCACATTACGCACTCTCGAACACTGTGACAGTATGAACTGCATTACACTCGCTCACTGTGACA
The DNA here is from genome assembly GCF_047496795.1 of Chiloscyllium punctatum. Taxonomy (NCBI): domain Eukaryota; kingdom Metazoa; phylum Chordata; class Chondrichthyes; order Orectolobiformes; family Hemiscylliidae; genus Chiloscyllium; species Chiloscyllium punctatum. Next base: position 82,698,406 of record NC_092751.1, read on the forward strand.
GTGTGGGCCACATTACACATTCTCGCTCACTGTAACAGCACTATTCACATTACACATTCTCACTCACTGTGACAGTGTGAGTCACATTACACATTCACACTCACTGTGACAGTGTGACCCATATTACACACTCTCGCTTGCTGTGACAGTGTGAGCCACATTTCACACTCTCGCTCACAGTGACAGATTGTCACATTACACATTCTCACTCACTGTGACAGCGTGACCCACATTACACATTCGCACTCACTGTGATAGTGTGGTCCACATTACACTCTCTCACTCACTGTGATAGTGTGAGCCACATCACACACTCGCGCTCACTGTAACAGTGTGGGCCACGTTACACACTCTCGCTCACAGTGACAGTGTGAGCCACATTCCACAGACTGGCAGTCACTGTGATAGTGTGAGCCACATTACATGCTCTCGCTCACTGTGACACTGTGACCACATTACACACTCTCACTCACTGTGATAGTGTGGGCCACATTAAAAACTCTTGCTCACTGTGACAATGAGAGCTACATTACACACTGTCACTCACTGTGACAGTGTGGGCCACGTTACACACTCTCGCTCACAGTGACAGTGTGACCCACATTACACAGACTCTCACTCACTGTGACAGTGTGAGCCACATAACACACTGTCGCTCACTGTGACAGTGTGAGCCACATTACACACTCTCACTCACATTGACAGTGTGAGCCACATTACACACTCTCGCTCACATTGACAGTGTGGGCCGCATTACACACTCTCACCCACTGTCACAGTGTGAGCCACATTACACACTCTCACTCACTGTGACAGTTTGGGCGACATAACACAGTCTTGCTCACATTGTCAGAGTGAGCTACATTACTCTCTCCCACTCACTGTGACAGTGTGAGCCACATTACACACTCTCACTCCCTGTGACAGTTTGAGACACTTAACACAATCTCACTCACTGTGACAGTGTGAGTCACATTACACATTCTCGCTCACTGTAACAGTGTGAGCCTCATTACACACTCTCACTCTCTGTGATAGTGTGGGGCACATTACACACTCACTCACTGTGACAGTGTGAACTACGGTACAATCTCTTGATCACTGTGACAGTGTGACCCACATTACACACTCTTGCTCACTGTGACAGTGTGAGCCATATTACACACTCTCGCTCAATGTGCCAGTGTGAGCCACATTACACACATATACTCACTGAGATAGTGTGAGCTACATTACACGCCCTCGATCACTGTGAAAGTGCGAGCTACATTACATTCTCCCGCTCAGTGTGACAGTATGAGCCACATTACACACTCACACTCACTGTGACAGAGAGAGCTACATTACATTCTCCAACTCAATGTGACAGTGTGATCCACATTACACACTCTCACTCACTGTGATAGTGTGAGCCACATTACACACTCTCACTCACTGTGACAGTGTGGGCGACATTACACACTCTCGCTCACTGTGACAATGGGAGCCAAATTACACACGCTCGCAGTCACTTTGACAGCCTGAGCCACATTACACATTTGCGGTCAGTGATACAGTGTGAGCTACATTACACACTCTCATTCACTGTGACATTGTGAGCCACATTACACACACTCACTCACTGTGTCAGTGTGCTCACGTTAAACACTCTCGCTCATTGTGACAATGTGAACCACATTACACTCTCTGGCTCACTGTAACAGTGTGAGGGACATTACACACTCTCGCTCACTGTGACAGTGTGAGCCACATTACATACGCTCACTCGCTGTAACAGTGTGGGCCACATTACACACTCGCTCACTTTGACAGAGTGAGCTACATTACACTGTCCTGCTCACTGGGGCAGTGTGAGCCACATTACACACTCTCACTCTCTGTGATAGTGTGGGGCACATTACACACTCACTCACTGTGACAGTGTGAGCTATGGTACAATCTCTTGATCATTGTGACAGTGTGAGCCATATTACACACTCTTGCTTACTGTGACAGTGTGATCCACATTACACACTCTCATTCACTGTGACAGCGTGAACCACATTACACACTCGCGCTCACTGTGAATGTATGAACTAGATTACACACTCTCATTCACTGTGAGAGTGTGAGCCACGTTACACACTCGCAGTCACAGTGACAGTGTGAGCCACATTACACACTCTCACTCACTGTGATAGTGTGGGCCACTTTACACACTCACGGTCACTGTTACAGTGTGGGCCACATTACATTCTCTCACTCACTGTGACAGTGTGACCCACATTACACACTCATGGTCACAGTGACAGTGTGAGCCACATTACACACTCTCACTCACTGTGATAGTGTGGGCCACATTACACCCTCTCACTCACTGTGATAGTGTGGGCCACATTACACACTCGCGGTCACTGTGACAGTGTGGGCCACGTTACACACTCTCGCTCACAGTGACAGTGTGACCCACATTACACAGACTCGCAGTCACTGTGACAACGTGAGCCACATTACATGCTCTCGCTCACTGTGACTGTGTGAGCCACATTACGCACTCTTGCTCACTGTGACAGTGTGACCACATTACACACTCTCACTCACTGTGACAGTGTGAGCTACATTAAAAACTCTCACTCACTGTGACAATGAGAGCTACATTACACACTATCGCTCACTGTCACAGTGTGAGCCACATTACACACTCTCGCTCACATTGACAGTGTGAGTCACATTACACACTCTCGCTCACATTAACAGTGTGGGCCGCATTACACACTCTCACCCACTGTCACAGTGTGAGCCACATTACACACTCTCACTCACTGTGACAGTTTGGGCGACATTACACAGTCTTGCTCACATTGTCAGAGTGAGCTACATTACTCTCTCCCGCTCACTGTGACAGTGTGAGCCACATTACACACTCTCAGGCACTGTGACAGTGTGGGCGACATTACACACTCTCACTCACTGTGACAGTATGGGCCTCATTACACTTAATCACTCACTGATACTGTGGGCCACATTACATACTTGCGGTCACTGTAACAGTGTGACCCACATTACACACTCTCGCTTCTTGTGACAGTGTGAGCCACATTACACACTCCTGGACACTGTCACAGTATGAACCACATTACATACTCTCGCTCACTGTCATAGTATGAACCGCATTACACACTCTCGCTCACATTGACAGCGTGGGCCACATTACACACTCTCACCCACTGTAACAGTGTGAGTGACATTGCATACTCATGCTCACTATGATAGTGTGAGTCACATTACACACTTGCAGTCAATGTGACAGCGTGAAAATCATTGCACATTGTGACAGTGTGAGCCACATTGCACACTCTCGCTCACTGTGACAGTGTGGGCCACATTACACACTCTCACTCACTGTGAGAGTGTGAGCTACATTACAAACACTCGCTCACTGTGACAGATTGAGCTACATTACACTCTTCTGCTCACTGTGGCAATGTGAGCCACATTACACACTCTCACTCGCTGTAACAGTGTGGGCCACATTACACACTCTCGCTCACTGTGACAGTGTGATCGATGGTACAATCTCTTGATCACTGTGACAGTGTGATCCACATTACACACTCTCGCTCAATGTGACAGTGTGGGCCACATTACACGCTCTCGCTCACTGTGATAGTGTGAGCCACATTACACACACACACTCACTGTGATAGTGTGAGCTACTTTACACTCTCCCGCTCACTGTGACAGTGTGAGCCACTTTACACACTCACACTCACTGTGATAGTGTGAGCTACATTACACTCTCTAACTCACTGTGACAGTGTGGGCCACATTACACACTCTCGCTCACTGTGACAGTGTGAGCCACTTTACACACTCACACTCACTGTGATAGTGTGAGCTACATTACACTCTCTAACTCACTGTGACAGTGTGAGCCACAATATACTCTCTCGATCGCTGTGACAGTGTGACCCATATTACGCACTATCGCTCACTGACACAGTGTGTGCCACATTACACACAGTCACGGTCACTGTGACAGCGTGAGCCACATTAGACACTCGCGGTCACTGTGACAGTCTGTGCCACATTACACACTCTCACTCACTGTGACAGCGTGAGCCACATTACACACTCGCGGTCACTGTGACAGTGTGAGCCATATTACACACTCTCGCTCACTGTCACAGCGTGAGCCACATTACACACTCGCGGTCACTGTGACACTGTGAGCCACATTACACACTCGCGCTCATTGTGAACGTATGAACCAGATTACACGCTCTCACTCACTGTGATAGTGTGAGCCACGTTACACACTCTCACTCACTGTGATAGTGTGGGCCACACTACATTCTCTCACTCACTGTGACAGTGTGACTGACATTACACACTCACTATGACAGTGTGACCCACATTACACACTCACTATGACAGCGTGAGCCATATTACACACTCACGGTCACAGTGACATGTGAGCCACATTACACACTCTCACTCACTGTGATAGTGTGGGCTACATTATACACTCTCACTCACTGTGATAGTGTGGGCCACATTACGCACTCTGACTCACTGTGACAGTGTGCCCCACATTACACACTCGTGCTTCCTGTGTCAGTGTGAGCCACATTACACACTCTTGCTCACTGTCACAGTATGAAACACATTACACACTCTTGCTCACTGTGACAGTGTGACCCACATTACACACTCTTGGACATTGTTACAGTATGAACCACATTACACACTCTGACTCACTGTGACAGTGTGAGACACGTTACACAATCTCGCACACTGTGACAGTGTGACCCACATTACACACTCTCGGACATTGTTACAGTATGAACCACATTACACACTCTCACTCACTGTGGCAGTGTGAGCCACATTACACACTCTCGCACACTGTGACAGTGTGAGTCACATTATGCACTCTCGCTTGCTGTGATAGTGTGAGCCTCATCACACACTCTGGCACACTGTGACAGTATGAACCACATTACACACTCTCGCTCACTGTGACAGTGTGAGCTACATTACACACTCTCGGACATTGTTACAGTACGAACCACATTACACACTCTCGCTCACTGTGACAGTGTGAGCTACATTACACACTCGCGGTCACTGTGACAGCATGAACCACATTACACACTCTCACTCACTGTGACAGTATGAACCACATTACACACTCGCGGTCACTGTGACAGTATGAGCTACATTACACACTCTCGGACATTGTTACAGTACGAACCACATTACACACTCTCGCTCACTGTGACAGTGTGAGCTACATTACACACTCGCGGTCACTGTGACAGTATGAACCACATTACACACTCTCACTCACTGTGACAGTATGAACCACATTACACACTCTCGCTCACTGTGACAGTGTGCGCTACATTACACACTCTCGGACATTGTTACAGTACGAACCACATTACACACTCTCGCTCACTGTGACAGTGTGAGCTACATTACACACTCTCGGACATTGTTACAGTACGAACCACATTACACACTCTCACTCACTGTGACAGTGTGAGCTACATTACACACTCTCGGACATTGTTACAGTACGAACCACATTACACACTCCCGCTCACTGTGGCGGTGTGAGCCATATTACACACTCTCGGACATTGTTACAGTATGAACCACATTACTCTCATTCACTGTGGCAGTGTGAGACATGTTACACAATCTTGCACACAAAAACAGTGTGGGCAACATTACACACTCTCGCTCACTGTGATAATGGGAGCCACATTACACACTCTCCCTCACTGGGACAGTGTGAGCTACATTACACTCTCTTACCCACTGTGACAGTGTGAGCCAAATTACACACTCTCGTTCACTGTGACAGTGTGAGTCACATTACACACTCTCACTCATGTGATAGTGTGGGCCACATTAAAAACTCTAGCTCACTGTGACTGTGAGAGCTACATTACACACTATCTCTCACTGTCACAGTGTGAGCCACATAACACACTCTCGCCCACTGTGACAGTGTGAGTCACATTACACACTCTCGCTCACATAGACAGCGTGGGCCGCATTACACACTCTCACCCACTGTAACAGTGGGAGCCACATTACACACTCTCACTCACTATGATAGTGTGGGCCACATTACACACTCTCGCTCACTGTGACAGTGTGAGTCACATTACACTCTCTCGCTCACTGTGACAGTGTGTCACATGACACATTCTCCCTCACTGTAACAGCGTGATTCACATTACACACTCTTTCTCACTGTGTCAGTGTGAGCTACATTACACTCTCTCACCCACTGTGACAGTGTGAGCCACATTACACACTCTCACTCAAGATGATACTGTGGGCTACATTACACACTCTCGCTCACTGTGACAGTTGGATTCACATTACACTCTTGTGGTCACTGTGACAGTGTGGGCCACATTACACACTCACGGTCACTGTGACAGTGTGAGCTACATTACACACTCTCGCTCACTCTGACAGTGTGAGCCACATTACACACTCTCGCTCACTCTGACAGTGTGAGCCACATTACACACTCTTACTCACTGTGGCAGTGTGAGTCACATTGCACACTCTCACTCACTGTGATAGTGTGGGCCACATTGAACACTCGCGGTCACTGTGACGGTGTGGGGCACATTACACTCTCTCGCTCACTGTGACATTGTGAGCCACATTACACACTCTCACTCACTGTGACAGTATGAACCACATTACACACTCTCACTCACTGTGACATTGTGAGCCACATTACACACTCTCACTCACTGTGACAGTATGAACCACATTACACACTCTCGCTCACTGTGACAGTGTGAGTCACATTAACCACTCTCGCTCGCTGTGACAGTGTGAACCACATTACACACCCTCGCTCACTGTGACAGTGTGTCAAATGACACATTCTCGCTTACTTGTAACAGCACGATTCACATTACACATTTGCTCACTGTGACAGTGTGAGCTACATTACACTCTCTCACCCACTGTGACAGTGTGAGCAACATTACACACTCTTGCTCACTGTGACAGTGTGAGCAACATTACACACTCTTGCCCACTGTGGCAGTGTGAGACATGTTACACAATCTCGCACACAAAGACAGTGTGGGCGGCATTACACATTCTCGTTCACTGTCACAGTGTGAACTACATTACACTCTCTCACCCACTGTGACAGTGTGAGTCACATTACACACTCTTGCTCACTGGGACAGTGTGAGCTACATTACACTCTCTCACCCACTGTGACAGTGTGAGCCACATTACACACTCTCATTCATTGTGACAGTGTGAGTCACATTACACACTCTCACTCATGTGATAGTGTGGGCCACTTTAAGAACTCTAGCTCACTGTGACAGCATGGGCCGCATTACACACTCTCACTCACTGTCACAGTGTGAGCTACAATACACTCTCTTTCTCACTGTGACAGTGTGAGTCACATTACACACTCATGCTCACTGTGACAGTGTGAGCCACATTACACACTCTCACTCACTGTGACAGTGTGAAGCACATTACACACTCTCGCTCACTGTGACAGTGTGAGCTACATTACACACTCTCGCTCACTGTGACAGTGTGTGCCACATTACACACTCTCACTCACTGTGACAGTGTGAAGCACATTACACACTCTCGCTCACTGTGACAGTGTGAGCTACATTACACACTCTCATTCACTGTGACAGTGTGAAGCACATTACACACTCTCGCTCACTGTGACAGTGTGTGCCACACTACACACTCTCGTTCACTGTGACATTGTGAGCTACATTACACTCTCTTTCTCACTGTGACTGCCTGAGTCAAATTACACTTTGTTGCTCACAGTTACAGTGTGAGTCACATTACACACTCGTGATCACTGTGACAGTATGAAGCACACTACATTCTCTCGTTCACTGTGACACCATCAGCCACGTTATACACTCTCGCATACTGTCAAAATGTGTGCCACATTACACAGTCTTGCTCACTGTGACAGGGTGCGACACATTGCGCGCTCAGTGACAGTATGGGCCACATTACACTCTCTCACTCACTGTGATAGTGTGAGTAACATTAAACTCTCTCACCCACTTTGACAGTGTGAGCCACATTACGCACTCTTGCACACTGTGACAATGTGAGTCTCATTACACTATCTTACTCACTGTGACAGTGTGAGCCACGTTACACACTCTCGCTTACTGTGACAATGAGTCACATTACACACTCTCACTCACTTTGGCAGTATGAGTCGCATTACTCACTCTCACACACTGTGACACTATGGTTCACATTACATATGCTCGCTCACTGTAATAATCTGGCTCACATTACACATTCTAAGTCACTGTGACAGTGAGAGCCACATTACACACTCTCGCTCACTGTGACAGTGTGAGCCACATTACACACTTTTCCTCACTGTGACAGTGTGAGCCACATTACACTCTCCCGCTCACTGTGACAGTATGAGCCACATTACACACTCTCGCTCACTGTGACAGTGTGAGCCACATTACACACTCTCGCTCACTGTGACAGTATGAGCCACATTACACTCTCCCGCTCACTGTGACAGTATGAGCCACATTACACACTCTCGCTCACTGTGACAGTGTGAGCCACATTACACACTCTCGCTCACTGTGACAGTGTGAGCCACATTACACACTCTCGCTCACTGTGACAGTATGAGCCACATTACACACTCTCACTCACTGTGACAGTATGAGCCACATTATTGCACTCACTCACTGTGACAGTGTGAGCCACGTTACACACTCTCGCTCACTGTGACAGTGTGAGCCACATTACACGCTCTCGCTCACTGTGACAGTGTGAGCCACATTACACACTCTCGCTCACTGTGACAGTGTGAGCCACATTACACACTCTCGCTCACTGTGACAGTGTGAGCCACATTACACATTCTTGCTCACTGTGACAGTGTGAGCAACATTATACACTCTCGCTCACTATGGCAGTGTGATCCACATTACACACTCACGCTCACTGTGTCAGTGTGAGCCACATTACTCACTCTCACTCACTGCGACAGTGTGAGTCACATTACACACTCACACTCACTCTGACAGTGTGAGCCACATTACACACTCACTCTCACTGTGACAGTGTGAGTCACATTAAACATTCTCACTCACTGTGACAATGTGAGACACATTACACACTCTCACTCACTGTGACAGTGTGTGTCACATTACACACACTCGCTCACTGTGAAAGTGTGAGTCACATTACACCCCCCACCTCTCCCCACACCACCGGCGCACTGTGACATTGTGAGCCACATTACACTCTCTTTCACTCGGTTAATATGAATCTATTACACACTCTATCACACTCTAGCCAGGTTCCTCCCTGTTATTCGAATAGAGTGTTCCAGATTACGCCTTTCACTCGAGTAGTGTGAACCTATTACACACTCTAACAGGATATTAGTGTGAGCTCATTACACACTGAGAATGACATGTGATGAATTGCTCCAATGGAGAGCCAGCCCAGGCAGAATGTATCAAATGATATCCTTCTGTGCTGCTGCCATTCTGTGATTTTGTGAAATAGGGCTGTGGCAGGTTCTGGGTGGGTCCCATGGTGGTTCAGGGTTATCCAACATCCTATATCCAGTGAACCCGAAGCGGAAAAGGATGATGAGCCCAGGGTGGCACCACTGTCCTTCTTGTGCTGTGACTGGGTGATCTAGTTGGCGGGGTAATTGGATCTGCCACGCCTTACAGCTGAATGTTTCGGGGGTTTGACAGACACTGGGCGTATCAAAGCTCATAAATCATTGTTAAATCCACCTCCCACCAACTCAATACGGTTTGCCAACAGTCACTTTAGTTCAGAGTAATTCATTTGACAAGAAGCATTTGGAATGATGTCGAAGAACGGGATCAGCTGCTCATTGAAATGGAAGAGTCCATGAGGGATCAGGCCATCATTAAACCCACACGGACCAAACCCAAACACACTCCCTATCATTGTATATGAAGGCTCTGTATCTAAGCACTGCTCTCACAAGGATAGATTCTCTGTGCCACAGTATCTTCAGGGGAGATTGATATTTTTCGGATTGATTTTAGTCTTCATGACTATCTTGTTGTTAAATGGATGCCCCATATCATGGTCATATACTCTTTACCTTGCATTAGTCACTTAGATTGCTGCCAAGTGTTCAATTTCAGAATGCTTTTAGGTTTGAGTTTCACTACAGAGGCCTGTAAACATTCATTCAGATTGAAGGATATTGTTAAACTAGATAGGGTCCAGAAAAGATTTGCAAGGATGTTGCCAGGACTGAAGGGTTTGAGCCATTGGGGTGAGGCTGGAGAGGCTGAGGCAATTTTCCCTAAAGTGTCAGAGGCTGAGGGGTGATGTTGTAAAACCACCAGGAGCACGGATAAGGCGATTAACCAAGGTCTGTTCCTCAGGGGAGGGGATTCCAAAACGGGAAAGTGAGAGTGGAAAGATTTAAAGGGGACCTGAGGGATACCTTTTTCATGCAAAGGGTGATGCCTGTATGGATCGAGCTGTCAGCAGAAGTGGTAGAGGCGGGTATAATTACAATAATTCATTATAATAGTTAAAAGCCATTAGTACAGCTACAAGGATAGGAAAGGTTTGCAGGTAAATGGGCCCAACACAGGCAAACGGAGCTCGTTCAGCTTAGCTACCTGGTCAGCATGGACGAGTCGGACCGAAAGGTCTGGATGACTCAATGACTTTGTTTCAATGCTGAGGCAATGCTACACCTGCAGATGTATTTCCTCCACCAGGGCTGGACCACTATTTATTGCCTCTCCCTAATTACTCTGGAGAAGGTGGCGATGAGCTGTCTTTCTTGTCCATGTGTTGTAGATAGACCCTCAACACAGTCTTCACACGGAGCCATCAAACTGAGGCCTCTCTCGGGAGGGAAACAAAGGTCTGTATGTCACTATCAAAGGAAAGCTTGAAGGAGTTTTTCCAAAGTTGTGATCAGTATGCTTGCATCACTGAACACACCTTCCACCCCACGTAACACTGCTTGGGGAAACTTGCTATGATCCCTATGTGACATTATCCACTGCATTTCAACTTACTTTATTGGTTTCAGGGGAGATGTTCAGCACAAAAACAGATGTTTTAATCCAACCATGCTGACCAGATATCCTAAATTAATCTAGTCCTATTTTTCAGCATTTGGCCCATATCCCATGGTGGCACAGTAGTTAGCACTGCTGCCTCACAGCACCAGAGACCCGGGTTCAATTCCTACCACAGTCAACCATCTATGCGGAGTTTGCACGTTCTCCCCATGTCTGCTTGGGTTTCCTCCCACAATCCAAAGATGTGCAGGTTAGGTGAATTGGCTATGCCAAATTGCCTGTTAGTGTTAGGTGAAGGGGTAAATGTAGGGGAATGGGTCTGGTTGGATCGCTCTTCAGAGGGTCGGTGTGGACTTGTTGGGCTGAAGGGCCTGTTTCCACACTGTAAGTAATCTATCTAAATCTAAACCCTTCCTATTCATATACCTATCCAAGTGCCTTTTACATGTTGTAATTGTACCAGCCTCCACCACATCCTCTGGCAGCTCATTCCATACACGTTCCACTCTCTGTGTGAAAAAGTTGCCCCTTAGGTCACTTTGATATCTTTCCCCTCTCCCTTAAACCTATGCCCTCCAGTTTTGGACTCCCCTACTCTGGGGAAAAGATCTTGACTATCCATGGCCTACATGATTTTATAAACCTCTATGAGATCACCCCCTCAGCCGGGCTGACGCACCGGGGTAAGTAGCCCTAGCCTATTCAGCCTCTCCCTATAACTCAAACCCTCCAACCCTGGCAGGTTTTTCAAACCCTCTCAAGTTTAACAACATCTTTCCTATAGCAGTGCTATATAAATGCAGGCTTACCTCCTTTGTGTGAGAGGTGTAAACACTGCCAGGGCTCAATGAAACATGTATTGAGGCAACGGGGGTCCTGTGTCACTTCCAACACACCAGAAACATTCCGGTGGGATGTACATTCTGCTGTGATGTTAAAAGGCATGAAACTTGAATTGCCCTGCTGCTTTCGATTTTCAGTGTAACTAACGTTTCATTCCACTAGGGGCTGTACTTCTGTCTTCCAGTCACATCTCACAGAGCTCAGGATTACCACAGAGCACACCAGGGTAATTTTATCAGCAGTTACTGTAATTTTCTCCCCAAAATCCATAGAAAACCCTGGTCCGTGTTTCCCAGCAGGAGAGGGTACATCTCACAGTGTTGAGCAGCAGGGTGACACTGTGTTTAGTTTATAATCAGTGAGCCCTGAGCTCCCCAGGGGGAGAACCATCATAGTTAAGTGAGCAGAATGCTCAACGTCCATCTCATTTAGCGATAGGTGTCATGGTCAATATCATTATAGTTTGTCCATATCAGCATCAGCGCACCTTAATGTTCCCATACTCAGCACTCTCCAACTTGACCTGTCGCCCCGTCATTGAAAATGGGATCAAAATTGTTAGGTGGCTTGCACACAGACCTGATGGACCGAAGGAGCTTTTTTCTGTGACTCTATTACAAAGACCACTTTGCTTCCAGCTCCATAATATTGTCCACCTGCTTGAGCAAGTCTTTATTAAAATCCCTCTAACAGTGGGTAGCATCTGCCCATTGACCCCTTCCCTTTTTCCTTCCCCAACGCTGAAGCGTACCATCCCCACAGCGCCTCCATTTTAAAAGTCCCGGTGTGGCCTTGCCCCGATCTGAAATTTCCTTGTTCATCTGACCCCGGCCTCCTCGGCCTTGCCTGAGGCAGCTTTTCCCAAGCCATCGCTCATTCCCTGAAATCCTTTTTCCAAATCACTTCCAGAGTTCCCCTTGCCCCCTCCGAAGGCAAAAAGGGGTTGAACTGACAAAGACAGCTCCAGGAGATGCAAAGGCAGGCCTTGGGCTCTGAATCCTATTAATGATTTGGCCTTTGTTGCTGTGTGTGAGAGCCAATTCGCCACAGAGAACGTTCCCATCACATGATGGTATGATAATGACTCATAACTTATTTTGGGTGCTGCTTGAGCGATGAATGCTGGTTATTGGACAATCAAACCTACAGTTCTTCAAATCTCCAGCTTGTATTATAACCGACCTGCTCAAAGATGTTATCACACACCTCTGCAGCAGGTGGGATTTGAACCTGGGCCTCCTGATCAGAGGGAGGAACACTACCACTGCACCACAGGGGCCCCTTAACAAGCACCATTTTAATCAACCAGTTTAAACATGCAGCTTGGAGAGGTGCCCCCTGAACCCCAACGTCCTGACTCAAAGGTAGGACTAGAACAGAATTGGTACGGCATAGAAGGAGGCTATTCGGTGCCAGCACGGTTCTGTTCCCAATTTCCTGCTTTTTCCCCATTTCCATTTCTATCCAACAATCATCCAATGCCCCCTAATGTGCCTCAGTTGAAGCCACCTCCTCCACCTTTCCAAGCATTGCATTCCACACCCTAACAGTGTGCTCATTGTGTGAAAACTGTTATTTTTTTCTCACATTGCCCAAGCTTTGCTTGCACATCACTTCAAACCTACGCCCCATTGTTCCTTCGCTCTTTTCTGAGTAGGTTCTCCCTGTCGACCCCATCCAGTCCACTCATGAGTTTGAGAGCCTCTCTCAAATGCACCAGTGCGCTGTCAGAGTGCCCCCTCCACCCTGCCCCAGGTGAATTTTCTCTATCCCACCTGAGAGAGCCAACAGAGTTTCACTCCAATGACTCATCTGAAAGATTTGGTGGATTTCTTGAGGAACATAAAGCAACTGCAAAGCAACCATGTCACTAGGACATTGACCTCTGATCCATTTTTTTCTCAGGGCATATAATTCTATTTGCCTGACAATAGGATATTCATTTGATAACAGAATGGAAAGGATAAGGTGGGATCCTTTGGCTGGTTTGCTCTCATCATACACATTATACAGCTCTTCCTCTGGTGACTCTGGCTGGAGAGCTGAGGAGTTGGCCCTCCCCTCTGATCTCAGCGCTCATTAGGTTCCTGGGACCAAGCTAACTGCGGTGCAGCTGTAATACTGAAGTTTTAAAAGGGTCACGGGGCCTTTGAGAGGCCTCAGTCTGAACTGAAGTCCTCGTCGGCCTAGCCACCCATAAACCTGGTCTTCTTGCCCTTAACAAAGATGCGGACCGTTGGCTTTAATCTCTCTTCTGTTTTACAACTGACCCTGCACCCCACACACGCCCTTCCTGTATTCAGTGTGGTTTATGATCTGAAACTCTGGGAGGGTGGGGGGAGCTGTGTGGAGTGAGAGGTAGTGGGCCGCATCTCAAGGCCCAGAGGCCTAGGTTGATTGAACATAGAGACCGGCAACTCAATACATTAATCGCTATTTCTTTGTTGTGCAGTCCTGCTGTAACAAAACAGACCTTCTGGTCAAGGGCCACATGCAGTAAATCCTAGAGTGTTCCCAAGTACATGTTTTATTGTGTTTGGTAAAGGAGGAAACTTTATTGATTTCTCACACACACACACACACACACACACATATACACACACATATACACACACACACACACACACATATACACACACACACACACACACACATATACACACACACACACACACACACACACATATATACACACAAACACACAAATACACACACACACACATATACACACACAAACACACAAATACACACACACACATATACACACACACACACACACATATACACACACACACACATATACACACACACACACAAACACACACACATATACACACACACCGATCTCCCACAGGCTCGAACACGTACAGGACAATGATTAATGTTTCCCTTTAGAAAATAGAAATTATATGAAATAAATTAAACTACTGCGGCAGCAAATTGAAAAATAAGGATGTAAATGAGGTTTGAATACTTAATATCTTATGAAGAAAAATAGTCAATGAGGCCAAAAAATGATGAGGGTTTTCCACAAAAACATAAATTTAACTCTAATGACTTAGTTCAGTTAGACAGTGCAGCCCTATGTTAAGTGTCACTGCTGCGGTTTACCCTTTAAGATTCGAGCATAACCAAAGCAGGCAAATAGGAAGCCAAAAAGAATAGACAAGGGGGCAGAGCTGCACACAGAGTGGCTCAATTGAATGGAGCATTATCTCTAAATAAATGGTTGTAGGTTCAATCCCACAAGGCTTGAATATAAATCCCACATTGTTATCGAGAAGGTGTTGTGCTGTCAGGGGTTTCGCTTGGCAGATGTGGCCTAGAAGTTGAAGTTTCGACTGCACTCCCGTCAGAAAATGCCCCATGGCTAGTTCCAAAGCAGAGTGACGTAGTTCTGTGTACGACCCTGGACAACATACATCTTGCAACCAGCACCAACTTATCCAGCTTTTCCCACGTTGCTGTTTATAGGGAAAGGCTGTTGCATTTCTTCCCCTGACGTCTTCACACATTCCAAATGACTTGTTCTGAAAGTGGCTTGGGATTTTAAAAAGAATTGTTCAATGGATGTGGGTGTCACAGGCTAGCCCATGCTAATTACCTGTTCTTAATTGCCCATAAAAAGATGTTGGTGAGCTGCTAGCACACCTACCTCCCAGGATATTGGTGCCCTTCTGGTTCAGGTACAACCCGTCCTGCTTATACAGGTCCCACCTTCCCCAGAATGCAGTCCAATTGTCCAAATACCTGAAGCCCTCCCTCCTACACCATCCATGCAGCCACGTATTCAACTGCATTCTTAAACCGTGGTAGATCTTGGAATGTGGCAGTATCTACAATGGTATTAGGAAGGAGGCTTTAGGATTTGACCCTGTGACTGTGAAGGAACAGTAGGGATATATTTCCAAGTCAGGACAATATGTCACCCCCAGGAACACTTGCAGAGGTTGGTGATCCCTTGGGCATTCTCGATAAAAGTGGCCATGTGTTTGGAAGGTGCTGTCGGGGAAACTTTGGTGTATTTCTGCGGTGCATCTTGTAGATTGTACACACTGCTGTCATTTCCTGCCATCTGTGTGATGCAAATGTTACCTGTCACTTGTCTGTTCAAGCCTGGATTTTGCTATATTCGAACATGAACTTCTTCAGTACCTGAAGAGTTGCGAATGGTGCTGAACATCACGCAATCATCAGTGAACATCTCCTTAATTTTACCCTACAGGGAAGGTCAGCTGAAGATGCTTGGGCCTAGAACAGTGCCTGGAGGAACTCCTGCAGAGATGTCCTGGAGCTAACCGACCTCTGATAGCCACCAGAGCTTGTTGACGCCATACTCAGTCAAAAGCGGCCTTGATGTCAAGGACAGTCACTGTCACCTCTCCTCTACGGCAGCTCTTTTTCCATGTTTATACCAAGGCTGTAAGGGGGTCATGAGCTGACAGGTCCTGGCAGAACCCAAACTGAGCATCAGTGAGCACATTATTCATTTGCAAGTTTTGCTTGATGGTACTGTCAACCTTACTGATAACCTGGTGTTGAGGGACTAGATTGGGTTGGGATATATGGTTGGCATGGACAAGTTGGACTGAAGGGTCTGTTTCTGTGCTCTACATCTCAATGACTCTATGACTAATAAGGTAGTAGTTGGACAGGTTGGATTTGCCAAACCTTTTGTTTACATGACATACCTGGGCATTTTACCATGTTCTCAATGTTGTTGTTGAACTGGACAGCTTGGAGCTTGGGGTCTGACCAATCCTGGAGCATGAATCTTCAGAATTATCACTGGAGTGTTGTCAGGGCCCACAGCCTTGGCAGAGTCCAGTGTCTCCAGCTATTTCTTGATATCTCTTGGAGTGCACTGAATTGGTTGAAGATTAGTAGCTCTGATGCTGGAGGAAGTTGAGGTGAATCATCAACTCAGCACTTCTGGCTGGATACAACCAGTTCAACCTTGACTTTTACACTGATATACTGGGTTCCCCTATCATTGAGGATGGGGATATGTGTGGAGTGCCGTACTTCAGTGAGCTGTCTAAAGGTGCACCACCACTCACGACTGGATGTGGCAGGACTGCAGAGCTTAGATCTGATCATTTGCTTGTGAGATCACTTTGCTCTCTTAGCTGCATTCTGCTTCCACTGTTCACCACACAGGTAATCCTGTGTTGTACCTTCATCAGATTGACTTTATTGATCAGAGTACTGAGAACAAGAGTTGGGAGGTCATGTTGTGGCTGTACAAGACATTGGTTAGGTCACTGTTGGAATATTGCGTGCAATTCTGGTCTCCTTCCTATCGGAAAGATGTTGTGAAACCTGGAAGGGTTCAGAGAAGATTTGCAAGGATGTTGCCAGGGTTGGAGGATTTGAGCTGTAGGGAGAGGTTGAACAGGCTGGCGCTGTTTTCCCTGGAGTGTTGGAGGCTGAGGAGTGACCTTATAGACAAAATCATGAGGGGCATGGATAGGATAAATAGACAAAGTCTTTTCCCTGGGATGGGGGGAGTCCAGAACTAGAGAGTTTAGGGTGAGAGGGGAAAGATATACAAGAGACATAAGGGGCAACTTTTTCTCACAGAAAATGATACGTGTATGGAATGAGCTGCCAGAGGAAGTGGTGGGGGGAGGGGGGGAAGGTTCTAAAATTGCAACATTCAAAAGGCATATAGATGGGTATATGAATAGGGAGGGTTTGGAGGGATATAGGCCGGGTGCTGGCAGGTGGGGCTAGATTGGGTTAGGATATCTGGTCAGCATGGATGGGTTGGACCGAAGGGTATGTTTCCGTGCTGTACATCTCTATGACTCCATAACTCTATGACAGCTTATTTTTCAATATGTCTGGTACTACTCCTAACAGTCTTCACTGAGTCTGGATTGATCTTCCAGTTATAGAGGCATAGAATCACAGAGATATACAGCATGGAAACAGACCCTTCAGTCCAACCCATCTATGCTGACTAGATGGCCTAACCTAATCTAGTCCCATTTTCCAGCACTTGGCCCATATCCCTCCCAACCCTTCCTATTAATATATCCATCTAAACGCCTTTCAAATGTTATAATTGTACCAGCTTCCACCACTTTCTCTGGCAGCTCATTCCATACATGCACCACCCTCTGTATGAAAAAGTGGCCTCTTAGGTCCCTTTTAAACTTTTCCCATCTTACCCTAAACCCATGCCCTCTAGTTCTGGACTGTTTTACCCTGGGCAAAAGACCTTGTCTATTTACCCTCATGAGTTTTAAGGATTCTGGGTAATCCAAGATGGAGGATGGGAAAAAATTGTGGCTGTAAGAGCTGCTGCTTTTTTGAGGTATTTTAAGTGTTGAAGGTGATTTCCTTGAATTCCAGGAGCAGCAATTACTGTTTTATAAACTGTTGCATTGTCTTGGAACTTTGGGGGTAAAAAGATCAAAACAACAGCACTTTAAAAAGGAGGAAGACAGAGAAAGGCAGAGACCACATGATCAGAGGAAGTTCTATTGAAGTGATACGTCATTAAGGCTCTACATTAAAGCAAGGCTACCTGGATATTCCACCTTTATCCTCAAGTTGCATAGATAAGCTGTGATTGTTTGATTGAACTTGAGGCTACTGTATCCATCAAGTTGGATCATGTTAGCGATACAGGGCTTGATCATTGTTTTTCCTCAGTGGTGTCTCTTGTAGGATTGTGAATTTCACACTGACTTGTTGGTGTATCCATTGCTTACTTAGCTCAGTGCCAGCGCTCTCGGTGAGTCAGCAGGTCAGGGTTTCGAACAGCATCCCATCACTGGAGCATGTCGTCTATCTGGCCCTTCAACACAGTACTGAGGGAGTGCTGCACTGTCAGCGCTGCCATCCATTTGTGATGATTTTAGACTGATGTCACCTTTTTAAAGTTATTGATCTTTGAAGCAGTTTGACCAATGCCTGAATAGCATTGCTTCCTCAGGCACCACATTGTACAGTTTGATATGGTCTTGCTGGTGTTTCTATAATGTCCTTCTGCTACCCTGTTCAATTACTTCCTTCCAGGTATAAGGTACAGTCTAAATGTACATTGTATGGTTCATGTTCTTTCTCATACTTTTATAACCTAAATTTTGATCTACTTTTTGGGGGTCATCCATGTTAATATCGCCTTATGTGGCTCAGTGTTGAGTTTTGTTTCATGTCAGACCAAGTACTTTGGGATGTTTTCTCTGTCAATGGCATCATGTAAATGCAAATTCTTTTTGTTTATGGACAGAGCAGAAGAATGGGGAAATGACCTACTGAGAGTTAGCACAAACACAAACGGGCTGAATGGTCTCCATCTATGCCATAACGATCCTGCTTTTCCAGACAGTTGGTGCTACCTTGTGTCGGAGGGCACTAAGACCCCAGCGCACGAAGTTGGTTTATTGTCAGCTAATAAACAACACTGCTCCCTGCTTCCCCACCGCCAGGACTCCAGGCAGTTTTCTCACTTGATGCCTATGGCTTGGTCATTTCATTCTGATCGGCACTTCCCAGGAATCTCGAATGACCAATAATGATGCCCACATGGGTAGCAATGACTACTGCTCCAGCACTGCCTGAAGCTGAAGCTGAGCCGCAGTACAAAGGAAATGAAATTTTTTGCATCATGCAGTACCTCTCGCAACCTCATGACATCCTACAGTCAAAGAACTTTACAGAATGAGAGGGAGATGGTTTGGCCCATGCTTGTCCAGCAAGTTGGTTTCCAACCTAACCCTACCTCCCAGGTGACACCACTCCAACTCTGTCTCCTAGTCAGTTTTCAAGGTTGTGAGGGTTTCTGCCTCTCCTACCCTTTCAGGAAATGAGTTCCAGACTCGCACCATCCTCTGGGCTATAGCATGCCCCCTCCAAGCCTCCTCCTTGTCACCGTGAACTGACAACTCCATTGTTTATGGATCAAAGGAAGTAAGAGTGTTTTACAGTCAATCAACCATTTTTCAAGAGCTGCCACTAATGAAAACTAAGAAATATTATAGGGCAGTTAGGAATCATAGCATCCCTACAGTGTGAAAACAGGCCCTTCAGCCCAACAAGTCCACACTGACCCTCTGAAAAGTATCCTACCCAAACACCTTCCCTATTACTCTACAGTAACCATGAAATAACACATCCTGGAACACCACGGGCACTTTAGCATGGCCAGTTCACCTAACCTGCACAGTGGCTCAGTGGTTAGCACTGCTGTCTCACAGCACCAGGGTACCAGGTTTGATTCCATCCTCTGTGTGGAGTTTGCACATTCTCCCCGTGTCTGCATGGGTTTCCTCCCACAGTCCAAAGATGTGCAGGTCAGGTGAATTGGCCATGCTAAATTGTCCATAGTGTTAGGTGCATTAGTCAGAGGGAAATAGGTCTGGGTGAGTTACTCTTCGGAGGGTCGGTGTGGACTGGTTGGGCCAAAGGGCCTGTTTCCACACTGTAGGGAATCTAATCTAATCTAATCTTTGGACCATGGGGGGAAACCCACATAGACACGGGGAGAAGGTGCAAACTCTACACAGACAGCCGCCCGAGGTTGGAATCAAGCCCTGGTCTCTGGTGCTGTGGGGCAGCAGTACTAACCACTGAGCCACCCTGCTGCCCAAAGATGGTGGCCAATCAGGTGTAGCAAGGTCCCACAGACAATGGCCAGAAAAGCTTGCTCAGTAATATTGGTTGAAGGAACCCTGCTGTTGTACCAGCAGACCCATTGACACCATCTCCTCCGTAAATCCACTTCTATTCAGAAGTGCGACTCTTGTCCAAACACGAGGGTGTGCCAAGTGGCAGAAATGCATTTGAAACATTGGAGGATCTGCTCACTGAGGAGACTGAAGTGAGCATAAAAATAGTGCCATCGCTTCCTTATGTGCTGCACTACTAATCTGAACCACACTGCATTAAAACCAGCCAGCTGAAAATTATGCAGGTTACTGAAGAATTATTCCAACATAAACACTTGTTGTATTTAAGAAGAAGCTAGATAAGTACATAAGAGAAGTGAATAGATGGATATGTCGGTAAGGTGAAGCAAATAGGAAAAGAGAGGAATGTTTAGCATAAACAGCGGGACAGGCCTGTTTCACTGATTTATTTCTGTGCTGTAAATTCTACCTAATTCCATTGGATAAAGAACTGAGGTAAAGAGAAAGTGAGGAGTATTAGATTGCAAGGTAAAGCACAAAACTGTAGGTGCAGGAATGTTGAAATAAAAGCAGAAATATATTCAAGAAATGTATTTGTCCAGTGCCTTTCACATTCCAATAATGAAAGAGGTCTGAAGTGTTGCCAGTGTGGTGGAGCAGAAAGGCTAAGATGGGAAAGATACGTGACCCTGGAATCAAACATTACTGTACATCTCATTCCCCAACCTCCACAAATAACTCTTCATATAGGATTGTAAGGAGAAGGCAGTAACATCGAGTTAAGAATTATCGCAGAATCATAGAATCCCTGCAGTGCAGATGGAGGCCATTCGGCCCTTTGTGCTTTCACCAACCTTCTCAACAGCATCCCACTCCCCTCCACCCTTATCTCTGTAACCCTGCATTTATTTGGCTAACCCACCTAGTCTGCAGAATCCTAGACACTACATGGTCAATCCACCAAGCCTGCACATCTTTGGACTGCGGGAGGCAACTGAGTGCACCCAGACGAAACCCACACACACAGGGGAGAAACACACACAGACAGTCGCTCAAGGCGGGATTTGAATCCAGGTCCTGGCACTGTGAGGTAGCAGTGCTAACCATGCCTTGAATGACCTCATTGAATGATGGCGTTGACTCAGTGTGACAAATGGTCGACTTTGACTGCTACCACTTGTGGTCTAAAACCGAGGGAGTTGACAGTGAGGCTTGCATGGGCAGCATTGACAATTTACAGCAAGGCCTGTGCTCGTTCAGACAGGCCTGAGGGGAGCAGCGAACAGCGATTGAGGCCTAGCGAGGAGAGTTCATTTCGGCCTAGGGTGCGGTAATAGTGTTGACCTGTGTCTGCAGTGGGTTATTTATAAGAGCAGTGATAGCAGTGATGCCTGAGGGGAGAAGTGATAGTTTTCACAGAAAAATAGAAACAGAAAATAGGAGCAGGAGGAGGCCATTTGATCCTTTAAACATGCCCAACTCTTAACTGCGATCATGGCTGATCATCCAACTCAACACCCTGCTTCTATTTTTCCCCCATATCCTTTGATCTCTTTAGCCCCAGGTGTCATATCCAACTCCTTCTTGAAATCATTTGATGTTTTTGCCTCAATTGCTTTCGCAGGCAGAGAGTTCCAAACGTTCACCACCCTCAGGATGAAGATGTGTCTCCTCACGTCAGCCTTAAATGGCCTACCCCATATCCTTCGACATTTTCTCATCAGCCTGTTCAGATATGTTATTACAGGCCTCTGGGGCAGGCGGGAATGTACTCAGGTCTCCTAGTCTACAGGTATGGACAGTACCACTGCGCCACAAGTGCCCTTCCCCATTCTGTGGCCCGTGGTCCTGAATTCCACAGCCATTGGGAGCATCTTTCCTGCACTGATCTTGTCCAATCCTTTTAAAATTTTATAGAATTCCCTCCCTCAATTCCTCTGCACTCCAATGAATGTAATCCTAACTGATCGAAACTCTCCTCATACGGCAGTCCCACCAACCCATCAAACTTTGCTGCACTCTATCAATGAAGGTTACAGGACCAGTTCTGTGTGGTCACCGTGATACTGAGAGAGGTGTGATGGAGGCTGGGAGGAATGATTGCTTTGACCAAGGCCCCTGGTTGGCAGTGAATATTTTACAGTGCAGGTCTTAACATTAGCGTTAGTTTACAGTGAGGCTTATAGGGAGCAGTAGATGTTCAGAAGTCCTATGTCAGTCAGGAAACAGCTATCATACAGTAGTGACAAGTGAATTTACCTTATCTGATTCAGTAGGCCTTACTCTATGCTGGTCATGCAGTAATTTCTCCCTGTTCTGTGTGTACAGTTTAATAAGTGGCATTGGCTACCAAATTCATGCTTGCTACTGTCTAGAGAGCTTACAATGAGTTCTGGTGTGCAGCGAGAGTACAGGTTACAGGTTCGAGATCTTTTGCAAGGGACTTGTGGGCAAAAAGTGGTAAACAGAGTTAAGTGACAGCAGCCACTATCTCACTGAATGGTGGAGAACAGGCACGATGGGTTAAACGAGAGTGTGGTGCTGGAAAAGCAGAGCAGGTCAGGCAGTATCCAAAGAACAGGAAAATCGATGTTTCGGGCAAAATGCCTTCATCAGGATTCCTGATGAAGGGCTTTTGCCTGAAACGTTGATTTTCCTGCTCCTCAGATGCTGCTGACATGCTGTGCTTTTCCAGCACCACACTCTCGACTCTAATCTCCAGCATCTGCAGTGCTCACTTTAGCCACAATGGGTTAAATGCTTACCTAACGTCAGCGGTTAATTAGCACCAGTCTGCAGTCTCAAGTGCTTGATATAGTGAACATGGCACTGTGGCAATGAGGTTATTTGGAAGTAGGATTTCAAATAATTTAATGGAACAACTTATTGGGAGATTTACCCTTCAGTCCAGTTGCAGTTAAACTCGACTGTACGCTGCTGGTGAGGCAGTGTCAAGTGAGATTTATGCTATAGCTGTGTTGGACCGTACATCATTGGAAGCAATGTGTGGGCCAGGGATTCTGCAGAAATCTTTGAAATAAGAACAGGAAAAAATGTCTACTTGCTGAATGATCCAGTGGTTTGTGGAATGGTCAATTTTTCCGTGTAGTTACTTGGAGAGAGGGGAGGGATGAATCTCTGCAGCAGGACATATGACAATTGTTAAGTATTCTGCAGAGCTAGGGGCTACAGTGAAAGATTTACTGACCTTTGACCTCAGGGATGGGCATGTTGAGATGAATGGCCTACTGCTACTCCAACTTCCTATGGAATCTAAGCCTCAAACCAACCTGATCTTAAAATATAGGTTCCAATGTACAATATCCCACAGATTTGCTCTTTCAATTGAAGTGCAGGGTGGTGTAGTGATTAGAACGAGCTCAGCCAGGTGGACCTCTTAGAATATGAGCTCCCTGATTGGGGCTGCTAATCTGGTTCAATCAGGGAGCCCTGGATGACAGATATAAACAGGAATGTCAGAAGTTCTGCTCACTCTGAGAGCTGGCTCTGAGGAAGCCAGACCAGTGTCAAGTACTATTGCACGTGTAAATAAACGGTGACTTGGTGACAGGATACCAGCCTCTGTGGAGTTACGTCAGGTGGTGTAGACATTCGACTCAGTTTAGAGTCTGTATCATTTACATTGACCTGCAGAATGAATAGTTTTATGGGTGGTTGATGGTTTCCCATTCCTGCTTTTATTGTATTGTGGCAAGAGTGGGGGGATTTCAAGTCTCACTTTGGCACACTGCAAGGATTCTTTGACCTAGAAATTTCATTTGGAGCCAATTCCAAATCCTGATTGGACACAATAAAACTCTCAGATATATTTCGATGGCTTTGAAACCTCTTGGTCTATACTGATTTTTAAAAGGGACAAATACTGATCTAAACTGGTTGCTGTGATCACCAGTTTGCCGATTAAGACAAGTTAAGCCATTTCAAATGGCTGCACTAAAATTACCATTTGGTCTGATGACAGTAAACCAGATAATTAAGTCAGCATCAAGAAATTCATATCTTATATCTCTGGTTTAATTCATACTCATTTGATAAAGTCCCATATTGGGAGATGAAAGGTTTCTTGCAGTTTATTCAGCTTGAAAGACACTGGGGCTACACTCAGCAATATACACGCAAACTGTATTACAATTCATAACAATAGAATCTGGAAATCTTGTTCTTTCGCTTCATCCCTGCTGAAACCAGTGCCAAGTAAAAATGCAACTTGGAAAAACAACCATCCTCAGAGAATTCCAGGGTTCTATGAATTTCAGAACTCTTGAAGAAACAAGATAACAGACATGGACTCAGCTTTGACTGTCACAATTCAAACTCTGAGTACTTTAAACTGCATCAACATTTATAAGACCATAAGATATAGGAGGAGTTTATAATATAGACAAAATCTGACAGTTAAATGTCAGTCATCATTAACTGTTATATTCTCCATGGCAACACCTTTACCAACCTTCGTCCAATTGACAACCAACCAGCACTCTCCTCTCGTCCAATATGACTTTCCCCTTAAATTGATACTTTTGCAAATTGTCCTGATGAACACAAGACAAAACAGCTTTGGAAAAATATATTTTTTAATCACAATACTCAAGTTCAATACTATCGCATTGCGCTGTGTGTCTCGTGCTGTGTTCAAACTTAACTGTTCAGTTTCTTTTATCACAATAATAATTACACTGCAGACTTTGTCATTGATTATAAGGTGCTTTACAATGTCCTGAATTAATTAAAGGCACTGTATGAAGGCAAGTTCATTGCTCGGGAGAGACATGTGTAACTGAGTGAATCTCTGGCACATCAGGTTTAATGTGTGCAAGTGTGGAGTCATTCACTTTGCACTGAAACTGGAACATATCCTCATTGTCACGAGCTGCGAGAAAAGCAAGTATATTTTATGCGTCCACAGCACTAAATGTTAGTGGGGAAGTCCAAAACTAAATAAAAAAGGTTAATGGAATATTGGCCTTGATGTTAAAGAGGTGGCAATATAAACACATGGAAGATAAATTTCCACTACATAGAATATTGACCAGACCCCATCAGGGAAACAGCATTCAGTTCTGGGTCTTGTATTAAGGAAAGCTATATGGACAGAATATGGCTTTCTTTCAAAGCAAGTGTATATCAAAAGTAGTGAGAAAATGCCAGCCCAGGAAATTCTGAGTCAACTCACCCAAAACTCAGATCTGCAATGTCCTGTCTTTGTTACAGAGTAATGGGACCTACTAGAGTCTAAGAAGAGAGAAAGAACACTCTATACAGGTGAAAGATATACTTACCTTGAAGTGTAGAGGAGCAAGGAGATTATGTGAACCGATCCAAGACACTCATTAGACCTCAGCTGGAGAATTGTGTATAGTTATAGGCACCACACTATCGGAAGGGAGTGCCAATGAGATTTGCAAAAGTGGTTCCAGGGATGAGAAACTTTGGCTATGGAGATAGATTAGAGACATGGGAACTGTTCGTCTTGAGGAGGCTGAGAGGAGATCTGAATTTTCAAAATGGCAGGCGTTCTGGATTGCACGGATAGGGAAAAAATTATCCCCCTCACAAAACGATTGAACAAGACGACACAGATTAAAATTAATTTGAGACTGTAGCAAAGTGATGTGAGCAAGCCCATTTTTCACACAGTGAGTGGTTTGGATCTGTAATGCACTGCCTGACAGTGTGGTGGAGGGAAGTAAGAGAGCTGCAAGGGTTCTGGAAGAATTCAAGAGGACATTGGACTAGTCTTTGAATTGAAACAATATACAAGGATGTGGAGAAAATGCAGGCAAATGGCACAAAGTCATGATGCTCATTGGAGAGCCAGTGCAGACCCTTTTTGCTGTCACAAAACTTTGATTCTATAAGTGTTAGCATGTGTACATTAAGCAGAAACATACTGGACTCAGTCTACAATTATTCTTACGTCAAGGGACACATCCTAATACATACGAGGACTCAAGTTACTCAGAGGCATTCTAATATAATTTGAAAGCAGAACCAAACCTCCAATCATTATTTGCAGATGAGCATTCTGGGCTCAAGTCAGTCTTGGTGGTCATTTACATACCTACCCATATCAAATGATGTACAAGAAAGCTTTCAGAGCGCTGTTCCTTCGTCAGGTTAGCTAGCTGACAAAGGAGCAGTGTTCCAAAACCTAGTGCTTCCAAATAAACCTGTTGGACTACAACCCGATGTTGTGTGATTATTAACTTTGTCCAACCCAGTCCAACACCAGTATTCCTCATCAAGAAAAGATTCAATGAGTTTGAGCACATATTCACCAGAATGATACCAGTTTTTAAAGGATCAAACCATTGTCATGTTAATGAAAATAGCCAAATAATTAGCTATTCAAGGATTGATTAACTCCATGGGTCCAGTTATTTGAAACTTTAAAGCACATTACAGATTACAAAGCCAACATTATAACTGTACATTGCAACAGGACCTTGATCAGCTGGGGAAGTGGGCCCAGAAATGGCAAATGGAGTTTTATATGGATAAGTGCGAGGTCTCGCATTTTGGAAAGTCAATCAAGACAGGAGTTTCATAGTGAATGGGAGGGCCTTAAGGAGTGTAGTGGAACAGAGGGACCTTGGAGTTCAGGTGCACAGTTCTCTGAAAGTGGAGTCACAGGTAGACAGGGCAGTGAAGGCAGCTTTTGGAACATTGGCCTTCATCAGTCAGGGAATTGAGGATAGAAGTTGGGAAGTTATGTTGCAGTTATACAGGATGTTGGTGGTCGCACTCGGAGTATTGTGTTCAGGTTTGGTCACCTTGCTATAGGAAGGATGTTATTAAACTGGAAAGAGTGCAGAAGAAATTTACAAGGATGTTGACAGGACTCAAGGGACTGCGTTATGGGGAGAGGTTGGACACTGTAGGACCTTTTTATGATTCAGCGTAGGAGTCTGAGGGGGGATCTGATAGAAGTGAACAAGATCATGAGAGATATGGTTAAAGTGAATGCACTCAGTCTTTTCCCCAGAGTTGAGGAATCAAGGACTAAAGGGCATTGGTTTGAGGTTAGAAGGGAAAGAATAAAAAGGAACACAAGGGACAACCTTTTTACAGAGAGGGTGGTATGCACATGGGTCCTGGGGAGTGTTATTGAACAAAGAGATCTTGGAGTGCAGGTTCATAGCACCTTGAAAGTTGAGTCGCAGGTGGATAGGATAATGAAGAAGGCGTTTGGTATGCTTTCCTTTATTGGTCAGAGTATTGAGTTTAGGAGTTGGGAGGTCATGTTGTGGCTGTACAGGTCACTTTTGGAATATTGTGTGCAATTCTGGTCTCCTTCCTATAGGAAGGATGTTGTGAAACTTGAAATGGTTCAGAAAAGATTTACAAGGATGTTTTCAGTGTTGGAGGATTTGAGCGACAGGGAGAGGCTGAATAGGCTGGGCGGCTGTTTTCCCTGGAGCGTCGAAGGCTGAGGGGTGACAGTATAGAGGTTTATAAAATCATGAGGGGCATGGATAGGATAAGTAGACAATGTTTTCCCTGGGGTGGGGGAGGCCAGAAATAGAGGGCATAGGTTTAGGGTGAGAGGGGAAAGATATAAAAGGGACCTAAGGAGCAACGTTTTCACACAGAAGGTGGTGGATGTATGGAATGAGCTGCCAGATGAAGTGGTGGAGGCTGATACAATTACAACATTTAAAAGGCATTTGGATGGGTATATGAATAGGAAGGGATTGGAGGGATATGGGGAAAGTGCTGGCAAATGGGACTAGATTAGGTTGGGATATCTGGTCAGCGTGTATGGGTTGGACCGAAGGGTCTGTTTCCATGCTGTGCAGCTCTATGACATCTGGAACGAGCTGCCAGCGGAACTGGTTGAGGCAGGTACATTAACAACATTTAAAAGGCATTTGGACAAATACATGGAAATGTTTAGAAGGATAAACGCCAAGTGCAGGGAAATGGGGTTAGCGTGGATGTACATTCTGGTCGTCATGCATCAGTTTGGGTGAAAGTCTCTGTGCTCTAGCTTTATGACTCTGACTGATCTCTGCTTCTCAACACAAAGCAGACTACGTGGCAGGCAGAGTCACAACATTGTATACTCAGAGCACAGAGACTCTTTAAAGGAGAACTTCCCTAATGGTAAGGTATAGTTAGTGATTGGAACCGGGTGGATCTTATTGACTATGAACTCCTTTATTGGGGCTGTTAATCTGAGCCAGTCAGAGACCCCTGTCAATCAGAGATCATTTAGAGAGTCTCCTGACTTCAGCAACTCACTCTGAGCTGGCTGGCCACAACCAGTGTACTGTGCACAAGTGAATAACGGGTGGCTTGGTGACAGGATACTGGCCTCTGTGCAGTTATTTCACTGGACATGCATTAAGTGAAAGGTTAAACATTGACAATAATAAGTGACCCTATGAGCCTCTATAACAAGCGAGCATTTTACTGATTTGTCCAGCTCTCATGATGGTGGCTGTATCTGGAGGTGCCATTGATTGTCCACTGTCATTCCTGTTAGTGTTGTATAGTTTGCAGGTGCTGTTCCCGAATTTGTTTCTTCTGATGCACGACAGTCAGGTTTTGTTCTGAATGAGCCAGTGACAGAATTCATGTGACAGGCTGTTTCAAATGGTTCATATCTTGTTGGCATTTTCTGTTTTGTTCCTTTGGAGATGCCAACTTTTGAAGATTCTGAATTCTTCTAATTCTATAAACATTAGAGCCCTCTGTTGATCTAGTAGAATTCTTCCTTCATAATCTTTAATAATAGTCCAGCTTTATCGACTTTGTTTTCTTCTGTTTCGCATGAAGGCAGGAACTCTTCCATTTAGACTCATAGAGTAATAGTGATGTACAGCATGGAAACAGACCCCTCAGAATTGCTCCTCCAGTGGTTCTTTGGTTTTCTCTGTGTGTCCCACATGAGTTCTTCCGCGACGTGATGCTTACTGATCAAATAACTCCACACAGGCCAGTATCCTGTCGCCAAGCGACTCCTTATTTACACTGACGCTGTACTTGACATTGGTCTGACTTCCACAGAGCCAGCTCTCAGAGTGAGCAGAACCTCTGACACTCCTGTTTATATCTGTCAGCCAGGGCTCCTTGATTGGATCAGGTTAACAGCCCCTTATTCTATGAGGTCCACCTGGCTGACCTTGTCAAATCACTCCAACTGACATTTCTTACTGAAAAGGCTGTCTCACAAATGGTTTGCAGTTCCTCACTGTGCATCCCACTTGTTTTTGAGATTTTGTCATGTACCTTCTGTAACACCCTTGTTATCCCACTGACAAGTCTAACACATATTTTCCATGCATATGGTCATCCTTGCTTGCAGTTTTACCAGATGCTGTTGGGTTTCGAAAACCGTACACAGTGCATGTTCACCAAACATGAGCACCTGTCATTAATGGGATTATTGCAGCCAAAGGCACTGCTCAGAAATGTAATGTTGAAAAATATAGGTCTTGCTTGTCTTAGCTACATTTGAAGATTAGATCTTTGAATGCGTGAATCATCCTGACTCTTGGACCTGAGGTAATGTGAAGAAGAAGCAGGGTGATCAATATTCCGTTTCTCGAACGTGCCCTGGAATGGTTTGCCAAGAGGTCGCAGCCCATTGGCTGTTGTGATACCTCTACGGGCACCACATAAAAATATAAATTAATCTCAGAATGTGTTCAACAGTTGTGCTTGACATATTGTGTAACTGGGTTCTAGATCAGGGTGGTGCTGGAAAAGCACAGCAGTTCAGGCAGCATCCGAGGAGCAGGAAAATCAATGTTTCAGGCAAGATCCCACCCCTCCAACTGTAACAAGGACAGAACCACCCCCTTGTGTTCACCTTCCACCTACCAACCTTCGCATAAACCACACCATCTGGTGACATTTCCGTCACCTCCAAACGGACCCCACCACCAGGGATATATTTCCCTCCTCACCCCTTTCCACTTTTCGCAAAGACCGTTCCCTCTGTGACTACCTGGTCAGGTCCACGCCCCCCGACAACCCACCTTCCCGTCCTGGCACCTTCCCCTGCCACAGCAGGAATTGCAAAACCTGTGCCCACACCTCCTCTCTCACCTCCATCCAAGGCCCCAAAGGAGCCTTCCACA
Organism: Chiloscyllium punctatum; assembly: GCF_047496795.1. NCBI lineage: Eukaryota > Metazoa > Chordata > Chondrichthyes > Orectolobiformes > Hemiscylliidae > Chiloscyllium > Chiloscyllium punctatum. Next base: position 82,729,105 of record NC_092751.1, read on the forward strand.
TCCATTAAAGTTTTACCTGCACATCCAGCAATATCATTTTTTGTATCCGTTGCTCCCGATGCTCCTCTACACTGGGGAGACTGGAAGACTCTGGGACACCCGCACCAATCAACCCCACCACCCCGTGGCCCAACATTTCAACTCCCCCTCCCATCTGCTGAGGACATGGAGGTCCTGGGCCACCTTCATCGCCGATCCCTCACCACCCAACACCTAGAGGAAGAACGCCTCATCTTCCGCCTCAGAACACTTCAACCCCAGGGCATCAATGTGGACTTCACCAGTTTCATTTCCCCTCCCCTAACCTTGCCTCAGTTGCAAACTTCCAGCTCAGTGCTGTCCTCATGACCTGACCTACCTGCGAATCTCCCTTCCCACCTATCCACTCCACCCTCCTCTCTGACCTATCACCTCAATCCTCACCCCCACTCACCTACTGTACTCTATGCTACTTTCTCCCTACCCCCACCCTCCTTTCATTTATCTCTCCACCCTGCAGGCTCTCTGCCTCTATTCTTGACGAAGGGCTTTTTCCCAAAATGCCGATTTTCCTGCTCCTCGGATGCTGCCTGAACTGCTGTGCTTTTCCAGCACCAATCTAATCTAGAATCTGGTGTCCAGCATCTGCAGTCATTGTTTTTACCATATTGTGTAACTGACTGATGTTGTGGATATTTCATAAAGTAGTCAATAATGAAGATGAGGCTACTCTCAGTGTCATGATAAAGGATGTGACTTTAGACTGAGGATGGGAAGAGATTTCATTGTATCAATGGTTCTTTGCACTGACTTGACATCTGCACTTGCCACACCTCATAGTTCTTAATGAGGACTCCAATATCACTGCTGATATCTGGCCAATATAGTGACTGTCTTGTGGGTCTTCTCCTGCAATCTATGCCCATGTGTGAGAGACACCCAGTTCATCCTAAAAAGGTCAGTGTGGTCTCATGCATTTTTGGACACACTGAGTTGAATCAAGCCATTCTTCAATTATGTTTTCCATGATTTCTGTCATGTGGGACAAAGACCAAAGAACAAAGAACATTACAGCACAGGAGCAGGCCCTCCAAGCCCTCCAGATCCTCTATCTAAACCTATTGCCTATTTTCTAAGGATCTGTATCCCTCTGCTCCCTGCCCATTCATGTATCTGTTTAGATATATCTTAAATGACGCTATTGTGCCCACCTCTACCACCTATGTTGGCAACGTGTCCCAGGCACCTACCACCCTCTGTGTAAAGAACTTTCCACGCATATCTGCCTTAAACTTTTCCCTCTCACCTTGAACTCGTCACCTCTAGTAATTGAGTCTCCCACTCTGGGAAAAAGCTTCGTGCTGTCCACCCTGTCTATACCTCTCATGGTTTTGTAGACCTCAATCAAGTCCCTCCTCAACTTCCGTCTCTCTACTGAAAATAATCTTAATCTACTCAACCTCTCTTCGTAGCTCGCACTCTCCATACCAAGCAACATCCTGGTGAACGTCCTCTGCACCCTCTCCAAAGCATCCACATCCTTCTGGTAATGTACAAATGTGGCTGAACCCAAGTCCTATACAACTGTAACATGACCTGCCAAACCTTGTACTCAATACTCCATCCGATGAAGGAAAGCCTGCAGTTTGCCTTCTTGACCACTCTATCGACCTGCATTGCCACCTTCAGGGAACAATGGACCTGAACACCCAGATCTCTCTGTACATCAATTTTGCCCAATGCTTTTCCATTTACCATATAGTTCACTCTTGAATTGGATTTTCCAAAATGTATCACAGTGCATTTGCCCAGTTTGAACTCCATCTGCCAGTTCTCCGCCCACTCTCCAATCTATCTATATTCTGCTCTATTCTCTGACAGTCTGCTTCACTGTCTGCTACTCCACAAATCTTAGTGTCATCTGCAAACTTACTCATCAGACCACCTATACCTTCCTCCAGATCATTTATGTATATCACAAACAACAGTGGTCCCAACACAGGCCCTGTGGAACACCACTAGTCACAGGTCTCCACTTTGAGAAACTCCCTTCCTCTACTACTCTGGCTCCTGTTGCCCAGCCAGTTCTCTATCCATCTAGCTAGCACACCCTGGACCCCATGCAACTTTACTTTCGCAACCAGCCTACCATTGGGAACCTGATCAAACGCTTTACTGAAGTCCATGAATGTGACATCTACAGCCCTTCCCTCACCAATCAACTTTGTCACTCCCTCAAAGAATTCTATTAAGTTGGTAAGTCATGACCATCCCTTCACAAAACCATGCTGCCTATCACTGATAAGCCGATTTACTTCCAAGTGTAAATAGATCATATCCCTCAGTATCATCTCCAGCCATTTCCCTACCACTGACATTAGGCTCACCAGTCTATAATTACCTGGATTATCCTTGCTACCCTTCTTAAACAAGGGGATAACATTAGCAATCCTCCAGTCCTCCAGGACCTCACCCATGTTCAAGGATGCTACAAAGATATCTGTTAAGGCCCCAGCTATTTCCTTTTTCACTTCCCTCAGTAACCTGGGATAGATCCCATCCACCTTAATGCCTTTTAGAATACCCAACACTTCCTCCCTCCTTATGCTGACTTGCCCTGGAGTAATTAAACATCTATTCCGAACCTCAACATCCATCATGTCCCTCTCCTCGGTGAATACCGATACAAAATACTCATTAAGAATCTCACCCATTTTCTCTGACTCCACGCATAACTTTGTCCTTTGTCCTTGAGTGGCCAACCCTTTCTCTAGCTTACTTCTTGTTTCCTATAAACTCATAAAAGGCTTTGGGATTTTCCTTAACCCAGTTTGCTAAAGATATTTCATGACCCCTTTTATCCCTCTTCATTCCTCGTTTCAGATTGGTCCTACTTTCCCGATATTCTTCCAAAGCTTCGTCTATTTTCGGTCACCTAGACCTTATGTCTGCTTCCTTTTTCCTCTTAAATAGTCTCACAGTTTCAGCTGTCATCCATGGTTCCCTAACCTTACCATTTCTATCCCTCATTTTCACAGGAACATGTCTCTCCTGCACTCTAATCAGTCTCTCTTTAAAAGACTCCCACATATCAAATGTGGATTTACCTTCAAACACCTGTTCCCAAACTACATTCCCCAGCTCCTGCCAAATTTTGCTATAGTTGGCCTTCCCCCAGTTTAGCACTCTTCCTTTAGGACCACTCTCGTCTTTGTCCACGAGTATTCTAAAACTTATGGAATTGTGATCACTATTCCCAAAGTAATCCCTGACTGAAACTTCAACCACTTGGCTGGGCTCATTCCTCAATACCAGGTCCAGTCTGGCCCCTTCCCGAGTTCAACTATTTACATACTACTGTAGAAAACCCTTCTGGATTCTCCTTACAAATTCTGCTCCATCTAAACCTCTGAAACTAAGTAAATCCCAGTCAATGTTGGGAAAATTAAAATCGCCTCTTGCCACCACCCCATTGCTCCTACATCTTTCAATAATCTGTTTACATAATTGTACCTCTATCTCACTTTCGCTGTTGGGAGGCCTGTAGTACAGCCTCAATATTGTTACCACACCCTTCCTATTTCTGTCCATATTGCCTCACTGCTCAAGTCCTCCATCGTGTCCTCCTTCAGCATAGCTGTGATAGCCTCCCTGACCAGTAATGCAACTCCTCCACTCTTTTTACCTCCCTCTCTATCCCGCCTGAAGCATTATATCCTGGGATATTTACTTGTTAATCTTGCCCTTCCCTGAACCGAGTCTCAGTAACAGTATGGTGGCTCTGGGGTTAGCACTGCTGACTCACAGTGCCAGAGACCTGGGTTCGATTCCAGCCTCAGGTGGCTGTTTGTGTGGAATTTGCACATGCTTCCCATGTCTGCATGGGTTTTCTCTGGGTGCTCTGGTTTCCTCCCACAGTCCAAAGATGCGCAGGTTAGGTGAATTGGCCATGTCAACTTGCCCATAGTGTTCAGGGATGTGCATTAGTCAGGGGTAAATGTAGAGTTATGAGGAATGGGTCTGGGTGGGTTACTCTTCGGAGGTTCGGTGTGGACTTATTGGGCCTAATGGCCTGTTTCCACATTGTAGCGATTCTAATAGCAATAACATCATCCTCCCAGGTACCAATTCAAGCCCTAAGTTCATCGCATTAAAACAAACACACCTTATCGACTGAGGTAATATGGGCTGAGGTTAGAAACAGGAAAGGAGAGGTCACCCTGTTGGGAGTTTTCAATAGGCCGCCCAATAGTTCCAGAGGTCTAGAGGAAAAGATTGCAAAGATGATTCTGGATAGGAGCAAGAGTAACAGGGTAATTGTTATGGGGGACTTCTACTCTCGAAATATTGACTGGAAACACTATAGTTCAAGTATTTTAGATGGGTTATTTTGTCCAATTTGTGCAGGATGGTTTCCTGACACAGTATGTAGACAGGCCAACAAGAGGTGGGGCCACATTGGATTTGGTACGAGATAATGAACCTGGCTAGGTGTTAGATTTGGAGGTAGGTGAGCACTTTGGTGATAGGTAGGTGTTAGATTTGGAGGTAGGTGACCACAGTTCAGTTAAGTTTACTTTAGCGAATGAAAGGGAGAGGTAAAAACGCAGGGCAAGAGTTATAGCTGGGGGAAAGGCAATTACAATGCGATTAGGCAAGATTTAGGATACATGGGATGGGGAAGGAAACTGCAGTGGATGGGCACAATTGAAATATGGAGCTTGTTCAAGGAACAGTTACTATGTGTCCTTGTTAAATGTGTACCTGACAGGCAGGGAGGAAGTGTCGAGTGAAGGAATCGTGATTTACTAAAGAAGTTGGATCTTTTGTAAAGCGGAAGAAGGAGGCTTATATTAGGATGAGATGTGAAGGCTCAGTTAGGGTGCGTGAGACTTACAAGTTAGCCAGAAAGGACCTAAAGAGAGAACTAAGAAGAGCCAGGAGGGGACATGAGAAGTCTTTGGCAGATAGGATCAAGGAAAGCCCTAAAGTTTTCTATAGGGATATCAGGAATAGAAGAATAACTAGAGAAAGATTAGGGCCAATCAAGGATAGTAGTGGAAAGTTGTGCGTGGAGTCCGAGCAGATAGGACAGGCACTAAATGAATATTTTTCGTCAGTATTCACACAGGAAAAAGACAATATTGTGGGGGAGAATACTGAGATACAGGCTATTAAACTAGATGGGATTGAGGTTCATAAGGAGAAAGTGTTAGCAATTCTAGAAAGTATGAAAATAGATAAGTCCCCTGGGTTGGATGGGATTTATCCTAGGATTCTCGGGGGAGCTAGGGAGGAGATTGCAGAGCCTTTGGCTTTGATCTTTATGTTGTTGTTGTCTACAGGAATACTGTAGACATCCTGAAGTTCAGTTACTAGTGGTGTGCTGTAATAATCCGTTTTGGGTGCACTGCAGTTTGTCATTTTTATAAATGACCTGGATGAGGGCATATAAGTATGGGTCAGTAAATTTGCGGGTGACACCAAGGTTGGTGGAGTTGTAGACAATGCAGAAGGAAATTGCAGGTTACAGAGGAATATGGATAAGCTGCAGAGCTGGGCTGAGAGGTGACAAATGGAGTTTAATGCAGAAAAGTGTGATTCACGTTGGAAGGAGTAACAGGAATGCAGAGTACTGGGCTAATGGTAAGATTCTTGGGAGTGTGGGTGAGCAGAGAGATGTCAGTGCCCATGTGCATAGATCCCTGAAAGTTGCCACCCAGGTTGATAGTTTCATTAAGAAGACATACGATGTGCTCACTTTTATTGGTAGAGGGATTGAGTTTTGGAGCCATGAGGTCATGTTGCAGCTGTACAAAACTCTGGTGCAGCCGCACTTGGAGTATTGTGTACAGTTCTGGTCACTGCATTATAGGAAGGATGTGGAAGCTTTGGAAAGGGTTCAGAGCAGATTTACTAGGATGTTGCCTGTTATGGAGGGAAGGTCTTATGAGGAACGGCTGAGGGACTTGAGGCTATTTTCATTAGAGAGTAGAGGTTGAGAGGTTACTTACTTGAGACATACAAGATGATCAGAGGATTAAATAGGGTGGACAGTGAGAATCTTTTCCCTCAGATGGTGATGGCTAGCACAAGGGGACATAGCTTTAAGTTGAGGGGTGATAGATGTAGGACAGATGTCAGAGGTAGTTTCTTTACTCAGTAGGGGGCGTGGAACACACTGCCTACAACAGTAGTAGACTTGCCAACTTTAAGGGTATTTAAATGGTCATTGGATAAACATATGGATGAAAATGGAGGATAGATGGGCCTCAGATTGGTTCCAAGTCAGTGCAACATCGAGGGCTAAAGGGCCAGTACTGTACTGTAATGTTCTATTTGCTATGTTCTATGTTCAGACCACCTGTCCCTTTGCGCTCATCACCTGCTCCCTGTCTACTCTTCCCTGTAGACATGTTGACTTCATTACCTAGTTCCTCACAGGCTAGAGTTACCAACTCCTTACTGTCCACTAATCTCCTCATTTGGTTCCCATCCCCCCACTACGTTAGCTTGAACCCTCCCCAACAACGGTAGTAAAAGCACCCCAAGGACATTGGTTCCAATCCTGGCTCGGTGTAGACCGCCCAATTTGTCCCACTTCCCCCAGAACGGCCCCAGAGTCCCAAAGATCGGAACCCCTCCCTCCTGCACCATCTCTCAAGCCACCCATTCATCCTGCCTATTTTTCATTTCTACCCTGACTAGCATGTGGCACTGGTAGCAATCCTGAGATTACTACTTCTGAGGTGCTACTTTCAAACATGGCTCCTAACTCCCTAAATTCTGCTGTAGGACCTCAAGCCATTTATTACCTATATCATTGGTATATGCACCACGACAGCTGGATCTTCTGTTGCTTCTTCTGGTCGCTGCTGGCTTTTGCATTGTGCCATATGCATCAGATTGATTTGGACAGCATCTTCAAGTTTCATGTCAAAGAAACCAACTGGCAGATCTAAGGATGTCCCTTGTGTCTCCACCAGACTACAGAGCCTGCTAAGTATATAGAATGTGACCTGGATTGAACTTAATCTCACAGACAAAGCTCTAGATCTTTACCAGGAGGCATTGTAATTGTGGTCGCCCACTGGGCAATGGTTTTATTTGTGATCAGTCCCTATCAGACTCCAGATACTAAAGCCAATGTTTCCCCCCCTCAACATCTGAGTAGTTGAACTGGGTAATAGACTGAGTTTTGAAGCAAGTGTGATCGGTTTGCATTTCTGTAATCAGTATGCTATCAGACCTTTCTTCTACCTCAGGGTAATTATCTAATCAGAATCATAAAATAGCAAAGTTGATGCTTCTAAACGTGACACTTCAGTGTTTACAAGGGTCTTCTTGTCGTAGGCAGACCACACTTTTTCTCAATACGTCCATTAATAATGACAAAGACTTTGTTCAAAATTGAGATAATGTGGTTACAACAGCACAGTAGCTCAGTGGTTAGCACTACAGCCTCATCAGGGACCTGGGTTCAATTCCAGTCTCAGGCAACTGCGTTTGTGCATTCTCCCTGTGTCTGCATGGGTTTTCTCTGGGTGCTCCAGTTTCCTCCTACATTCCAAAGATGTGCAGGTTAGGTGGATTGGCCGTGGGAAATTGCCTGTAATGCTAAGTACATTCGTCAGAGAGAAATAAGGGAGAGGGCTCCTCTTTGGAGGGTCAGTGTTGACTTGCTGGGCTGAATGGCCTGTTTCCACGCTGTAGGGATTCTATGTTTTAAACAAGTGAATGAGATTTAGACATTTTCAAAGCTTCCCCCCTGTCCTAATGTTGCCCTAATGTTTATGCTTTTTTTTAAAAGCTTGGATCAGGATGTATACCAGCCCTGGAATAAATCCAGGTAAATCAAGAGACAAAGGTTCATCTCCATACAGACTGAGACCGACATGAGGGGCACATGAACACAAACCAAATTACAAACTACCCCTAATCTACACCTCTGTCCTCCTTCAAAAGGCTCCTTAAGGTATATTGCTTTGACCAAGCTTTAGCCAGTTGTTCTAATACCCACCTTCTTTGTCTCAATGACAAATTTCGTGTTGATAATGCTCCGATGGAAACCTTTAGGATATTTTATTGCTTTGGAGGTGTTATATAAATTCATGTGGTTGCCAGTAACTACCAGTTAGCACTGCAAGCACTATTTGCAAAGACATAGTGAGTGTGCCAAGACAGAATAGTCTTTTCCAGTGCAAAGGCTGCCTGTGTGATCCATCCTATATAACAGTGTCGAGGACTGTCTTGCTGGATGGGCAGCTTCTATTGATCGATAGAGGCGTTGTCTGTTTGAGAAACGGTTACATTTTATACTTTCCAGTCACTGGGTAGAAATGTTATAACCTTTGTATAATGACGTCAACTTAAATGATATGTAGGAAGTCGACTGGCTCCCTTCACATTGATTTTGCGTGTGTCTGTGTTTGTAAACTAATGAAGGATGACTTGATCAATTTTATTGTAAATCATTTCAGCGCAATGTGTTGAAATTTGATGATGTGCCATTAACATTGGGACCTTGAAAATACAATAATCATCTGGATGAGTACAAGTGTGTGAGCATGAAAATATTTGTTGAGTGCGATTGCAGGCGCAAGTGTTCAGGAATAAACCGTGTGTGTATATGGAAATGTAAGGATATGTGATCATGTTTTATACCAGTGTGTTACATTTGATTATTACATCTGGTTCATTTTGTTTTTACATATATCATTTTTTTTTTGCCACTGGTCTCCTTCCCTGATATCTTGAAGTTAGTTGGTCTTGCTAGGATATGGAGCTCATGATTAAATTGGGGAATTCTGGTGAGGAATCCACTCCTCGCTGCTATCCAGTAAACCTATCTGTCAGGCTGTAGCTATTTTCTAATCAACCTGTTCAGAGATAGAGTCATACAGCACAGAAACAGACCAGTCCGTGCTGACCGTAAACCCAAACTACATTAGTCCTACCGACCTGCACTTGGCTTGTATCCCTCCAAACATTATTTATTCAGGTACTTATCTGGATGTCTTTTAAACATCATAACTGTACCCGCATCCACCACTTCCCCTGGGAGTTCATTCCACACATGAACCACTCTCTCTGTAAAAACATTGGCCCTTATGTCTCCTTTATGGGTGGCATGGTGGCTCAGTGGTTAGCACTGCTGCCTCACAGCACCAGGGTCCCAGGTTCGATTCCAGCCTCGGGTGCTGTCTGTGTGGAGTTTGCACATTCTCCCCGTGTCTGCGTGGGTTTCCTCCCACAATCCAAAGATATGCAGGTCAGGTGAATTGGCCATGCTGAATTGCTCATCGTGTCAGGGGTGAATGTAGAGGAATGGGTCTGGGTGGGGCCAGTGTGGACTTGTTGGGCTGAGTGGCCTGT